>NW_011888870.1:4319618-4323430 GCF_000151845.1 Pteropus vampyrus
TTGAGAAAAATGGAAGAAACTGTCCAACCATTCCCAATTTGGGGGATAAATTTTTTTTCAAACCATTGTTTCTTAACCAGGGGTAATTCTGATCTTCAGGGGGCACTTGGTAATGTCTGGAAACATTTTTGATTGTTGCAACTAGGAAGGTGCTACTGGCATATAATGGATAGAACTGGTTGCTACAACAAAGAATTATCTGGCCCAAAATGTCAATAGTTCCGTGATTGAGAATCTCTACTTTAAATAAAAATAAAGCCAGTTTTACAGTCTGGATCACTGCTTTAAACAAAATTAATGAGTTTCTCTTTCCTTGAGGCAATTTTCCATGACCAATTCTGCTTCTCAATGACCTAAGTGGAAGCTGAACAGATTTTTTCCAATCCCCTATGTGATGACCTTGAGATCCATCTGCTCCCACCAACCTGCTTCTTGAAGTCTTAGGGTGAAGCTTGGCTCAACCCTAATCCATGTCTGATGTCTTTTTAAATGTTCCCACTTAAATTATTCTCTTCTCTTTTCTACGATTTAGTTCTTTTGAACCCTAATGGATTAGAGTTTTATCTTATGGGGTAATGACCTTCTGGTTTCTCTTCCTTCGGTTTGACTCGTTTTCTGATGTTCAGGGTTTCATTACTCTCAGATGGTATTCATTACGGTCAATTAAATGGAACAAAACCAATTTGAGTCTTTTTAGTATACAACCAAGTTTCTAAATATTTGATGGTCTCTTTGTGCTTCTCAGGATACTACTTTCATTCCAAACATAGTTTAACTATTAAAACTATGAAAATAGTCTTTAGATTAATAATATTTACCTTGAAAGAAATAAAATGAATCAGCTGGAAATAAAAGAAATGGAATCAAAAGCCATTGCTTCTGGAGGGTTGATGTCCAAGACAGGATCATAGAAAGGTCCTGAGTTCACCTCCCCCCATGGATATATCAGATTTTCAACTACTTATAGACCATTTCCCTCTGAAAATGATCTGAAAACTAGAGAAACAACAAAGGATAAAAGGATCACATCAAAACAGGTAAGAGAGGCAGAGACATTGTCTCAAAAAACCCTACCCTTGATGGAGTGACACACAGTAGAAAGGGATCTCACCAGACAGGCGCTTCTCCCAGAGGGCAAGGGGTTAGTCCTCAACATCTGGCACCTCAACCCCTGGGAACTGTACCAGAGAGATGGGCCCCCAAACATCTGGCTTAGAAAAACAATGGAGCTAAAGTCTAAGGAACCCAAAATGCTATAGGAAACTGAGATTCCCCTCCTAAAGAGCTTGCATGTGGTTTCATTAACTCCAAGACAAGGCAAACAAAACAAAACAAAACAAACAAAAAATGAATTTTGAAAAGTGCCAAGACTATATAGGAAGGAGATTTATTTTCTAACCTAAAACCATCAGCTGGAGGGGCAGGGTACAGTTTAAAGGCCTACTAGAGATGGAGGCACTAGCCAAAGCCATTATTACATTATCTACCTAACCTCCTAGGTCAGCACCTGTGAACAAGCACTCTCTCACCACACTACTGAAGCCTGAGGGCCTGTGTAGTCAAGCCATTTTCCCCTGACTTTTCTGAAAACAAGTGAGTGAGCCCCATTCCACTACACTCTACAGCAGGCTTGCTAAAGCCAGCGGGCGTGTGCAATCTACAAAAGGGACACCCTTTATCTCCTAACCCTGGTGGCCAAGAGGGCAGGTACAATTGAGCCCCACAGGTCTGTAACAATCCAGAAGACAGTTCTTGGCAAGCCACCATCCCTGGGGTACTTTGCAAACAGCACCCTGAAACTCAACTTCAGTCTTGCTGTGAAAAAGGCCTATTTACTTAGCCAAGAGCTTTAGCCTGAGGTACAGGCTTCAGGATCCCCACGCACATAGAGGCTAAGGAGGCACTCTTAGGGGATGAGAGCAGAAAGACATAATCCTTGCGCACACTATTGGCCTCACTACATCTCAATGAGACTTCCCAGACAGGTGCTTAAGCATCCCTCCAGAGCCCCAATTTCAGTAGCTCTCATCCAGGAGACTCTCCAGATCTCCTGGTCTGGAAACTAGTAGGGATAATAATTGTGGCCCCAGAAGACTGTATAAATTTACATACTACAAAAGCTGCTGCCTGAGGGTATAGCTTCCAATCAACCTGAAACTGGGTGCTAAATGAGTTTCTTCCCCTTGGAACACTCTCTTGAAATGAGGGCATATCAAGAATAATTCAGGCAGACTAGATAATCACAAAGATTCAAAGCACAACCAAAAACCAGGGCAAGGGTAAAGAAGTACAATCACTTACACAAGGCCACTCCTTCAAGAATGTGAAAGATAGCTGCTTTTCTTAATATATAGAAACAAAAACAGAGTCAATAAAAAGAAGACAAAGGAATATTTTGCAAAGGAGTAAACAAGACAAAAACCACAGAAAAAGACCTTGAGGATGAGAAGATAAGTAATTTATCTGATAAAGAATTCAAAGCAATAGTCTTACAGATGTTCACTGAGCTCAGAAGAATAATGGCTCAACAGAGTGAGAACTTCAACAAAAAGAAAATATAAAAAAGTAGCAAGCAGAAGTTATAACTGAACTAAAAAATACTAGAGGGATTAAGAGCAGAAAGGAGGATATAGATAAATAAATCAGTGAGCCTGCAGAAAAAGCAATGGAGCTTACCCAGACAGAGCAGCAAAACAAAACAAAACAAAAGTAAATAAAGTAAAAACACATTAAGGGACCTTTGGGACCACAAGTAAAATAATATTTGCATGATAGGTGTCCCAGAATGATAAGAGAGAGAAAAAGAGCCAGAAAAGTTATTTGAAAAAAATAATAGCTGAAAACTCTAATATGGGAAATGAAAGAAAGATGCAGTTCCAGAAAGCCCAGAGAGTTCCAAATAAAATGGCCTCAAAGAGATCTTCATTAAGACACATTATAGTTAAAATGGTAAAACTTAAAGAGAGAATCCTAAAAAGCAGCAAGAGAAAAATAATATGTCACACACAAGGAAGCCTAATAAGGCTATCAACAGATTTTCAGGGGAAACTTTACAGGCCAGAGAGAATAACATGACATATTCAAAGTACTGAAAGAAAAAATGAAGACTATAATTCAAAAAAAAAAAAAAAAAAAGGAAGGGGAGAGACTAAGAGTTTTCCAGATAAATGAAAGCCAAAGGAGTTTATCACCACTAAACCAGCCTTACAAGAAATGTTAAAGAGACATCTAGGAGATAAAACAAAACCAAAAAAAAAAAAACCTAGCACTAATTAATAACAAGAAAAAGTACAGGGATAAAAATCTCAGGGGAAAAGATAAATACATAGTGAATGTATTTATTTGTAGTGGGAAAATCATTTATAAAACAAGTATGAAGGTTTAAAACACAAGTAGTAAAATTAATATTACAATAATTAAGTGATACATGAAATTAAAAGAAGTAAAATATGTCATCAAAATACAAAATGGGGGTAAAATTTTAAACCTTTGTAATATTTTCAAATTTAAGTTGCTGTCAATTTAAAATAGATTAGTATATAACAGGATATTGTATGTGAACCTCATGTTAACCACAAAGGAAAAATTTACAGTAAATACATAAAAAAATGAGAAAAGAATCTAAACATAACATTAAAGAAAGTCATCAAACCATAAGAGAAGATTGAAAGAGAAGAATAGAGAACTATATGAGAGCCAGTAAACAATTCAAAGTGGCAATAAGTGCACGCCTACCTATAATTATAATTATCCTAAATGTAAATGGACCAAATTCACCAATTGAAAGACATAGAGTAGTTAAATGGATAAAA
>NW_011888870.1:4325085-4334509 GCF_000151845.1 Pteropus vampyrus
ATTAAAATAAATAAAATAAAATAAAATGCCGATATCGTTGATGAACATACATGCAAAAATCCTCAAAAAAAATATTAGCAAACTAAATTCAACAATACATTAAAAAGATCAGACACCACTTCCAGTGGATTCTCGGGATGCAGGGATGGTTCAACATCTACAAATCAATGTGATATACCACAATAACAAAATGAAGGATAAAAATCATATGATCATTTCAATAGATGCAGGAAAAGCATTTGATAAAATTCAACATCCATTTATAATAAAAACTGTCAAACCGGGTATAGAGGGAACATACTTCAATGTAACAGAAGCCAAGTATGTCAAACCCACATCTAATACTAACTAATGGCGAAAAACAGAATCTTTCTTCTAAGATGAGAATATGACAAGTATGCCCATTCTCATTACTTTCATTCAACACAGTATTGGAAGCCCTAGCCACAACAATCAGATAAGGAATAAAAAGCCATCCAGATCAGAAAAGAAGAAGTAAAGCTGTCACTATTTGCAGATGATATAATGCTATATACAGAAAACTCAAAAGACTCCACCCAAAATTTGTTAAAATTAATAAATGAATTTAGTAAATTTGCAAGATATAAAACTAATATGCAGAAATCTGTAGCATCTCTATATGCTAATAATGAACTAATTGAGAATTTCTTAAAATTCCATTTACAATTGCATCAAAAGAATAAAATACCTAGGAATAAATTTCAACAAGGAGTTGAAAGTTCTGCTTACTGAAAACTATAGAACATTGATGAAAGAAATTGAAGAAGACACACAAAAAAATAGCAATTTTGTGCTCATGGGTTGGAAGAATTAATATTGTCAAAATGTATAATCCCGAAAGCAATCTACAGATTTAACATAATCCCTATCAAAACTCTAAATACCTACGTCACAGAAATAGGATAATTCTAAAATTTTTATAGAATCACAAAAACACCAGAGATAGCCAAAATAATCATGAGAAAGAAGAGACAACACTCTCCCTGACTTCCAACTACACTGCAAAGCTATATTAATCAAAACAATATGGTATTAGCACAAAACCAGACACAAATATCAATGGAACAGAATTGAGAGCCCCAAAATAAATACGCCCATATATGGACAATCAATTTATGACAAAAGAGCCAAGATACAATGGAGGAAGAAAAGTCTCTTCATTACATGGTGCTGGGAAAAATAGACAGCCACATGCAAAAGAATTAAACTAGATCCTATGCTATACCATCCACAAAAATTAACTCGAAATGGATTAAAGGCTTGAATATAAGACTTGTGACCACAAAATCCTTAGAGGAAAATGAAAACGATAAGCTCCTTGACACTGGTTTTAACAATGATTTTTTTATGGATCGGAATCCAAAGGCTAAGGGGAAAAACACGAAAATAAATCTATGGGACTATATTAACCTAAAATCTTCTGCAAAGCGAAGGACACCATCTTCAAAATGACAAGGCAATCTACTAAATGAGAGAAAATATTTGCAAATTATACATCCAATAAGGGGTTATACATCCAAAATATATAAAGAATTCATACAATTCAACAATAACAAAAACCTATTAAGAATAAACAGATGAAAACACAATGCAATATATATATATAATGTATTATTGAAACCTATATAATTTTATTAATCAATGTTACCCTCATATATTTAATAAAAATATGCAGAGTTTCTGAATAGACATTTTCCAAAGAAGGCATACAGATGGTCAATAGGCATTTGAGATGATGTTCAACGTCACTAATTTTCAGGGAAATGCAAATCAAAACCACAGTGGTATATAACCCCACACCTGCTAGAACAGCTATTATCAAAAGGACAAGACACAACAGTGTTGGAGAGGATGACCCTCACGCACTGTTAGTGGGACTGGAGACTGATACAGTTACTATGAAAAACAGTACATATGTTCCTCAAAGAATTAAGAAGAGAACTACCATGTCATTTAGCTATTCCACTTCTAGGTATTTACCCCCAAAATGCAAAAACAATAATTAGAAAAGATGTGTACCCTTATGCTCATTGTAGCATTATTTACAATAGCCAAGGTACAGAAACAACCTAAGTGTCCACTGATGGATGACTAGATAAAGAAAATGTGATACATGTACACAACGGTCTACTACTCAGCCATAAAAAGAGACAATGTTGTCATTTGTGACAACATGAATGGACTTCAAGGATACAATGCTAAGGGAAATAAGTTAAAGGAGAAAGACAAATACTGTATGACTTCACTTATATGTGGAATCTTTAAAAAATGAATCAACATAATAAAATAAAAATAAACCAAAAATTCAGAGAACAGATTGATGGTTACCAGAGAGGAAGGGTGTTGGGCGGTGGATGAAAGGGGTACAGGAGGCCAATTGTATGGTGACAGATAGTAACTAGGCTTTTGTGATCACTTAGTAGTGTATATGGATGTTAAATTATAATGTTGTACACCCGAAACTTATATAATAAAACAAACAAACAAAAAAAATCGCTCCTAAGAAAGTAGAATGAATGTGTCCTTATAATTTTATGAGGAGGAAAGACACTGGCACAAACAACTGACCTGGCATCTCTTTTTCCTTGGGATTTAGAGCAAACAGCTGCATGCTCGAAGTTTACTTAACCTGGAATCTTTAGTTTGGAAATCAAAGAATTCAATTGAACCTTTTTGGGGACCCTGTGTGCCGATGATGGATCTGGAACATTAATTTATTAAAAAGATTGTCCTTTGCCAGATGTTTCAAATGTAAATTCTATCAGAGGCTTCTTCTATAAGAGACTGGGTTTTTTTTTTCTGACATTTTTTCCTCACAACTGACATTTGCCAGAAATTCCTCCCTAGCCATTGGTTTCATTAACATTATTATTGCTTTTGGTTGGCACTCTTCCCTCTACCTAATTCTGTAAAGATCAGAAGGCATTTTGTTTCAAAGATAAAATCGCATGCACACACTTACCACACGAGAAACCCACAGGAACACATGAACAAGCCTACTGTAGATGGAGCAGACGCCGAGACAGGGTGTTCTCCCAAACTCCAGCCAGAGGGACTTCTCACTAATGATGCAGAACAGGGGAGAAAGAGGAAATGCTTTCACCTCTGAAAAGTAAGTGTTCCTCATTCTGAGAACAATAAAGAGTCATTTAATGGATATTGCATCTACTCTTTCTCTAAACAGATAGCAGCATTACAGTGAACTAAAGATATATCTAAAAAGGTTCATTACAATACAATGAAAGGAATTTATTTTAACTTCTTAGCTTGTCTCAGAATATGTGCATATGTGTGCAAGTGTATATACATCTGCATGCATACAAAAATAAATGCATCTCGCTTTTTTGCTCTTCACAGTGGATCCTGAATTTTAGGATTTATGAGCTGTCAGAATTTCAATGAGTAAAAATGTCATCCTATTTCTAATGATATATTTGATTAAGCCATGCGGATATGTAACAGAAATTCTTCAGGAGTTTATTAAGACCAGTCGGTACATAAAACATTTTTTCTACTGGTAACCAATGTTTAATGAATGTCTCCTATATGCATCAGATACTCCATTAAGGGTCCTATACATGTTATTTTATTTAGTTCTCATGTGTCTTAGAATTATGTGTTCATCAAATCATTCCTTTCAAGAGAAATATATTTTTCAGCCCCCTTGAAGTTAGACGACCACGGGACTAAATTATGGTCCATAAAGTGTGCGTCGGAATAATGCATGCTATTTTCAGAGCTTGCTCTTAATAACTCTCACATTTTCTTTTGCATGCAAGCCCTCTTTCTTTTCTTACTGGTGGGCTGGATAGAGACAATCCAGCGGAGGATTTTGAGTCCCATTGGAAACGCTGAAGAGAGCCCAGGTTCTATGGATGAAAGTCACTCAGGAAAGCTGATGATGATTATATGAACTGATGACTTTTCATGAGTAATAAATAAAGTTAAGTAATGCTAAGCTGCTAAGATTTCACTGCTGTCTCTGTACCAGTTAATATTACTTAACCTGCCTAATATGGCGATTGTTAGCTAGAAAAAGGGTGCTGCTGTAATACAAAAATTAAATGAACAGTATATTTGCCTTAGAGGTTGTGTGATAGGCAGTCAGGAGACTGATAATAGAGACTCAAAAGAGGGGAACGCAGGTCATTCAGTGGCAAAATATTTGTTGTAACTATCATCTGTAATAGTGTAGAAGGCAAACCTACTGAGCTGGCAGCTCCAGTAGAAATAATTAGAAGAATTACGCTGTTAGTATGTGTTAGACACTACTAACTGCTTTAACAGGCATTGCAAGGAAGAGATGAACTCACAAAAAAACATGGCTGGTTTGCAAGTAGAACCGAAAGAGAGTCAGAAAACGAGAGCCTAGTTTCTGGAAAAGCCATTTGTTTCTAGATACAAATAATAAAAGATGAAATGTTAAAAGGTTTTAAGTGTCATTGACCTAGTAAAATTCAGATGAGTAAAATGTCTAAAGACAACTATCGAATCAAAAGTGTGACTTCTCATTCTAGTCTGAAAACCACCATTATCTTGAGAGAGAAAAGCATAAGACTGAAGTATCAACAAAATAAGTGAGACTTAAAACTAAGTGGAGGAAAAAAATATGAATGGGGATGTTGGCATATGAAACTAAAAAGTAATCAAAAAATCATATGCAATGTATGGTTGTGTTGTGTGACCCCCAAATCCATGTGTTGAAGTATTAACTGCTACTACTACCTCAGAATGTGACCTTATTTATACAGGATATACAGAGGTAATCAAGTTAAACAAAGGTCATTAGGGTGAGTTCTAATCCAATGTGACTGATGTCTTTAAAGGAAGAGGAAATTTGGACAGAGACTGATACAGAAGGAAGACCATGTGAAGACACAAGAAGAAGATGGCAAGTCAAACCAGTGAATCTTTGTGTTTCCTTCTGTAATTTTTGCAAATGGCAGTATCACTGTGGTTAGCCTGTCCCTGCTCTACCATTGTATATTATGAGTGTGGGGAGGAAGAAAATAGCTTGTCTCTTAAGGTCATAGATATTATACCAGGAAGAGCCACACAAAGTGAGATGGAGAAAAAAGCTATTACCCAGAGATCCTGCTGGATGCAGTGCCTGTATGGGACTTTGGGCATCTCCTTCACAGAAGTATTAAATACACTTCTAAGCTTGGGAAAGGCATAGCTGAGACCCTGCGCTATGCTCTCCATGCCTTTTCATTTCTTCTTCGGCACATAGCTAAACTACATTTGCAAATTGCCTTATACATGGTGAGACAATGTGACTCAGGTGTGAGTTAAGGAATATCAGTAAAATAATATGATTCTTCCATTAACGGCCTCTAAAAATTTCTTACAAAATCTAACAAAATGCCTCTTTTCTCCGCTTCTCTCCTTGCCTCTCCTTTCCTCCCTTACCCCCTCCTCACTTTGACTAGACAGATGAAGGGGATCCAATGAAGAATTCTAAGGACTTAGGGGAGTCCTGACTTTCTGGAACCGATGAAGGGAGTCCAGATCCCAGAGTCACTGTTTCAAAGAGCATCTGCCAAGGAGAACTTCCCAGGCTAGGACATTCTAATTGGACTTTACAGAAACAAGAAGTAAGAAATTTTTATTTGTTAAGCCATGAATCTTCAGGGTTTGTTACTGAAGCAGATATTACTACTTACCTTGACTCATACACTTTCCAATAATCCAGAAAAATAACAATAGCAACACTCTTTCAGAGTAGTCAGTCTCGCAAAGATTACTGAATTGCTCAAGGTGCTGTTGTAAATTAGCTAATATGTGGTGAGTTAATCAAGTCACAGTGGTTTAGTTTTAGCTCCAGAATGAAGATTAAAGAAACTTTGATATTAAGTCACTGTGCAAACACATAGAAAGAGAATCTTCTCAAGCCATGGCAGAAATAAAGATTTGATCTGTCAATAGTATATGCATGTACCAATGCGCAAACACACACATGCTAAGTTTGCATTAAATTCTTTCTGCAACCATTTAATAAATCACAGTGGTTCAAATGAGTTAAGAATGAGTGAAAATCACCAGCATCCAAAAATCATTAGTTAACCCTTATCCCTACCAATTTATAGTAACTATAATGGATTATGAACATGAAAAACGAGGGGAAAAAGTCACTGCAATGTTAAATGGCAGTTGCTATAGAATATGTCTAAATAGAAAAATTACTAATGAAGCAATGTAGGTCTCAAACCAGCTATCTAAATGCCAAGTATAACTGAAATAGTGCCGCAGATCAGGGAGTTAGCGACAACACAAACACCACTGAACAGACTTTCAAGATTATAAAGAGAGCTGAAGGAGCTAAGTGGGTTACCTGGAGATGCAAGCATTAAACTATCACAGTTCACAACATGCATTAATGTCCTAATGAGAAATCTAATCCCAAGCTACTTGCCTAGTGATTATTTCACAGGATGACTAATCATAGAGGGAATTAAGAAATGAAATACATTAGAATTAGTGTCATTATTGAAATCAAACTGCACTTGTTTAAGGAAAGGTGGTGGGGGGAGTAACAACCACAAGATTTTTCCACCAGGAGTTTGCATAGATTTATTGATTACTTTTCTTTGAATGTTGGAGTTATATTCAATTTTACTGACAATGTATCATGATCAGACGGAATTGAATTTTTTTTCTTTCTATTCAGACATGATTAGGTGCTGACTATAGACATGAACAACAGGCAGTTGGTAACAAATGGCCCCACCCAATGTCACAGGAAAGAAGAAACAGAGATCTATGTTCTACTTTCCATAGGTATTCAACAACGCCTGATTTAGACACTGCAGAAGGACTAGTGGATGGGTATGTGATGTTTGATCTATGCTTGCCTTTACAAGATATTTCAGCCATTATTCTGATATCGTGAACAACCTTTTAGAGTTTTATTGGATCTTTCTCTCCCTCTCATTCTTCTCGCCCTTCCTTCTTTCCTTCCTTCCTGCTTTCCTTCGTAATAAATATGGCCTCTACTGCAATTACTCTTCAAAATATTCTCAATAATCAGAGGCATTATAAACACTTTTGATTTTGCAAAGATAAAAAAAACACATCATTTATATAATTCTAGAACAAGAATAAACAACATATGATACACGGACGCCCTGGGAAAAAAATAAGAGCCTCCCCCGCATTTTCCTCAATATCTTCTTTCATTTTCACTCTCATTCTCCATCCTCCCTTTCTTTCCTCTACTCTCCCCTAATGTTATTATTTCTACTTCCATTCTCTGTTTCTGTCATGGCTCCAGTGGGACATCTAGGCAGATTTCTATTTATTCTCATAAACTCCCAACAAGTTAGCAGGAGATTTTCTCCCTTGGCGTAACTCTTTTTTTTTTTTTTTTGGATAAAGTATTCTGAAAGCCCCCAGACTAGGCCTTTTCTGATTTTAGATAATTCATCAATTATATTTTCATACAGACACAGAGAATGTTTTCGCTTATACCCAGTGTTGCTCTATCTGCCCACCTGGCCCTGCAAAGGTAGCTAGTGTAGTGTGATGCGCTTGGTTTCGTGCAAATTTGTCCTTAAGTGCCAACCCTGCTGTGGATTCTCTGTCAACAAATTCCTTCATCTCTGAAACTCCACTTACTCATCTACAAAATGGGAGTGATAACACCTATCCCTCCATTGAACATTACATTACAGATCTATACATTACAAAATATAAGACTGGGAATTATCTAATCACAGATTGCAGCAAATCGGAGGCACTCGGTACATAGTAGCTTCTTGGCAGCTAAAAGCTTTCTTCTCAACCTGGCTATTATGAGTCAGCATGCAGGTTTTTAAATGTTGCTCCCCTCCCCATAACTTTTTAGTTAATCAACTGGGGACTCCTCTCTCTATTACCTTAAATTTAGATAAAGGCTCTTGCAGGCCCAGGATTGTGGGTAAAAACAACTTCTCTCTCTTTACTTGCTAATGAGGATAAATAACTCTATCTCTGTGGTTTATGTTGAATGCCTGGTAATGCATCTCCAAGAGAAGCACTTAGCAAGAATACCCATAAATATGGCTATAATGTTTATTCGAACTACTCTATTTACAAGGCCAAGTATACAAATGAAGGATGAAAATAGACAAAATGGATCACTAAAATTAGCCTGCACGGTTTGTGAGGCAGATAATAATAATATAGTGTCTTGTGTCTTAGAGACTGTGTTCCAAGGTGCTTCAGTCACATTAGAAAGATTTATTGTGTAAATAAGAAATATATTCTCTTCCATCTTAATGTGATGTCTGCAGTCTGGGAATGCAGGTCACAGAGATATACTGCTAAAAGAACATTCTTTAGAAGGTCCTTTACCTCCCAAACCTTGGTATTTGAATATTACATAAAGATACAAACATTGTGTCTCTTTCCCTTAGCACTCTCACAATAATGTCCTACAGGAATGCACTAGAACTCAGAAGTTATTTATCATTAACAGAGACAAATAAAACAGGAGAATAACTGATCACAAAAGAGGAACTCAATCCATATCAGTGCAGAGCTGGATGGATGATACATGCTTGAGACAAGAGGGCGGATTTTGCCTCATCAGAAGGAAGGAAAGAAGAAACAAACAAAAAATATTAAGTACCCATTATGTGTGAACAGCTGTACTTAAAATGTTTATATTTCATCTCATTCATTTGTCTTTAAAAACTGCCATTTTATGGTTGAAAATAAAAGTAGACTAGAGATGCTTATGGAGCTTGCTGTGGCCACTCAGCTAGTGAACGACATAAACGACATTCATCTCGGTTTATGATTGACTCTAAAACTTCCACTCCTCTCATCCTACCATTCTATCTCCGTAACTTCAAAGAACACTTTCACACCTGGAGCTGCTGCAAAATTCAATCAGTGACTGGATGAGTAAAAAAAAAAAAAAAAATGCTCTTTATCACCAGAAATAGGTGCCCAGGGCCTCTAGGAGCCAGAGCCGAGTATTAAAGAGAAGCCTCCATGGGTCAGACTCTCACAGTAGCTTTAATATCTGTGTTCCTATGTCCGTCTCTCTTCTCACCACCTTTCTTGTGGTTGAGTTGATGGGCGCTTACCCGCGTCCACCTTAAACAGCAACAGCAGCAGTTGCTTTTATCCTCTGTCCTCAGTAGCTTGCCAAGTACTTTGCCTACATGACCACATTTAGTCCTTAGCACTTACCCAAAAGGTCATTTTACTGCCCTATTTTTTTTCAGGTAAGGAAAAATAATTTCAGAGAAGAAAAGAAACCTGCCGAGGGCACACAGGTAGGACATTTTAAAGCTGGGCTGCTAATCTGGATCTATCTGACTCGAAGGAAGGTCCACACTTTGACCAAGATGTCAAAGATCTCAAAACTCTTCAGAAAAAAATTACAGTAGGAAAAAAAATAAATCAACCCTTT
>NW_011888870.1:4334559-4356582 GCF_000151845.1 Pteropus vampyrus
TGATACATGCTTGAGACAAGAGGGCGGATTTTGCCTCATCAGAAGGAAGGAAAGAAGAAACAAACAAAAAATATTAAGTACCCATTATGTGTGAACAGCTGTACTTAAAATGTTTATATTTCATCTCATTCATTTGTCTTTAAAAACTGCCATTTTATGGTTGAAAATAAAAGTAGACTAGAGATGCTTATGGAGCTTGCTGTGGCCACTCAGCTAGTGAACGACATAAACGACATTCATCTCGGTTTATGATTGACTCTAAAACTTCCACTCCTCTCATCCTACCATTCTATCTCCGTAACTTCAAAGAACACTTTCACACCTGGAGCTGCTGCAAAATTCAATCAGTGACTGGATGAGTAAAAAAAAAAAAAAAAATGCTCTTTATCACCAGAAATAGGTGCCCAGGGCCTCTAGGAGCCAGAGCCGAGTATTAAAGAGAAGCCTCCATGGGTCAGACTCTCACAGTAGCTTTAATATCTGTGTTCCTATGTCCGTCTCTCTTCTCACCACCTTTCTTGTGGTTGGGTTGATGGGCGCTTACCCGCGTCCACCTTAAACAGCAACAGCAGCAGTTGCTTTTATCCTCTGTCCTCAGTAGCTTGCCAAGTACTTTGCCTACATGACCACATTTAGTCCTTAGCACTTACCCAAAAGGTCATTTTACTGCCCTATTTTTTTTCAGGTAAGGAAAAATAATTTCAGAGAAGAAAAGAAACCTGCCGAGGGCACACAGGTAGGACATTTTAAAGCTGGGCTGCTAATCTGGATCTATCTGACTCGAAGGAAGGTCCACACTTTGACCAAGATGTCAAAGATCTCAAAACTCTTCAGAAAAAAATTACAGTAGGAAAAAAAATAAATCAACCCTTTGCACGTGAGGGATTTGCCTCACTCAAAGTAATATCTTGCACAAGTCAACATGGAGGATGAGAGAAGCTCTGAACCACACCTTGCTGGTCCCCCTGCATGTGATTAGTCTCACACATTTTCCTATTGCTCAGCCATCCACAAGGGCTCACCTTTCTCATTTGTCAGCCTATTAAGGGTTCTCTTATTCTATTGGGAAATATGACAGGGAATTATCACCATGCATCTGTCCATCAAACTAAACAAATTAGTTAAAACTTTTGGAGAACAAGAGGCCTGTCTATCCTTCCATGCATCCTTATCACCCACTCGACCTGTGATAGAATAGATATCAGTGCCACATGAAACTTCATTTAGATTTGATTCCTTAATACATACATGAGTGTAGATATACATGAGTAAAGAAATGAACACCTAAGTAAATAAATAATCAGAACCTAGGGACATTTTCTTTACTTTCATCTCAAATCAGGCATTGCTGAAAGGAAAGCCACAGGATGACATTCATCCATGAAAACTTCTGCTTAATGCTCAAATGCCCAGGGATCACGGAGAGAGGTGGGCTGATGTTCCACACCTGGGGCTCAAGTACAACTGCTCAGAGGTGAACAGAAATTTTAAAAAGAACATGGCCCTTTTTATGGATTTCTTTATAGTCTCTTCCACATCTCGCGCTCCCTTCCTCTCTCTTCAAATCAGAAGTTCTGGATATGGCTATCTCGTCTCTGCTCGTCTTCTTGCTTTGAGATAAAGAGCGGACATTGGTTCAAATCTAGCAAAATTATACATCTGTAACGTCTTCATGATCCCATATTAAATGGTTTTACATCTTACTTATTTGCTTTCAAGTTAACCACTAACTTTCTGCATAAGAATAAACTAGTAGCTTATGTGAAGTAAACTGGCAATAAACGAAATGTGTCTTCACAGTTATTTCTACTGCTGATATAGCTACCTTCTAATCTCTCAGTCTACACAACTTAGCTAGTAACCCAGAAGGAAACAGATGACATGCTAGAATTCAAATAATTCATAGAGAACTTAATAAAGAGACCATTTTTGAACACGTGGGCAGAGTTTAGAGAAATCACAGGGGATATTAACCATCTGCCCCACCTTTGTCACTTCGTCTAAGTGAAAAGGGAGCAGAGAGGAAATGGTACTGAAGGTCAACAGGAGAGAGTGGAGAGGGAGAGAATAAGAGAAGCCATGACCTCTGAGAGGGAAAGCTACCAAGTGCAACCTTAGAAGGAGAGGAAGGATAAAGAGCCAACTGTACCCTCCTTCCTTTTGAGCTCTTCCTGGAGCTCCTTGTAGGACAAAGGCCACAGGAGGTTGAAAGGCAAAGGAGCCCATTAATGTAAACCAAACAGACCAGCCTCTTGGGGTACATAGGCAGGTAGAAAGGGTGAAGAGTGAATCTGGAGGCACCAACAAAGTATCTATCACACCATATCTTCAGATTTTATCCCACATACACCATGGATCCCTTTCTGCCAAAGAAATAGTCTCTCTTTCTTTGAACTATTGCAACAATAAAAAAATTTCTCCCAACTCCATTGCAGATTTATTACATACAATCTCTCCCATTGCTTTTGTTTCATATGTGGCTGATTTTCCCATTTGATTATACACTTCTGGAAGAGCTGAGACGACATCTAATTTCTTGGAAAGTGCGGTGTTATAAATATAAAGGATCAACACCCACTGTTGAGGTCAGCCCAATGTCATGCGAAATAACCGAACTCCGTACATTTCTTTACCGTGAGTGTTTAATGAAATGTCAATGGATGTAAGCAAATTGCCTAAAGACTCGCAATGAGTGAAGGTGAGAAAACACTTAGTTATTTCAAATTTTATGCATTTAGGTTTTAGAGCTTCAGTTTACAATCACAACTTTCTACTTCTTTCTCTCTTCCTTTCTCTTTTTTTTCCTCTCTCTCTCTCTCTCTCCCCCCATCCCCCACTCCCTTCTCCCCCACACACGCACAAGCATAAAGGGAGACATTATCTCTCCGGGTTAAGATCATTTTTAGAAAGGCAGTGTTCATCTTTTACAAGAATTCACATAGGAGAAGTTGATATTCTACATGAATTTAGCAGGAAATAACAATATCCTACCTTTTATTTTGAGTCTCCCTACTGTCTGACTTCTTCTAAATCACTGTGTAATCAATCTGAAGCAGCAACAGGCAACAGCATTAAAATTCGGGATGTTTGGAGAGGGAATTAGTCTACTCACTCATTATTCTTGATTAATAGAAAATTATCCTGCTAACATTTACTGTGCTATTCATTTGTTATTTTGAAGTGATTAGCCACAAATAGCAGTTAAGAACAAGCTGGTTTTTGGAGTTTCAGCCACAGTTATAATTACCTCGGCAGTGCCTCTTCCTTTAAACACGCCTTCCTCACTTGAAAGTAGTTCACACCCTTTCTTAAACAACAACCTCTCTTGGATATCAGCTTTCTTTCTTCCATCCAGAATGAAATCAGTGGCCCTGCTCACATTCGCCCCATTCCTGAAGACCCAAAAATTATCCAGAAAGAAGTTTAGTTTATGGCTTTTGAAGCTGGAAAAGCTCGGGGCACTGATGTTTTCCAGCTTTCTCCATGACCTGGCTCACATCTTCAGCCTTCAACACATTTCTCATTGATTTACTACCTTCCAAGAAGAAACCTGCGGGTCTCAGGTCAAACAGTGTCTGGCATCACTAGTAGATTCTTAAATCTCTGCCCACTTCCTTCCTTCCTCTTTCTCTTTTAAACAGCTACGGCCTGGGCATTTTCTTTTGTAGGCATTACCAGGTCGTTCATGTTGAATTTTCCCACTGAAGTTCCCTCTATGTGTCTTTCACTCCCATAGGGAACTAGCTGTATCTGGCTGTCACTTAATAGAGAACAAATGAATTAATTTACCCTCAGGTGTTAACAATGACTGAAAATTGGCTTCCTAATGTGTTAATCATCCTGAGATATTTACATTTTGTCACTTTTAGGGCCTTAATAATGATTCTCATCCCAAACTGCTCATTATCATCATCTCAGAAGCTTTGTAAAACTATTAATATCTGGGCCCCTTGTCAGAGTTTCTCATATAATAGGAAGAGTGGAGCCTCTACCTAAGAATCTCTCTTGTTGGAATTTTAGGAATCTGTAACAAGGTAATGAGAATGTATGTATGCATGTATGCATGCGTGTATGTATGTATGTATGCATACATGCATGCATATATGTTTTGACTGGCCAACACAGTGCCTTTGTTAGATGCTAGCTTTTTCTCCTCTTAAGTCCAAACCTTTTGCCTACTTTTACAACTCAAGCAATTTTTTTTAAAACTTATTTCAAAGAATCATTTAGGATGATGATGCGTATTTCTGTACCTCATCCCAGAGCTCTGCATTAGAATTTATAAGAATCTTAATTTTAACATTTAACATTGAGGGGACTAAATCTCATGTCTGAGAACCATTTATTGCCCTAAAAAAAGTGAAGACCCAGACCTATCAGAATTAGAAGCCGATTTGATTTAGGGTTTTTTCTTTCTTTCTTTACTTACCTTGCAGTAGATCATTGGTCCCAGATCAAAACATATTCTCCAAATTCATCTTCGACATATGTTAGAAAATACCTTTTTAACAATAGGATATATTTAATGAATTTTTCGATATGACATTTACCTCATGTTATGTGCATATATGATTTATGCACTGTGCTTCATTTAATTCAACACAGATCTAACACCATCTAGAATAAATAACTGCATAGCAGTGAACACAATCAGAGAGCTCAGAGTTCATTCAGGGAGAACGACAGAAACTCAACTAACACAAAGCTGAACATAATAAGTGATAAAATCAGGATCTGAAACAAAAATAAGCATGAGTACATTCTAAAGACCTCATGTAAAGGAAATAGCAGATGAGCTGAGCTTTGAGGAAAGGAGTGGTTTACAATGGGCACACAGGGCCCAAAGACAGACAAACTTGCGATAACCGTGATGGATCTCAGCTCATGCTGTTGTTGCCTTTCACACAATAGGTCCTTCTGGCACATTCTTCTTTATCCCCCAAAGCCTTGCTTTGGCTCCATCTCCTGTAGAGTCTTGCTCCCCTTGAGCTTGAGCTGATCGTCCTTCCTTTGTTCCACTCCTTAGTTTACTACTGCTGCTATGCTAAAAGCATCGCGCTCACATCAGTTGTAAGAAATTATTTATGTAACTGATTCCACACTAGACTGTGATCTAGTTGGGAGCAGAAAACATGACTTGTTCATCTTTGTCCAACACTTAGCAGACCACCCGAGCACCATACGTTTGCTGCTGTATCATTTGTATTGCAGTGATTAAGAACTAAACTGACTGTTTATTTTTTATCTTGACACTACAACTTGATATCTTTGTGACATTGGTAAAGTGATTTAATCTTCTCTGTGCCTCAGTTTCCTCATTAATAAAATGAGAGACAATAATCATTTTCGAATACTATTTCCACTACTATTTGAAAATAGTAAATGCCACTAGTAGGGATAAGGATAAAATGAGTTAATAAATATAAAGTGTGCAGGAGAGGGTCTAGTGCATTATAAGTGTTCAATAAATATTTACTAATATTTTTATTAGTAGTAAGGTTGAATAGATCCTTCTTCCCTATATCATTCTCCTTGAAATTCATGTTACTCTACCGCCAATAGGTTAAGTGCTTTGGAAAGTGGCTAGCCATGATTGCATCTGTGACACCTCATTTCAACACGGGACTCCTATTCCCAGCACGAAAATCTTTTATGGATACTGTCTTGCATCACTGCATGGCATTAGGTATCTAACGGCCACTGACAAGGGAAGGTGCCAGGTATTGTTGCAAGTCATCTAGTGAATCACTAGAACAACCCAACCGGACTCCAGACTTTTCAAGTCAATGCCTTCTACTCCCCTATGAAGAAATGAGAAAGGATATTTTGGTTTTTTGTTTGTTTTATAGGAGAATTTTGCACAGTGGGTCTTAACCATGCTTCTTAAGCAGGTACAAACATGATGTCAATTTCAGCTTTCTACACTAATGAATGAAGTTTTTCTCAGCTTGGGATGTTGTGCAAGTTATTTTATTTTTCCTCTCTGTTGCTGGAGAAAAGCTTTGAAGCAGTGGCTACCATGGCCTGTCTCACAGAGGGCACTGATCAGTTCCTCAGCTCCAAATTCTAAAGCAATAGTTCTCTACCTGGGGTGTGGGTGTTTTTGCCTTTGCCTGGGGAGATTTAATAATATTTGGGAACACGTTTGATTATCACAACTGAGGGATGCTACCAGCAGCTAGTGGATAGAGGCCAAAACGTCCTACATTTGCAGAATAGCCCTGACAACAAATAATTATGCTGCCCAAAATACCAATAGTGCCAGATTACTATCTGAACATGGGTTGAAAGAAATGGTATAAATTTTAAACATCCCATATGCTGATTCAGTTTGGGGTAGTAAAACTCATGGGAGGAAAAGAAAGTGGAAGGTGAGGATGACAGAGAATGGCGAACAGACCTGCTTTTGACAATAACACTTATTTCATTTGGATGCTTTAAGCTTTCTACATCCCAGCAACCCAATTTACTGCCTCTGGCAACAGACATGCTGCACAGTCGCATGACTGTTGGTTTCAGTGGTAATGATACCCAGCAAGAACACTGAACCTTAAGAGTCGCTTTGTGGATTCTGTGGTCTGACCCATTGCCCTTTAATAAGACTAAGTTCCCTTTGTGACTTTCAGTTGGAAAGGATTGGGGCACTGGGAGCAAAAGCCTCATTTATTTTACCTCCAGTTTTCTTTAAAATTGCACACGTCACAACGGAGGGCCCCAGGTGAGAAGAAAAGAAGCAGGTATCAAATTGGATAAAATAATAAAGCTACTGGAGTCTCAACCCCTCTCCCTCCCCAGCTGCCATCCCGAAATATACACTTAGTTTTCTGTCTATAAAGTAAAATCATCTGATGGTGCCTAAACTGTTCCAACTTAGCATGCATGTCACTCTTTAGTAATTATTGGTCATGATTATAAAGAAGCCATCATATCTTTTATAGGGAGATTATTTCAGCCTTCTAATTTCAGTCAATGAGTTAGCACTATAGTTATGTGGATAAATTATTTGTGTTCATGCATTGGTGCTTCAAAAGAATTTGTTAAGAAGAAAAGACAGAATGTTTTGGTTTTGCAGCTAATTCCTCTTCAATGTCCTAAATTTATAGTATTTAAGATTTTCCCAGTTTTAAAATTTAACCAAACTAAAATGAGTTATTGCTTCCCAAAGATATCTGAATTTCAACTTGCCTCTGGAATTTTGTTTTTAACAGATAATTGAAGGTGTGTTTCCATAAATAAATTATGATCCTTCTCTATCAAGATATATTTTTCTCTTGTGATTTAGCTAGTCTTCTATAATGCGACTTTATGATGACATGTTTGGAGATTTGATCTTCTGAGAGATTTGCAGATGTGTAAATGTGTTCCCTTCCTACATAATCTTTTCCCCATGAGGCCAATGGACACTTGAGCCTATTGCAAATATGGTATTTCCACTGTTATTAAAGGCTGACTCATTTGCTCCTTAATCTCTTTCAGACCTGGAAGTCAAAAAGTCTGTGCGGCTAAGTATAGTAAGAGTCACAAAACACATCACTCTGTAACACACCAATTAAAAATGGGAAAATAAATCGTTAAAGAAATGGAGGCAAACATTCTTTACCAATGATCTGCTTTTTGGTTCAAACCCCATAGAAACTAAGAATATCCTAGTTAAGAATTCTTCACGTACTATAAGTATAAAAGACCAGCACATGTTAGCCTAATCAAAGAAATGAAAAACTATGGTTTCTAAAAGTAACCCTGTTAAAACTTAAACAGTTCATGTCATTTTTGTGCTCAAAATGATCCAATGGCTTCCTAATACATTAAAAGTAAAACGGAACAGGAGAGTTTATTGTGACTGCAAAACTGTATAAAATGTGGCTCATCATCTCTCTGTTCTCATCAGTTATTAACACCTCTCTCTCATTTACTCCATTCTAACCTTGCCAGTAAGCTCCTGCCCTTGTACTAGCTGTTTCTTTGCCTAGAATGCCCTTCCTCATTACTTGAAACGTATTCTCTTCACTTCATTCAGATATCAGCTTCTCACCGAGGCCAAAACTGAATCTTCACCTGTGAGACTTCCTACCACACTTTATTTTCCTCTTTGTACTTATCACTATCTATCATACGGTATATCATAATTGTTTATCTTGCTTATTTTGTATTTCAGACATTTTCATATAAGCTTCATGAGGACATGGATCTTTGTTATTTTTTTTTTTTATTTCACTGCTGTATGCACAGTGCTTAGAATGTCACCTGGGACATAGTAGATGCTCAAGAAATAATTATTGAATTAAAGAATCAAGATACAATCATGTTAACAGAACTCAAAAGCAAAAAGTTAATCTGGGATTCACAAAGGACCAAAAAGTTGTTAGGAACTTTGAAAGATTCTCTTTATGGATTCGTAGGTTCTCATGATCTTTTCCTGACTTTGTGTCATTCAGCTCACCCTCTCTTCAGCCTCACGTTTATTGATTCGGCTTGTGACCACTGAGCTCCCATTTTCTCAGTTCTAGCCAAGAACTCCTCTAGAAGAAAGAATTTGATTGGCCAACACGGTGATAAAGCCCCCCTCCCTGCTGTGGCCAATCAATGGTAGTCAAAGGAAAGAGGACAAAGAGGTTGGGTTTCTTATATTTTAAGGTATTTTTCAAATTCACATTTATATCATTTCATTAATATATAAAAATAACAACAAATAAGGACAAGTTTAATAGGAAATAGAGATAGCTCTCTATTCTGGTATTTTTTAAATGAATAGAACCCTCTCTTCTGTGTTATGAGAAGAAAAATCAAATTCTGTGTAATCATACCCTGGGGGGTTATAGTCTGAAGGAACCAGAGCTAGTACTGATAACCAATTTACAGTGCCTTAAGAGAGTGTTTTTCAACCTTTTATATGTGTGTACCCCTTCCTTAATTCTTGAAAACATCACGGACAACCCTCATGATATAGTCGTAATTGTATTAGCCACTAATGAAATGGGGAAATAAATGACAAAGAACTAGTAAGATTTATATAACACTTTTAAACAATTTGGTATGTCAGAAATTACAACAGTATCTATATACAACATAAACGTAATAGTACATCGATATGCAAGACTTACTTTTTTTGTTAGCAGACATTGTTTTACATCTCTCTCTTGGATTGGAAACCACCAAGGCTATACTTACTGCATCCAGATCTTCAAACAATTTGTTCATCTCCCCAATGAACCCATATATATATTTATACACTTACTCTTTTCCAGATACTATGCTTATGTACATAAGACAAACATGGTTTCTGCCCACAAATTATATACATAGTTTGCCATTATTTGCTAGGACTCTTAGGCCCTTGGATAATAATATCTGTTGGAGCATTTACTGAGTAGAATGCCCTGTATTCATTTTATTTAATTATTCACAAAAATAATGTGATGTGGAAACTATTATATCTCCACTATATAGATGAGGAAAGTGGGGGCACAGTGTTGCCCAATGATTTGGCCACCTTTATAAAGCTCCAAAGTGATATGGCCAGAACTTAGAGGCCAAGACTCATGAAGGAAGCACACAATTATGTAAAGAGATTCAAATACAATGCAACACATCTTTTAATACAGGATTTGAAAGTTTTGTGGGAACTCATAGAATAGAGTGACAATCTGTCAGTTTGTACACTAGCTAGGGGCAGGGAAAGCATGACATTTGGAGACAGAAGTGTGTTTGGGTCTCAGTCCTTCTACTAACAATGTATATAACATTAATCAATTACTCAACCTATGAACTTTGTGTTTTTTGTATCAGAAAAATGGAAATAACACCATACAACTTTCCCCATTTTGTTTTGGTAATTACTTGATGAATGACAAATGTCAGACATATCTCAGATACCATGTTTGATCATTATAGGACTATATAAGGAAATTTTGGTATACGATATATACTCAATAATTATTATTTCCATTCTTTATTTTTATTTTTTGTCTTTTCTAATCACCTCTAAATGTGTAGAGGTAAGGCTTGGGTGAAAACTTTGCCACCGATTTTAAGAACATTTATTTCATTCTGGTGCCTCTGGGACAAAGAGCAGTTTGGGCTCATTTCTGTGTCATGGCTGTCTTTAGTTCATTGGTCTGAAACAGTCATAAATATAACTCTGGCTGAGTGCCCTGGAGTCATAAGAAGTAAGGGGCTAATTTTTGGTCTTGACTACTCTGTTGGCAGCAGAACCTTAACTGGCAATCAGTGTGCATAAGGCCATTTAGAAGAGCATGAAGGAGCTGTACATGGACATTGGGATCACAGAGAACTTGCTTCGAGACCCTGGTCTTAAAGCATGTTTTATAGTTCCTGTTCACTCTGCTGAAAGGAGAGCTACATTTTCACAGAATAGACGAATCACTCTGCCAACTATGATATTGCCACCATTCTCAGCTTTCTCATTTCTTACTAAAGGCGTATTGGTCGAACCCTAAAATGGGAGTTGAAGAGGTCTGGGTTCCAGGCTCAGCTCTGTGAGACTGGATAACTTAAATAACATCTCTGGGCTTTGTTTTCCTCCTTTCCAAATGGAGGAAATATGGATTAGAACATATTTGATCTTTGCCAATTGAAAAAACTTATGTACTACAAGAACAACAAATTGGGGTATTTATATGTGGACAATTTTCTCCATGCAGAAGATAGGTAGGACTTATATATATATATACAATGGCATTTTTTATAAATAAAATTTTCTTCATCCACTTTCCATTTTTGGTCAGGGGAAGCTTCACTGTGGTGAGGAGGAAGGGAGGAATTACAAACAAAAATAGATACAGGTTGGCGTGAAAATCTTTTTAGTGTTGGGAAATATGAGGAGAGGATATAGGATTTGATGAGAACTGAGGATTTTGCTGACTGTGTTGATGTTTTTAATCCCACATGTAATTAATTGGCAAATCTTCAAGAGACACATCTAGGGCTCTAGGCTTAGTATTGTAAGGAGGAAAACAGACCTCTGTCTCTTTCTCTACTCAAGGGGCTCAGATTCTAGCTTAAGAAACAGAACAGAGCTGCCAACATAAACAGATCATTTTCTCCATTAGGCAATGTATTCTCAAACCTGAGAACTGACATGCACATTGAGTTCAGATGTGAGAGATGGGGTGACAAGGCAAAGAGTCTGAGTGAAGCTGGGACATGAAAGAAAAGTCAATGTGATTCAACCTGTCAACAGATGAAGAGAGAGCCTGCATTCCAAGGTGAGGAAATACATGAAGCAAAAAGCACAATTAGAAAACCATGGCTGGATTGAAAGTTCTCGTTAGGACATAGTAGACAATGAGATGAAAATGTGGGTATTAGTCACTTTGGGGATGGCTTTCAACATCAGATTAAAATAAATTGGGGGTCGATGAGAGTTATTCACAGTGTGGCTAGAGTGGATCAGCCTGAGTGTGAAGCAGCCAATGGCATGGCCTTTAGCACTGACTCCACCCGCTCTTTTCTTTGCTCTTCACTTCCATCTAGACAAGGCTGATAAACATGGCCAGAACTGGCCTTTAGCAGAATTTGAAAGTCAGCCATTGACCATTCTACCAGGTCTACCAGATTTACAGTAGCCTTATACTGTCTCGGGGCATCCTCAGGGCACCATCCCACATCCTTGCCCTTGCCCACTTGAACTCCAACCAAACTTATCTGTCTTGAAGCTTCTGCTTGATCCCCCACTCTTCCTCCTATGACCCTAGTTGTGTAAATTGATAAAATTATTGAATTAATGGTTAATAATGAATTCAAAAGTGAGAGTTAGACCTTCCGCACTTTTTAGAAATAAGATCTCAGGTTCGATTCTAGTCATTAGAGGTAGTTCCTTTGCACAAATTCAAAGGAGTGATCTGAATAGTGAGAAATGCCAGGTGGGGCAGGAGGAAGTAAAAGAATATACTGTCTTCTAACTTCCCCTGAAGCTGCACAACTGGTGCTCTGCTCATGCTGTATCCTCGGCTTGACAACCGTTCCCATACCTGCCTCTCTGCCAAAAACACTACTCTCTTTCAAAGATCAACTAAAATGTCACCACCCCTGAAAAGCCTTCTCCAACTCCCCCCCCATTCAAGAGTAACACCAAATATTAATTGACTGCTTGTTCTTTTGACCATCTTCAATCCAATGGTTTCTCTTATTATCTTCAATTTACAAATAAGGAAACGGGTTTAGAGCAGTTAGGGATTGTTCAAAGTTATGAAACTAATAAGTAGAGACATGAGGTCAAAACACGTAAGAATCCACTCATTCACTAAAACTTTATTTTTTGTTCCTCTATCCTCCGTTAAGTACTCTGTCTTTATTATAATAACAACTAGCAAAGTCTGCTTCGTACTAAGATAAAGTGTATATTCCACAGTCCACCTCAATAGATTATAAACTCCTTGAGTTTAAGGGCCATATCTTATCCATTGTTTTATCACCCATAGCACCTAGTAAGTACCTGATAAGAATAATGTGCTTAATAAATTTTATTTAAATAATAAAAAACACATGAGGAGAGAGTGTGACCAAATGTCCTCAAAGTTATTAAGTTTTGTATATATTTCTACTTTTACCTGGTGAGTGTGTCTGTGTGTGTTTGTGTCTACGTGAAGTTCAAGGAAAACTTATCAGCTTAAGTTCATGTTGAAAGCCTCTTATTTTGCTTCTTGTGAATGGTGGAGAAGAAAATATAGCAGAACTGGGTACTGGAAGCCACTGTTATTATTTTTACAGAGGAAAAAAATTCAAAATATCTATGGGCTATATCCACAGAACTCCCAGAGAACAAAGCCAATGAAATCTCTAATGTACATCTCTAACAGAATCCCTTCCTCATTTATTATTTAGTGTAAATTGTATAGTAATATTTTTTTAAGCTTTCTTCCCTCTGGCTTCAGCTTTTAGATTAAAAAAAAAAAAATTTTATCTCCTGCCCTCGTAGCTCCCAGCAAGTGGTAGGGACTTTAGAGGAATTATACCTTTTCTTGCTCTTTCTCTAGCAGAAAGGGCTATGCAGATAGGTTTTTCATGATTGAAACAGTTCCTGATCCAGGATCAAGAAAGTGGGGTCTTTCTTCAAAACTCGGTGAAGAAAAATCACCTTGGAAGATGTCTCAGGTATTCTACTGTTCCCAGAGGCCGATCCAAACACTCACTTTCTAGGATCAAACCCTGAGCCAGCCACTATTTTTCAACCTCTCAGCTGGATGCTAAGGTTATTCCACATTCTTCAGCTGGAAAAGTGGTTTTGAATGAGTTTCTCCAAGTATAATTCCCTCACATCTCACAGGGGCTTTGACTCATCACCTTATCTCTTAAAAAGTAGAGCGCTGTGCACAGCATGTTGTAGGTTCTCAGATCAGTTGTGGCCACACTTTATTTTTTTTAGGCAAGTAAACAATGCATCAAATGTGTGTCACCTTCCAGAGGAAGAAAAAGGGAGGACTCTGCCTCTGTCCAATTCAAGACTCATGCTTTCCTTGACTCATATGTTTCACAGGCTAATAAGTGGCAGGGAGATGGTTTACTGTACAGGATTTGAGGTCAGACAACTTGCATAAAGTCCAAGCTATGCAGTGTATTAACTATGTAACACAGAAAGTTCCCTGACTTCACTATGTGTACTTTTATGAAATGGGTATATGATAGTGCCTGCCTCATGTGACTATATGAGGATTAAATGGAATGATGACTATAACGCACTTAGCATAATATTTATTATATAAATTTGAGTGGTCTCATAGTGTTTTTATTATAATACTCAAGCTCTTTCCATCACAAGCCAAAGGGGAAAGGCAGAATGAACTGGATTCAATTCCACATTTTACCACAGATCAGTTGTGTGGGCTCAGGCAAGTTCACTAATATCTCACAACCTCAGTTTCTTATCTTCTCATCTGTAAAATTAGGCTAATAATAGTAATTACTTTATTGAGCAGTTGTAAACATTAAGTACTAATGCAAGTAAAATCTTTAGTGCTGAGTCTGACTATAGCAAAGCACTTAATAAATATCATCGTTAAAATGTATTAGCAGGAATATTATTATTATTGTTTTTGTTATTATCATCATCATCTCAGTCGATTTCACGCTTTTTAGAACAAATACAGTCTTCTCTGGAGCATATACTTCTGCTTTCCTTAACCACCCAAGTGGTTTCAGTCGACCTAGATACTGAGGTCCTAAAGCAGCAAATCGAGTGGCATGGTTTTGCCCTGGGAAGAAGATGCCATTGTGCCAGCAGAGTCACCAGCCATTTGGCTAAGAAGAATATATATATGGAAATTTACATACTGTGCTTCTCCGTCTTGGAATTTATTCCCCCTCCTCTTTCCTCGTTCTCTGTCTCTCACTGGGTACATAGGTATTTAATATTAATAGTAGAAATTAACTGCTCCTAAGTTTGACCAATCCCCATTTATCTTTCCTCCCAAAAACTTTTAGTTTCTCTTAGTTTGTGAGTTTTGTTGGAATATCAGGAACCCCACTTTGACTACAGCCCTGCAGTAGGCATCTCTTGTTTGTTACATACAACTTAGAATTCAACAGGAAAGACACATTTGTACTCACTCTCTCTTCTTTCACATATTCTATTAATTCCTCAGCAGACAATGTCTTATAACACTCGCTTCCCATATATACTCCTCTTTTCCTGATCACCCTCTTCCCTGGATACTGTGACAATACGTCCTGCTTCTTTACCTCCCGCCTCTTTCTGAGTCTTTTTTGCCAGCTCTTCTTCCCCATCCTTATGAGAGATCTTCTACTTTCTTCTTCACAAATGTACGCCTCCTCCAGGGCTTCTCGTGTCTGTGAATAGGTGCACCCATTGTCCCAAACCAGTAACCTGGGGAGCATTGTTTATTTCTTAGTCCTCTTCATCAAAGATGAAGATACTCTCTAGCCAAGAAATCATTAACCCTTGTTGATTTTTCTGTCTTATCATTTCTCGAATCCATACACATTTATTTTTACTTCCATTCCCCCTATTGCTAAACTTGTTTCATATCCTTCAAATTCATTCTCCTTAGTACAACTAAGATGGTCTTCCCAAAATGTGTGACCAAGTCAGAGCAACAATTAAGACCTGTCAATGATTTTCTACCTCTCTAACCTTTATCACCAAACCCAAACTCCATGTTCCATCTACAATGGATGGTGGCCCGGTCCTAGCATGCTAGGATACTCTGTTTCCATACAGGCTATTTGCTCTTCTTTTAAAATCTCTCTTTCTTCATCTTCCCACACAACATGACTAACTTCTCATCCTGTGAACTGGGGTGGAGAAGTTGCTTCCCCCAGAACACCTTCCCCACACACCTTGTTTGGCCCCCCTCTGTGCTCACTGACTTGCTCCATGAGAGCATTCGTCTATGTTGTAATGGCCCAGTTACTTTCTGTCTTCTTCACTATATAATTATTCATGACCAACAGGCAAAGAACTGTATCACTCATATTCATATTTAGATCTCCAGCTCTGGTTGCTGCTCAGTAAAGGAGAGAAAGAGGAAAGGAAGAAAGAGAAATAGTAGAAGAAATCTAATCTAACCTCACAAATAAGGTGAAGAAAAAGATGTTGTAATAACTTCTCACCAAATAAATAATTTATTGGCATCTAAGTGAGTTTTATGCCTAGAAATTCACTGCTGCTCCATTTACTTTATCACCACCACGTTTTGATTATTCTCCTTCTTATGTATAATTGCTTACTGACTTCTTTACTCCAAACAAATTTGTAGACTTGTAGTGGAATAAAGCTGAAACTCCAAGCATACCTGTAAACAACATTAAATGACTTTTTGTTTATAGAAAATAGCAGGCGTCTTTCCACCCTCACATTATTGGTATTCTTTGATGCTTCATGCAACACAACAGCTCTGTCCAAACTCTGAACCAAATGTTTCAATTATCCAGTGCTTATGTCTCAAAAAGCACTAACTCCTACTTGTTAAGTTGCAATTATATCCTATTAGCATAAGTGTCTTAACTTTGAATCACTGTTTTACCAGTCCTTAATTACAAAACTGGGGAGGAAAAATGCACCTAACAAAACACAGACAGCCAAATCAATTAGAATCCAGCCAACCTCCAGAAATTAAAAGAGATTATCAAAAAGACGATCATTGACCCAAGTTAGTTGCTTCAGTGCATTTAATTGGAAGAAGATTATAACTAAAACTGGCAATTCTGATGATGATAATCATGACAACAAAGATGATGACAGCGATGTCAGTGACGAGGATAGTCAGGATTTTGTAAGCTCCTGTAGTATGTCTGGTAGGTCAATAAGCCTTTCTACATGGATCATCTTATATGACAATTATAGTAAACCCAAAGGATAGGTACTGTTAATATTATCATTTATATCGTACAAGTGAGAAAACTAAGATTTAAGGTGTAATGAATTTGCCAAAGGTCATGCAGATGACTGAATGGGAAGGCCAGAATTCAAATTCAGACTACTTAACACAAAGAACCTTGTGTTTACCTTCTGCCAAGGAAATTCCAAACAAAATGAGATATACTCATGAGGCCTATCATCTTCTATTTAGGTTTGCCCAGTGTAGCAGGTAGTACTATTTACTTCCTATTTTGCTAATTTGCTCGCTACTAGGATACATTATGAGACTTCAGCTCTAGGGGGATCTGAGAAAGAAATGAGCAGTTTTCACATACTGTCTTTTTTATTTCAAAAATTAAAACTCTTCATTTAAAAATTTAAACATAATTTTCAAAAGTTTTTTTATCAGATACCATTTGTAACATATGATAAATATTATCTTTTAAAATATAAATACTTAGGTATAATTTAGTTTAACATACGAATTCTTAATTTTATCAGTAATGTTATAATTTCTCATCAGTCTTCTACAAATTATGTAACCTCTTTATGCCTCCATATTCTTATTTATATAATATAATACTACTATTATTAAACTCAGAGTATTGTAAAGGTTAACAGATATAATTTAAGTGAGGCTGTTAGCACAGTGCCTGGAACATAGTAGGCACTCAATAAAGGCCAACTATTGTTATTATTAGTCTTAATAGACTATAAACTGCTTTTACAATTTACCCTATATAGACTCACATAGTCTATAAGTTGATTTCAAAGCCAGAGAGCAACTTGTTGATATAATTCCTTTCAATGGCTTATCATATATCTCAACAAGCCACGGCCAAAATGTTTCCTTACAAGATGTGAAAGTTTAAATAAATGGCAAGTCTGGCTTTGCCTCCTAGTTTCTAATTAACTATAAAGGTCTACTGCTCCTTCTGCCAACCTTGCTTATTCACTCACATAACAGAAAACAAAGCTACAGGTAGGTAAGTTTCTATAACAGCAGCATGAATTCTATGACAATTTTTTAAATTGGGATTCTCATTTTTTTCTTTTTATGTTTTTTTATGCCCCATCTGCCATGGGGTTTCATGTCTATTTCTTATGCTTAACGTACATATGCACACACAGGAATACATATGCATGGCTTCTGCTTTTTCAGATGTCAGTGGAAGCAAGACTGTCATGGCTACAGTCAAACTGGTTCCTGGCTTTAACTACTTTCATCCGAAATTTTCATCTACAACCCACGACTTTGCTATAGCTGATGCTTGGCTTTCTTGTCATGCTGTTTCCACATGGATATGGGATGGTGACATGAAGTCAGGATCTGTGACAGAAGCGATAATATTTATCTACATTTTTCTTACAGTTAGGCAGGTCATGTCACTAGTGGTGGACCATGTGCTGAAAGAGGAAATGGCATGTGCCACTATCAGTCTGAACCAGTAAAAAGCTCATGCTCACACTTCCCCAGAGTCATTTTACCTGCAACATTGACAAAAGAGGCTGCGTGTTCCAGATGGCACAGCTCTTTCATGGGATGTTTAATCAGACTGGAAACATGAGTCACCATGTGGGGGGATGCTTAGAACTACAGTCGATTTTGTGTGAGAGATAAACACCAAAATAAATCTTAGATGTGTTCATCTAGAGATTTTGTTACTGTAACATAACTTATTCTATCTGAACTAAAATGAAGAATATCAGCCTTATAGTTTACAAATCCTAAAGCATGAGAATATTTCTCCTAACAGTTTTGGTAACTTCTTAAATGGGATTCTTATAGGTCCATTTGAGTCACATGATCATCCCTGAACCATCACTGTGACCACTGTGATTGAGCAATCTGATTGGCTAGTCCTATGTCATTGACCCACACTCTAGATGGTAAAGGAAAGAGTAGAATATATTCAATATCATTACATGAGCTTAAAAGGACTACTGTAGAGTGATGGAGGCATAGTTCTCCAAAGCATGCTGTATTTGTACAGTGGGCCACTCAGTTTCTGAGACCCGTCTCTTGCTGACATGTAGTAATCTTGCTAAAATAACAATGTTGTTGAGAGGAATAATAATACATTTGTTTTTCCAAAAGCACTTAATAGTTTGACTTTTTAGTTTTGTTGTCATCAAATACTTTACTAAAAAGGTAAACAGGACACACATCTTTTGTCTGCCTATTCCCATGCGCAAAGGACAGACACTGTACACACGGCCAGCCAATATGTTCTGCCCCCTCATCATTCAGCCTATTCCAATCCCAGCTTGTGGACCAGTCAACCGCTTATCCTAGAGTTCCAGGGAGTTCTAGAACTGCTATTCCAAGGGCAAAGGGAAAATGCTTTTGGATTATAACAAAGAATAAACCTCAGATTCAGAGAAGCTTTTTGTATTGTGTATGTGTGGGTGGGGGGGATAAGGGAAGTTATTGCCTGGTGAGCATACACGTTAAAGAAAAAGCCAATTTCACTAGAATTGCATAGAACCTCAACTCCGGTGAAATGTGAATGAAAATACTTTAAACTATACTGTTAACATTATAGGGGGCTTTCTTACAAACTGCTCTGACCCTGAGAGGATGAAAAATTTGGAGTAAAAGCCTTGATGTAGCTCATAAATTGGATTCTGATGAAAAGTCTAATGTGGGGCCACTTGAATACAAAACAAAGAACTCGTCCCTGAATTCAGAGCAAAAAGCAGAGAAAACATGCTAGACTCAGCAGGAGCCAGGAATATGGGTGGGGGAAGGTAGAAAGAAGAGTGTTCTGTTTTTGTTATGTTTGCTTTTCTCCTTACTAAAGAATAGAAGATGGATAGATTGATGTCTAACGTAATCCAGTGTGTTTCATCAATTCAGAGATGGTTATTTGTTCCTATTTCAAATATGAACATTTCAAAACTCAGGGTAAGATCTTATAATTTCTATAAGTTATGGAAGGTCACAAAGTAATAGCTATCATTGCCTGGAAATGTACAAAGATGGTTATAATTTCTGATGACATGACTAGTCTTGACATTTTGGTCTGCAAACCATTTAAGAATCATCTGAGAAAGAATATATTGTTCTTGTCCTTCCATCAACCGATTAGTGTCTGAAAACCTCCCATTGTCCCTGGTAATGTGCCAGCATCAGAATTTACTGGGTATTAGCAGCAAAGAAAAAATTTGGAAGTTATTTTAATGTCTGTATTTAAAGGAGAGAGAAAGGATGATGGGGACAAAAACAGATAGAGACGGAATATTAGAACCAATCAGGCATGTCTGGTTCAGAGATGTTTAAAGAGCTATAGGGGTATAAACAATGCAGAAAATGGAATGAAGTGTTAGAAAAATAATGTTTATTAATTTATTTGCTTAAGAGAGTCTCATTTAATACCTTCTAAGACTAAATCCCTTAGTGGAAGGTTGTATCAAAATACTCTCAGACCAATAGGTGTGATACCAAGAAATTTATACAATAGGAATTATTGATTTTTTTTTATCAAAAATAGTATGTCACAATTAGAAGAGTAGAATGATAGAGTTTGGGAAGACAGAAATACAAAGTCAGTTTGAAAAAAATCATTGTAATTTTTATAATTGTAAAAACATTTTGTTTATATATATTGCATCCTGATAGTTCCTTTATATATTATGTGTATATATATAATGTATATATGTACACATAAAGGAAATATCAGTATCCAATATAATCTGAATATCAAAATATCCATGTGTTTTTCCTCAACAAATCGATTATTGTAAGGTGATTTATAAATCCTATGTGCTTATGTGCACAAAGGAGAATATACTGAAAAAAATATGGATCTTGGCAACTGTGAGTCAAATAGTGATTTCTAGAGAGTGACAGAAAGCTGAAAAAAAATGGATAGAATTGTACAATGAGCTAATTTTGCTAATGTTATTTGATGTTAATATCTAGGAAGGAAGAAATGTGTCTGAATTTTACAGTTTTTAATGCTTTTGATAAAAATGGGAAATTCAGTTTTTTTAAGGTTATCTCACTAGCAATACTGAGCTGTAGACTCCATGAGATAATTTTAGGTGTTCAGTTATTTCTGCAGTGAATAGTGCAGCATTCTATTATTGACCGAATGCCTCTCAGGGTAAAGTGATCTAAATAAATCTCTACATACTAGAAAAACAAAAGCCTTTCAATATATACCTGACCAATGGGAAAATTAATTTAAAATGTATTAACCTGTCTCTGTCTTAGTTAAGAATGTAGATCAATCATCATTTTTCTTTGCACTGATGATAGCATCATTCATTATGCACATAAGTTATTATATATCCACGGAAAAATTGCTACTCTGCTCTGGTTCTCAGTTTCCTTATTTGTAAAATAAGGAGGGAAAGGGTTAACTAGATAATTTTAAAGTCATTTTATGCTTTGAGTTTCTGTGCTTTTATTGTGTTAAAAACATTAACACTTTAGGCCAAGATAAAGCCATTGCACATCTACTTCTATCTGAAAACTCTGACCAAGAGTGGAAAGAACAGTACAGCTAGTTTGGCACCTGAGTGACCTTGGCCAATTCACCAATTCTGGGTCACAGTTTTCTCATTTGTGAGAAAAGCAACCACGTGAAGGATCTGTGAAGCTCTAAAGAACTGTGATTCTTAATAACATAAATTTAAGCACACAGGGTAAAGGAAAATTGTAGAAAGAATCAGAATCTTTCATTTACTCAATGAAAAACAATTGTAAAGTCAAATCTTAATTGATTTTTCAAAGCAAGCTTCAACTGCAGCATACATACAGAGTAAAATTTTTACCATTGTATTCTCTACTGCTGTCCTACTAAGGGAACTTGGGCCTCTTCTGCTGTCTGCATCAATAATCTGATTCATAGTAATTATATATCAAATGCCCATTTTATGTAAGGCATAGATTGAGGAGTTGGCTTTCTTTAATGTTGAAGGATAAAATCTGATCAATTAATTCAAACTGGGTTAGGGACTCCTAGGAATTGTTGCAGGTTACTCTCTGTAGGGAAACAATTACAAATAGAAATGACCCTTCTGGTTGTCTGAACTCTACTCCCTCTGTGATTAACAGTCCAATTATCAAGGCTAGTTTAGCAGTTAGAGTAGAATTACTTGCAGGTGCAAGCATTTGTGAAGATAATTATAAGCTGGCCCAGTTTTTGCCTAGTCAGGAACAATCACATTTATGTATTTCTTAAGTTCTTGTGGAACCATTTGGGGCACAACAATGTTACCTAAAGTCACAGGACATTTGAAACCAATAACCAAAAAAAGATTTTAAAAAAATACAACACCTAAACTATCTACTGTTTCCAGATCAAAGGAATACTTAGAAACGTCCCACTGATTGTCACATGGGCACTTAAGAGTTCTTCTTCCCCAAACATATACATCTATTCTAAGTGATGTAACCCTTTAAATACTGATATTCCTACTTCTGCTTCTGAATTTAGTCATTTATTATTCACATGGCATCTAGGATTTGTAAATCACTTTACAATAATCAATTTGTTGAGGAAAAACACATGGATATTTTGATATTCAGATTATATTGGATACTGATATTTCCTTTACGTGTGCATATATACATTATATATATACACATAATATATAAAGGAACTATCAGGATGCAATATATATAAACAAAATGTTTTTACAATTATAAAAATTACAATGATTTTTTTCAAACTGAC
>NW_011888870.1:4357422-4391752 GCF_000151845.1 Pteropus vampyrus
GGGAGAAATAAATAAGCTGCTTCTCACATGCTCTGGAGCTCCCTGCAGCAGGAGGGGAAGGGAAGAAGGAGTGATGAGTTATGTGAACAGCCCTGTCTGGGAAAGCTGTGAGCTCCCTGTGGTTGACCATCAGCAGGGCCCAGTCATTAGTGCAGAAGGCAGAGAAGTGGGACAGCAGAAAAACAGCAGTTTCTTTTTACTGGCCATGGTTGCAAAGCCAAGGATGAGCTGCAGCCCCCAACCCTCAACCCAGAAGGCCCCTCCCTCCATACCCTCTGAGACCAATCACCGCGGAGCCCCAGGGGAATCTGAGCAAATGCTGCCAAGACTGTCACTGATACTGACAGGGACTGAAAACTGTGGGTAGTGAACGTGATTAAATATAAACAAGAAGATAAAAAAGACATTATTTAGGTTTTATATAAAGCAGGAATCCAAGAAGCTTAGATGCTACTTACTGGAAACCAAAAGAAAAGCACCTTCTTTGCAATGGGCTAAAGAGAGACTTTTATATAATAAATCTTTCTGGAAAAAAAGCAGAATACATTTCCATTAATGCCCAGGTGGAGAAATAGTCCATTAAACACCATGAACAACCAAGGTGACAAAGCATCTCAGAAAGAAAGAGAAAAATGTCCAGAAAATAAGCTTACAGATATGGAAATATGCAATTTAAATGACAGAGAATTCAGGATGGTACTTCTGAAAAAACTCAGTAAATTCCGAAACGAGTCATATGAACAATTTCAGGAATTGAAAAAAAATCCTAGGTGAACAGAGCAAGGAGACTGAAACTCTCAAAAAGAACCAAATAGAACTTCTGGAGATGAAGAACACATTGCAAGAGTTGAGAAATGAAATAGCAAGCTTAGGAAATAGAGTCGACCAAATGGAGGAAAGCATCAGAGATTTTGAAGACAGAAATCCAGAAATAAATCAGAAGGAAGAAGAGAGAAACCAAAGAATGAAAAATAATGAAAGAAATTCAAGAAATAGCTGATATCACTGGGAGAGGAAAAATAAGAATAACGAGCATTATCGAAGGCCAGGAAAAGGAGCAGGGACTAGAAAGCATTTTCAGACAAATAGTTGATGAGAATTTCCCAAATCTAAGGAATGAGCTGGAGCTTAGAATTCAAGAAGTCAATGGTACACCCAATTATCTCAACCCAAAAAGGCCTTCACCAAGACACATTGTATTCAAATTATCAAAAATCAATGACAAAGACAGAATTCTCAGGGCTGTCGGGGAGAAGAAAACGATAACTTATAAAAGAAAACCCATTAGACTATCCTCGGACTTCTCAGCGCAAACTTACAAGCCAGAAAGGAATGGAATCAAATATTTAAACTATTAAGTGAAAAGAATTACCAGCCTAGAATAATGTATCCAGCTAAACTCTCCTTTAGATACGAAGGAGAAATTAAGAGCTTTCCAGATATACAAAAATTGAGGCCTCCACTACAGGAAATACTGAAAGGGGTCAGCTCACCTAAAACAAAATGACACACACACATGAAAAATACATAATTAGGAGTAAAGTGACTATCAGGCAAATAAAAGCAGAAGAGTGCAACCTTATTAATAACAGGATATTATAAGCTTAAATAATAAAAAGTGTTATAACAAGATAGTAATGAACGTTCAGCATACATAAAGACAAATTGAGACAACAATGACTGAAAAGGGGAGGATTAAAAGATCCAGATTTGCAAAAGGGAATGGAGATAAGGCACGCACAGAAGAAAATGAATGACTGTATATGTATTACTATCCTTTACATATTTGTAATGGTAACCACACACGGAAGATTCAGAACTAAAATATATAACATAAAACAAGAAGAATCAGAGGCAAAACCCACAAAAGCCAACCAAAATAAAGAAAACAGAAACATAAGAACAAGGAAGCAATGGAAACACTAAACTACCAGAAAGCAAAAGATAAAATGACTATAGGAAAACCTCAAATTTCAATAATCACCCTAAATGTAAATGGACTGAACTCACCAATAAAAAGGCACAGAATTGCAGATTGGATCAAAAAACAAAACCCAGCTTAAAGTCAGCAGAAGGAACGAAATCATCAAAATTAGAGCAGAAATTAAAACAAAAACAAAATAGACGAAACAGACTTCAAAATCAAAAAGGTAAAGAAAGATACTGAAGGACACTTTATAATGATAAAGGGAATCATGCACCAAGAAGACATAACAATTATTAATATCTATGCTCCCAATCAGGGAGCTTCAAAATATGCAAAGCAATTACTAACAGAACTAAAGGGAGAAACAGAACAAAACACTATCGTACTAGGGGACCTAAATACCACACTGTCAGATATGGACAGATCCCCCAAAAAGGAAATCACATTCTTAAATGACACGTTAGACCAACTGGACATAATTGACATTTACAGAGCTTTCCATCCCAAAACAGCTGCTTATACATTCTTCTCTACTACACATGGAACATTCTCAAGAATCGACCACATGCTAAGACACAGAGATAGCCTCAACAAATATAAGAGGATTGAAATCATACCAACCGTATTCTCTGATCATAATGCTTTGAAACTAGAGATCAACTACAGAAAGAAATCAGGAAGAACTACAAATACATGGAGATTAAACAACATGCTACCGAAGAATAACTGGGTCAGAGAAGAAATAAAAGAGAGATCAAAAAATACGTAGACATGAATGATAATGATAGTACAACATACCAAAACTTTTGGGAATATGATCATATCGTCATAAGAGGAAAGTTCATATCATTACAGGCCTATCTCCAAAAACAAGAACATGCCCAAATAAACAACATAATGCTTCATTTTTAAAAACTAGAAAAGGAAGAATAAATGAAGCCTAAAGTCAGCAGAAGGAAAGAAATCATCAAAATTAGAGCAGAAATTGAAAACAAAAACAAAATAATAAATAAACAAACAAACAAACAAACAAATAAATAAATAAATGCAACGAAGATTGGTTCTTTGAGAAGGTTAATAAAATTAACAAACCCCTGGCTAGACTCACTAAAGAAAAAAGGGAGAGGGCACAAATAAACAAAATCAGGGATGAAAGAGGGGAAATGACAACTGATATCACAGAAATACAAAAGATCATACAACAATACTATGAAAAAGTATATAATGCCAAATTTAATAACCTAGAAGAAATGGACCAGTACTTAGAAAAATATAACCTTCCTAGACTGACTCAAGAAATACTGGAAAATCTAAATAGACCAACATCGAAGAGGAGGCAATACTTCCCAACTCATTTTATGAGGCCATTATTACTCTGATACCAAAACCTGGTAAGGATAACCAAAAAATAAAACTACAGACCAATATCTCTCATGAACACAGATGCAAAAATCCTAAATAAGATACTAGCGAACCGAATACTGCAACATATTAAAAAGATTATACACCACAATCAAGTGGGTTTCATCTCAGGGGCATAGGGATGGTTCAAGTCGATTATGCAAGTCAATTAACGTGATACACCACATTAACATATTAAAAAATAAGAATCATATGATCATATCTATAGATTCAGAAAAAGCCTTCGACAAGATACAGCATCCATGTATGATCAAAACACTTAACAAAATCAGTATAGAAGGAAAGTAACTCAATATAATAAAGGCTATCTATGACAAACCTTCAGCCAACATTATACTTAGTAGTGAAAAACTAAAAACCTTCCCTCTAAGATCAGGAACAAGGCAAGGCTGTCCACTGTCACCACTATTAATCAATATAACATTGGAGGTCCTAGCGAGTGCAATCAGACAAGAGAAAGATATAAAAGGCATCCAAATAGGAAATGAAGAAGTCAAATTGTCACTATTTGAGGATGACATGATTCTCTCTATAAAAAACCATAAAGACTCTACAAGAACACTACTAGAAACAATAAGTAAATGCAAAAAGTCTCAGGATACAGAATCAATGTTCAAAAATCCATAGTGTTCCTATACTCTAATAATGAAGTGTCAGAAAAAGAAGTGAAAAAAAAAATTCCTTTTGCAATTGCAAAAAAAGAATAAAATACCTAGGAATAAATTTAACAAAACATCTGAAGTACCTACATAATCAAAACTACAAGACCCTATTAAAAGAAATTGAAGAGAATACAAACAAATGGAAAGATATTTCATGTTCTTGGATTGGAAGAATCAACATAGTTAAAATGGTCATATTATCTAAAGCATTATACAGATTTAATGCAATCCCCATCAAAATCTCATCGGCATTTTTTAAAGAAATAGAACAAAAAAATCATCAGATTTGTATGGAATCACAAAAGATCCCGAATTGCCAAAGCCATGCTGAGAATAAAGAATGAGGCTGGAGGCATCACTCTGCTCGATTTCAAATTATACCACAAAGTGACAGTAATCAAAACAGCTTGGTATTGGCAGCAAAACAGACACACAGACCAGCAGAACAGAAGCGAGAGTCCAGAAGTAAACCCATATTTATATGGGCAAATAATTTTCGACAAAAAAGCAAAAAACATACAATGGAGAAAGGAAAGCGTCTCCAATAAATGGTGCTGGGAAAAATGGAAAGCTACCTGCAAAAGAATGAAACGAGACTGTTGTCTATCACCACATACCGAAATTAACTCAAAATAGATTAAGAACCTGAATATGAGACCTGAAACAATAAAATGCATAGAAGAAAACATAGGAACTAAACTCAAAGACTTGAAGAGAATTTTTATGAAATTGACGTCAAAAGCAAGAGAAGTAAAAGCTAATATAAATGAATAGGACTATATCAAACTGAAAACTTCTGCTCAGCAAAAGAAATCGTCAGCAAGGTAAAGAGAGAACCATCCAAGTGGGAAAATATATTTGCAATCAACACCTCCGATAAGGGCCTAATATCTGAAATATACAAAGAACTCATATGACTCAATAACAAAAAAGAAAAACAAACAACCCAATCAAAAAATGGGCAGAGGACCTGAACAGACACTTCTCCCTGGAGGACATACAAATGGCCTATAAACATATGAAAAGATGCTTGACATCACTAGCTATTAGGGAAATGAAAATCAAAACCATAATGAGATACCATCTCACACTTGTTAGAATAGCTATAATCAACAGGACAAGTAATAACAATTGTTGGAGAGGATGCAGAGAAAAAGGAACCCTGATACACTACTGGTGGGACTGCAAATTGGTACAGCCACTATGGAAAACAGTATGGAGTTTCCTCAAAAAACCAAGAATTGATCTACCATATGATCCAGCAATCCCTCTACTGGGTATTTACCTCAAAGACTTGAAAACCCATATCTGAAAAGATATTTGCACACCGATGTTCATAACAGCATTATTCACAGTGGCCAGGACATGGAAGCAACCGAAGTGTCCTACAATAAATGATTGGCTAAAAAGCTGTGGTACGTGTATACAATGGAATATTACTCAGCCATAAGAAGAGATGAAATACTGCCATTTGTGACAACATGGACTGACCTTGAGATGATCATTCTAAGCGAAATAAGCCAGATAGAAAAAGTAGAAAATCACATGATATCATTTATATGTGGGATATAAAGCAACAAATGAACAGGACAAACAAACAGAGACTCATGGACATGGACTATAGACTAGTGGTGACCAGAGGGTAGTGAGTGGAGGAGGAGAGGGGAGGTAAACAGGGTAAAGGAGGTCAAATAGGAGGAGGGTGCAATGGGTAAAGGGGAACCAATATATGGTAGCTGAAGGAAATTGGACTTTGGGTGGTAAACACACAATAGAATATACAGATGTCAAATCACAATGTACCCCTGAATATTATATAATTGTATTAACCAATGTTACCCCAATCAACTTAATTTAAAAAATTATAAGTAAATACAAATGACATTTTATAACACTGAGCTAGAAAATCTAGAGGATATATTTGCAGTAGAAGATAGAAACCTGACTGGATAAATGTAAAGATAACATAGTTACAGATTTAGCATTCTCCCTTAAAAGGAACTTGACTGTTGGTTTTACTAGAGACTTGCAACACACCATCAACAATGAGTTGATTCTTATACTATTTAATCTGTAAGAACTGAGTAAAATTCAGAAAGTATCTTAGTCAAAAATAAGTCTGAAAACAAAATTAAACAAAGATAGCACACACCAAAAAAAATGTATATAAGAAAGTTTCTCAGATTTTTAGTAATACATATTTCCCTTTTAAGAAAAATAAATCTTTCAGAATCCTATTTTGACTTACATAGTTAACGTTGCTTATATATGAACAAATGAAAAATAAGTTAAAACTTCCTATCGGTTATAGCTGTTTTACTTTAAACCCAAGAACGAATGTACACAAATTAAATTTATACTTATGAAAATAATAGAGTATAAAGTAATATATTCCTAGCCACCCAATTTCAACCATTAGATTAAGTGTTATGGTATTTGATAGATCTATTTTTTTTTTCTGTTTTTAAGTTTAATAAAACTGATAAGGAGTATGCCTGTTCACATAAATGTATTTCAAGAAGAAATATTAATAATTTCAAGGTTGATTTACTAGTTACAGATCATCAGAACACATAATTTTCCAAAAACTGTGCTAATGAGCAATCTTGCTCTCTTCAAATACCAATTTTAATCAAGTGCTATGTAACAAATCTGCCAAGTTCACTTGAAAATAAATTAGCATTGTGGTAATATTAAAGCATGTATAAATGGCTATTTTACCTTTAATTGCTGGAATAGGAATAGAAATAGACAAAATCTGCATTACTTATTTATAACTTTATTTTTGTAAATTAATATATTTTGAGGCAAAAATATTCATCTGTTTCCCATTTCTGGCTGCGCATTAGAATTTTTTTGTAAAAATTTTTTTTCTTCACTACTGATGTCAAGCCACATAGTGGATTCAGATTCATTTAGTACAAGGTAGGGCCCATGAAAGCGTAGGAGAGGCTTAGGACTTATGATCCACACAGTACATATACGGGTAACTTTAATAAATTATTAACTGCCAGGATTAAATTCTTCGGGGCTTGGTCTGCCCCTATTAACATGTTCTTTAAGAATGACCCAATTCTCTCACTTTTTTTCTACTCCTTGTTTTCTGTGCATCTTGTCATTTTTTGATCTATCCTTGATGATAGCTGCATTTTAAGCATAAAGGCAAAGTAGAACTCACTGGACTCAGAGACCAGTGCTCCATTGCAGAACAGTGACCCACATTTTCAAGACTATGCTTAGATGTGTATAACTTTAGAATATCATCAAAATAGGATACAATATGGAAGCATTTTACAATAAAATTAAATCTATAAAATACTTGGGTACATGGGTCTTGGTCTGGGAAATACAGTTAGAAAACAATATAACTTATGAATATATATGTAAATATTCTATTCTAGGTAACTAATATAAAATTTAATTCTATTATACTTTGAAAGAATGAGTTATATTTTATGATTAATAAGAATTTTTACCAAGAAGGTAAATGTATCTTACCATTAGGAAAACTATTAATACAATTTATAGTATTAATTATTAAAAGAGAAGATACATAGACAATCTAAATAATGTTAATGTTCTGATGAAATTCACCCACTAAGACTAGAAAAACTCCATTAACTTAATAGAGAGTTTCTTTCTTAAATCTAGAAGAAACATCACATTTAATGATGAACTATTAGAATCATTGGAATTTAAATCAAAGACACTATTTGAATTACCCCAAACTACTATTATTCAATAATACAATCTTATCAATGAAATAAAAACAAAAGTAAATGTGAGATTAAATTTTGGCAAATAAGATAGCAATATTTCTATTCTGCAAATGACATTAACTATCATCCTAGAAAATCTATGAAGATCACTTAAAAAATTCTTCCTATACAAGAAATAGAAAGTAGTAATAACAAATCAAGGAACATAATGGGGAAAAAAAGGAATTTTTATTCACAATGAAACAAGACATAAAATAATCAGACATCAGCCAAAGAAACATTCAAGGTATTTAAAAGAAAACAACACATGTAATTCTGGTTTCTGGCCAAGATAAAGTAACTGGGACTGGATTTACTCAACTGCCTTAACCAAATAGTAAAATCTGGAAAAAAAAATACAAAACAAAGGTTCTTATGTATTAGAAAATAGGCACCGCAGGACAGAGATCCCCAAGAGAGGAACAACAGGTAAGACCTACAATTGCCCCTTAGTTTACATCTGGAGAGCCTTTCTAGGTTGAGGTACAGGGAAGAGGAACCCAGGTAGGCACTATCGGTCCCCTTTTCAGTATGGAATTGGTTTTCCAAGGAAACCAACATAGATTCATAAGGACACTCCCAGAGAGGAGAGAGGAAAAGAGAGAGGGATGGAAAAAGGAGGGGGGTGGGTAGAGGGGGAGAGAGGGGGAGGGAGGGGGAGAGAGAGAGAGAGAGAGAGAGAGAGAGAGAGAGAGAGAGAGAGAGAGAGAGAGAGAGAATGAATGAACTCTGCAGGTAAAATTAGCCCAAGACTATAGGATATTTTGATACCACTTGAGAAAGCTTAAAAGTAATCTTCAAAAGGATTGAACATTTTTCAAATAGTCCAACCTATTCCAGAACAAACTACAAAAATATTTGAATGAATATAAAAATATCCAGCACCCAACAAAGTAAAATATTTACAATATCATCTATAAAAAATTACCAGGCATGAAAAGAAGCAGGAGAACACGAGCCATAAAAAGGAATACACACACACACACACACACACACACACACACACACACACACACACACATTTACACATATATATATATATGTATATGTGTATATATATGTATATTTATCAAAACTGACCCAGAAATAACACAGATCTTAAAATTAGAGGACAAGCACATTACAACAAATATATCTTCCATATATAAAAGATACAGGAATATATGAACGTGCTAAGATTAGACATTTAAAAAATTTACAGGAATCAGTGAATTGTGGGGCAATTTCAAGCATTCCAAAATGCGTAACTGACATCAATGAGGGAGACAAGAGAAAAAAGGGATCAGAAATTTATATTTAAATTCCCAAGTTTCTCAAATTGATAGAAAATATAAACCCACAGAATTAAGATATTAAGGAACTCCAAGCAAAAGAAACACAGGAAAACCACACCAGAGAACATCATAATCTATTTGCTTTAAATCAGCAATAAAGAGAAATCCTAATCAGATCCAGAGGAAAAAAAAGATAAGTATACACTAAAGAACAAAGGTATAAATGACAACAGAGTTCTTATGGAAACAATGCACATTAGGAAAAAAGCAGAGAAGGAACTTTAAAGTTTGCAGGAAAAACAAACAAACAAAAATCCCTCTGAACCTAGAATTCTAAGAATTCTATACCTAAAGGTAAAAATACATTTCCAGAAATGCAAAAGTTTACAGATTTTATTAATAATAGATTTTCACTGCAAGACATTAAAAGGAGTCCTTAATGCAAAAAGAAAAAAGAAAAAAGAAAAAAGTGATCCCAGATAGAAATCTGTATCACATTAAGGAATAAAGAACACCAGAAATTATACATGTAACTAAACATTGCATCATTTCTATCATATTTAAAATATATATCATTAAATGTCTGAAGCAAAAATAGTAGCCATGCATTTTTGGTTTTATAATAATTAAAAAGTAAATGAAACCTAGACATCTGGTCACAGAAATGGTGTATAGTCATTTTATTCTGTCCCATATTCTGTCATCTACCCAGCAGGTTTAAGTGGCCCACTCTGCCTGTACCATCAGGGCAAGAATGTGCCAGGATGGGAACTCTATTCCCCAACTCCCACCCAGTGGAAGTAGGTAAGCCTGCTCTATTTCCACTGTCATCAGCAGCATGCCAGGGGTCAACTGTCCCTGCTCCCAGTGGCAGAAAGAGACACACAAGTCTGATGTCTCCTGGTCCCTCACCCAAAAGCAGACGATGATCCAGGACCAACATTTTTTGACCTAACCCCACATCCTGCAGAAAGAGACTCAAGAAAGCACATTCTAACCCAGAAGTTAACACCAGTAGGGATCTAGTGCAAGCCCCATCAACAGTAGGAAGCCTGGAAGATGGACCCAGGAAAGCAGTCACTGAACCACAGGTGAGACTCCAATCTCTCATCTGGCAGCACCAGCACAAGGAAGTACACTTTTCCCCTGTGATCAGCATCAGGATCAAGTGGAAGCCCCAGTGGCACCAGGTGAACAAAGCAGACCACAATAGCCTTGCAAGGGTTCAAAACCAAACTGTCACTGAAACTTAGACCACAATAGTTGGCCAGAACCTATCTACTAAAACAGGTGACCTAAACCTAAACGGGTGACTGCTTGTCAAAATTGATTTAAATAAGGTTCAGAATCTCCTAACATAAAATCCAAAATGATCAGGATTCAATTGAAAAACCACTCATCATAACCATAACAAATGAGAAAGTATATTTTCTGACTGCAATAGAAACAAATTATAAATCAATAACAAAAGACTATCTGAAAAATCCCTGCAATATGAAAAGTAAATACTATATCTATATATCTATTGAGTCAAAAAAGAAAAGAAAAAGATGATATTTTGAACTGAACAAAATTGAAAACACAACATATAAAAATTTGTGGACAACTAATGCTGTACTTAGGAGAAAATTTGTAACACTAAATGCCTATAGCATAAAGGAAAACTGTAGAGCAATGAACTAATTTTACATCTTAAGAAATTAGAAAAATATGAGAAAGTTGATCCCAAAGTAAGGAGCACAAGGATAAATTAATGATAAGAGTGGAAATAAGTGAAGTATAAAACAGAAAAACAAGAGACAAATGAAAGAAACCAAAAACTAGGTCTTTGACCAAATCAATCCAATTGATAAAATTCTAGCCAGACTAATGAAGGAAAAAGAAAATTAAAATTACCAATATTAAAATCAAGATAAGGGATGGGTAATTACTAAAGATTCTTAAGATATTAAAAGAATAAAACAATTACTATAAACAACTTAATAAATTTGACTACTTAGGTCAAATGGGCAAATTCATTAAAAGACAAAATACCAAAACTCACTCAAGAAAAAATAGACAAGTGAATAGCCCTATATTTATAAGTCAAATTGGTGATTTCTACCAAATACTTAAGGATAAATAATACCAATCTAAGTAAACTCTTCTCCAAATTAAAGAGGTTAAAACACTTTCCAACTAATTTAATGAGGACGGCATTATCCCGATACCACAAAGATATTAAGAGAAAACCATATACCAATATCTCTGATGAATTTAGACTCATTATTTTTATTTAATCTAGCAAATCAATTCCAACAATACACAATGATAATACATTATGACTAACTGGGAGGCCACCATGGGAAAGCAAGTCTGATTTAAGGCTTGAAAATATTCAATGCAATTCACCTTTATCACCAAAATAAAGAAGAAATGCCCTATGATCATCTCAATAGATTTAGAAAAAAAAAAAAAAAAGAAAGAATGTCTGACAAAATCCAACATCTATTCCTGATAAAATTTTTCCGAAAACTAGTAATACAAGGTATTTTCCTCAAATTATAGAGAACGTCTACAAAAAAGTCTACAGCTAACATCAGAACACTCAAAGACTTAGTGTTTTCTCCCATGATCAGTAACAAGGTAAGAAATGAAAAGTAACAGAGGTCCAGAGGAGGCTGAATTCTCAGTCCTGTAAAGTCTCCTGTATCAATATCTGGAAGATGAAACACAGAGCCTTCAGCTCCAGAATCACCTTCATCTGCAGGTCTCCTGAAGTGCCACTCTCCCTTTTTGGTCATTCTAGACTGAATACACTATAGCAGCTGATCATATTCTGTAGAAGCCCAGAGATACAAGGCTAAGCTAGTTCATCAGGACTGTGCTGATGAAAGGGACCCAGCATCACTGAAGACCTTGGTACGTATGTCAGAGCTAATGCAGGATATTAAAGTACAAAACTGAGCTCCCTGATAGCAAAAGAACACGATAAAGTCCCCAAGCAAAAAAGGCCATGTAGCTGTCCCTAACGATCTAGATCAAACAGGTATAATAATCCCAATGAGCATCAAGTTCAGTGGCAGTCACAGAGGCCCAAGCAACAAAGAGCTATAGAGACGATTAATAGAACAGTGTCTCTGAAGGCAAGATAAATGAACATCCAACAAGAGTATTGCTCAATTTATACAATCAAAAGAAATAAAAAATAGATGAACTTAAGGCTGAGGGTGGACACCAATAAAATATGCTAATCCCTTCACCAGTGTTCAGACTTGAGCCATTTTTCATACCCAGAAGGAAGGTGTGAGATCTCTTTGAAAGATGGAGAAACATTGCAAATGAATTCAGCAGCAATTTTTCAGAGAGCTTTTTGGTCATTTACTCAGCTGAACATGCATTAGAGAAAGGAAAATATTCAGAATTATGAGTAGTAGATACATGGATTGTTAGACGTTTGATCTGAATTGACATTGAAATCCATGATTCCCTATTAGAGTGGGGCCTATGGAATGCAGGAAATAAATTAAGTTCTGGCATAGATCTGATTAAAAATTGACCCACTGGATCCACAAACTTGGTGATCATTTTCTTGGTTTCTAAATATATATTTGCAAAGAACATTCTTGTAGTTATCAGACTCCTAATATTGGTTCCTTGACCTAGGATAAGAGCTATTCATTGGGGTAGTTTAAATGAATATTTTTGAAATCCTCCTCTTCTAAAAAAAAATAGACAATAAATTAAAAAAAAAAAAAAAACTGCCTCCTAAGTGAAAAGACACATAGAGTGACACCTACAAAGATATCAATAATGAATGGAGTTAGTAACTGTTAAATCTTCAATTCATCACTCTAGCCCCTAAAATACAATATGGATCATAGTATGGGCAAGGATGTTTCTGTAGAATTAACCAAGTAGATCAATCACAGCCTCCTGCATGTGCCATGTGGCCACTGACCTAGTGAATGCCTATTTCCCATATCTATGAGAAAGAAGAATCAGAAACAGTTCAACTTAATGCAGAAAGAACAGCATAATATATTTATGATGTTAATAGAAATAGGTTCGCACTCTTACTTTTTGTCATAATATTGTTCAAAAATACTTGGATCATCTGCACATTCTGCAGAGGATCGCATGAGTACACTGGATCTGAGATATTACTCCAAAAAGACTGGATAAGCAAGAAGTGGCAAGTTGGAGGCTGTGGTCAGACATACATGTTCTAGAGAGTGACATCTGTGAAGTTTTGGGGATCTAGTAGTCTAAGACATGTGAGGACAGTTCCTCCACAGTAAGGGACACATTGGTGTATTTTACACCTACCATCCGTAAGAAAAACACAAAATATTTGATAGGCCCCTTCAGGAACTGAAGGTTGCAAATTCCACACTTGGAAATATACGTCTAACTCATTTGCTAGATGATATGTTCACTTTCCAATAAGAGTGAATTATTACCATTCCTTTAGGTGAATCATTAAACCAACCGTGATCCTTGTAGTATGCAACACTACATGGCTAATATTAGCATGTAACACTACTCAGTGATAAAAAGGAATGAACACCATACACACAACAACTTATATGGATATTAAAGGCACTGCTGAATGAAAAATCCCAACCATAAAGGTCATATACTGTATGATTCCATTTACTTAATGTTCTCAAAATGACGAAATTATAAATGTGGAAAGAGATTAGTGGTTGCCAGAGGTTAGGGCAAGCAAACTATAAAACCTGATTATAAAGGAGGCAGAATGAAGAAGATCATCATGGCTATGGAATAGTTCTAGATCTTGATTGCAGTGGTGGTTACACAAATATACATATGTGAGAAGATGGCATTCACATTATACTAATGTTAGATTCATGGTTCTGATATCACACTGTAATTATGTAAGATGTAATCGTGGGGAGAAATGGTGAAGGATATGTGAGGCCTCTCTGTACTATTTTTGCAACTTCCTGTGAATCTATAATTAATTCAAATACGAAAGTTTTTAAAACTCAAACAGTGCTGGATTTTTTTTTCTGACAGTGGGATTGAAATTGTTGGAGAACAAGTGAAGTAGCTAGTTTGACTTTAAGCCGGTTTGCATAAATACAATGTTTATCTCTAAATAGCGGAAGAATAAATAGGGTAGAGGAAGCTTCAAACTACATTGCCCTTGGGGATGGACAGCGAGAGAAGATTCACATCTACAAAATCATGTTTGATCTGGGCTGTAACTGAGCTACAAATCATAAGTAAACCAGTAGCTAGAGTTGCTTCACAGTTTGAATTGTTTCAATGCTTGCTCTCGCTCTCTCTTTACCAGGAAAGTGTAGTTGAAGTCTGTGTACCTTCCACGCATGTTTTTGGTGACCTCATATTCCAAAGTTGCTTAATCATGATTATCAGTAGAGACAAAGATATGTGCTGATTAGTTAAAGTTCATTACTTCTCATTCTATAATGTAGAAAGTGATATGTTAGTGTCTTCTGCTGTCTAATATTGTAAACAGATGCTCTCTCTTTCTGGATGGTGTGGTTATAGAAAATATATGGGAACATGATAAAAAATAAAACCCAATGATTATGTATTTTTCAGAAAAAAAGTTATTTTTAACATCTTAAAACAGTGTTTTAAAAATATAGCAGTATTGTGATATATTAGGAATGAAGGCATTAAGAGTTGGGAAGCTCAGGTTAAAATCTACACTGCCAGCCATCAGCCCCATGATTTAGGACAACTTCTTTAACCTTTTTGTGACTCAGCGTAAAGGAGATAACAATGGTGTGGATTAAGAGAGAGAATGATATGTTAAAAAAAAAAAAAAAAATTAACATGACTTCCCAAATAGTGAGCTCTGAAACGAATGATAGCTATTTTTAAAATGATTTCTCATACTAAAAATCTACAATAATTTCCCCCCTTGCTTACAAAAGAAATGTGGTGCATTTGCCAGCGTTTATGATTGAAATGCGTCACTGAACAAAAACTAAAAAACAAAACCAAAAAATATAATCTACTCATTTAAGGTACGCATACATAGACCACTTATGCCCATTTCATTCATAAATATTTTGTTTGTTTAGATATCATAGAAAGAAAAGACATTGCTTACAAAGAAGTTTATATGCATTGTCCTGCTTCACACTTGGAACTTTTTTGTTCCTGAGCCTAACATTATGGGTATTTGGCAGGGATTCAGGTTCCTAAAAGACCAACTTTGTCTGGCATACACAGCATTGAATGCAAAGTTTTATCAAAAGGAAAATAAAGTTAGGGGCGAGGGGGAATCATTGGCTCATTAAGCAGATGATAATTGTAATTATTCATCAAGAATTATGTATCACAAATGAGGATTGCGAAGTCAATTGGGAAACAATTTGGCTATAAATACTCACATTAAGCAGCCTAATGAAATCCGCTTTGCTTTAGAAACGTCTACTTCTGTTTGCATCAAGTGCTCTGTAGAAGTACAAGTCTTGATAAATTATTCCTGTCTCCTGCGATGCAGGAAAAAAGAAGCAGTGTACTATAATAATCATGTTGATGGCTGCAGGATCTTCTGATGGTAATAATATCACCTACAATTCCAATGCACAGGGTTTTCAGGTTTTCTCACTCAAAATCATTAATTCATATGGTGCTCACAACACCATATAATATCAGGCAAGAAAAAATACTCCATTGGAAATTTATAGCTAAGGAAAATGTAGTATAGAAAGGCATAATGACTACCCCAAGGTCAGATAGTCAGTTGCTGGAGGAGAATCTGGGTCTGCTTATTTCCAATGATGAGAAATTCTTTCCCCTAAATCACATTGCCTCCACCATCTGTTTTGATGTTTTTAGTTTCAAATAACTCAAAATGACTTGAACAATAACAGAAAGTATTGATTTATGTAAATAGTAATTTCATGTGTAGGTAGGGCGGTATGATGGTTGGTTTGATCTAGTAAGTCAGAAATAGCACCACATTTTTTTCTATCCATTCTCTTTCTGTGGTGTTTGTTTATTTGTGTTTGTTTTGTTTTGTTTTGTTTTGTTTTTAACAGCTCACACTGTCAGAGCATAACTCTCAACCACTTCTAGGAAGGAAAGATAGTGAAAAGGAGAGAGTAAAGAAAAAAATGGTAGAGAAAGAGACCTAAGAAATGCAAAACCTGGGTTTAGTTCTGACATGCCAATGTAATTTAACTGTTCTTTCTACCTCTAAACACTATAACAAGGCAATATCAAGTACTAATTGGCTTTGACCAGTAGTAATGTCCACTTGTTTACCAATCACCCGGGTAGAGTGTTAAATTAATGTTGACTGCATTAGAACCATCGAAGCCCAGTTCTGGAGTCAGTGTGGAATAAATTGCACCAAAATTCAAATCACACTGGTGTTACATAGTGATACAGGGAGATCATTCCCCAAAGAAAAATCCGGAAGATATCAGAAAATAAAGGTGAGTGGAAAGGTGAGCCAGAAAGGTCTACTCTACCCCCAAATATGCCACTCATTGAACAAAAATGAACAGAGTCTAGAGGCCACTGTACATAGACCTAGAACATGGAAGTCACAGTCTACAGCTTGGCATTAAGAGAGTTATAAATGTGCATTAGTTCTTACATAAATTCAAGATTTAAAATAAGGTAGAGAATGGGAATCCAGGCTAGAAGTAGTTTGAAATAAATCTGGTACATCTCTGATGATCTTCCATGTTCTACCTACCTCTACTTCCGCCTTATTTTGCTCAATTTTTGTGCCTGACAGTTTTCTCCTAATATTAGGTAGTACTGGTAGTTACAATGCTCACTGATTATTGATCCTATTTGAATACATCTGGCTGCAACCCCAGGTGTGTAATCTTATAAAAATGATTTGACTCATTGGAGCTTCACTTTCCTCTTCTATAAAATTAGTAGTTTTATAAAATTAGTTATAAAAATGTCTCATAAGCTCTAAGGTCCCTTCCTGTTTTGATATTCTAATAATTGACCTGCTCCCAAAATGCGCCCATTGAACATTATATTTCATTCTGATTGTATGAGGGAGAAATACAAGAAAACTTGGGCTAGAGGCTTCTGTTTCCATTTTATCATACACTAAACTGACTTTCTTGGCCGAGGGAGAAATTAAGATCCCTAGAGCTATAAAATTGACCTTCGTCTTCTACCTCCCAGCTGGTAGCAGGCAGATTACACACAAATAGATTTCTACTTTCTTACCCAGGATTAGTTTAGTTTTCACCAAAACATTTAGTAGCCGAACCTAAACAATGGCTGCTGTTTTAATTGAAAACTGCTTCAGGAATAATACCTGATGTTCACTTACAAACATTCTCAGATTAATGATTAAATCACCGCCTCCAACCTTGCATCTAAACCTTTGCTGTTACTAAAAATTATCTAATAAACAGGATTGATCTTAGGAGTTGATTCCTAAAAGTTGGATCAGCAGGTCAAAGAAGAAATAATACATGGTTTTGATAGATATTGCCAAATTTCTGACCATAATGTTGTAAAATTTTGCATCCTTATCAGCAAAGTATGAGAGAGTACATATCTCCCCATAGCCTCATATATAGAATACGTTGAAAACTTTGGAATTCTGGCCAATAGGTGAAAAATTGCATTACACTGAAATTTTGTTTTATTTTTAATGTTTTTATTGCGATATAAATGACACATGACATTGTGTAAGTTTAAGGTGTACAACATATTAATTTGATACACTTATATTGCAATGTGATTGTTATTGTAGCATTAGCTAAAACCTCGGTAGCATCATATAATTATTTCTTGTAGTGGTGGGAACAATTAAGCTTTAATTTAATATGTATAATACAGTTTTATTGTCTATATTCCCCTTATATAAGTAAAGTTGAGCATGGTTTCCTATGATTGAGAGTAATTTGCAATTTTTCTTCCTATTTATTTTATTCATTTTTTAAGCCCATAATCCTGTGGAATAGATCAACTTTTTCTTCTGTCTTTTTGGAAGTTCTTGAAATATTAACTCTTGTTCGTGACAAAAAGTGCAATTTTTTTTTTTGGCCCCAAATATGTCAGCTGTCTTTTTGATTTGGTCATAGTGTATTTTTTTGGGTGATTTGGAGATCTTTTTTCTTTATGATATAGTCAAATTTGCATTTTTAAAATTTAGAGGCTGCTTTTGATAAGGTGCTGAGGGAATGTCTCTCTGGGGAGGTAATATTAAATCTGAGAGACCAAAGTTAGGTTGACCAACTGTCCAGGCTTATCCAGAACTAGAGAGTTTCTTAGCAGTGGGACTCTGAGTGTTTAAACTGGGAGAGTCTCAGGGAAACCAGGATGAATTGGTCGCTCTATCTGAAAGTTGAGATGGATGGACCATCTGGGGAGGACAGGGAAGAGTGTTTGGAGTAGAGTGAACATCAAGGACAAAATTCTAAAGCAGAAAAGGGCCATTTTCTAAGAAGTGTCACACGACCACTGCAGAAGGAGAAGAGCAGAAGGCAAAGACAATAGCCCAATCAGATGATTAGATAGAAGGGCCCAATTATGCAACGTCATTAACCAAGGGTGGAGGTGGAGTAACTTGCATTTATTCTGAAAGCTTTTGGATGTTTTTAACAGGCTTTGATACAAAAGTGACAGGAACCATTCATGCTATTTGAAGCTTATCTGTCATCGATTAAGTATTAGCTTTTGGTTCAGTTTTGAATCTTTGCACTTCAATCTCATATGAAATCTTTATCTGCTATACTCAGTCTCTTCCTTCTCACTTCAACGTGCATGGTATCAATTGCCAGGGCCCACCCAGAGAGTGATGAAAAATCTTTGCCATAAACATGTGGCAGAAGGATTGAAAAGTAGGCCATGCTTCCTTCCATCAATCATATAAAGGGCCTTCCCAAGGAAAATACCTGATGGGGGAGGTTTTAAAAGCCAGGAAAACTCTCCAATGTAATACATAGCCTTTAAATTTACAGCACCTTTGTTTTTTTCCGTCTTTTTGTAAGGTTCAAGGGGAAGTATTTATAGATTTACCTGAGAACTAGATACTTCCTATTTTATTGAACATTTTGAACTTTAAGTATGAAAACAAAATGTTTTAATTATTTTTTTCAGTCCCTGTGTTCAACTACATTTTGTCAAACCAGTCTTTTTGATTTCTTACCAATATGTTAGGTAGACTCATGGTGTTGCAATCACTTTAAGTTATTAGAAAAGTAACTCAGGCCAGACTGATTTAAGAGTCTAGTTTTAAATACAGTGTAATTATGGACTCCTTCCTCCTCTAACAGGCCTCACTGTAGAGGACTTAGGATGTGGGTGGGGTATGTGGCTTTAACTAGGACCCATGCCTTCCAACACATGAGAGGATAGGGGTTACATTGTCTACTGCTAGAATATCTCCTCTCTCCTTCTAGTTCTGTGTGGGGGAAGGTGGTAGGAGGGAATAGGAAGAAGGAAGTGTGTTAGTGGCAGAAAGGGGTCCATGGTCTTACCCTGACTAGGGCTAATTCCATTTGTGGCTGATGCTATCCACAAATGTGGTGATTTCTGCAAACATGAGTGGTTTCTTGAGGCAGAAATTAAGTTTCACTCTGGCCCCTCCGTGGCTGAGGCTTCAGAGAGAAAGGCGTATCTCTTTTTAGCCCTGAGATTTGCACACACCCAACCCTCTCTCTAGGTGAGATTCCTCTCTCTTCTTGGAAGCTAAGTGGACAACTTCACAGACCTGGCCCTTGCTCTATTTCTTTTCTTTTCTTTCTTTCTTTCTTTTCTTTTTTTTTTTTTTTAACTATACTTAAAAGCTCAAGGGACTACTGAGATAGTCTTTCCCACCCTACAAATATAAAACTATGGCATTCTTCTCTGGCATCCATTTTCACCCATACCCATTTGCTAATGTCACCCAGGTTTTCCTTTGGAAAATGATTTTTCCAAAATCATTGTGTAGTATCTTTGTGGTTTGAGTTGGGTAAACTTTGCTCTACCTCTGCTCAACAACCGGGCTCTGACTGTTATAAAGCAATTAACCTTAGTTTAACTCTTTGGCATGAGAATTCAGTTGTGCATGAGTCCTCATCCTTTCTTCCTAAGCACACCATCCAATGATTCCAACTTGCTCTGTTTACCTGGACAATTCTATCTTCAAACACCTTCAGATGATAAACCAGTCTCTTATCTCTATGGAACTCTCCCCAACTCCAGGGGACAAGTATCAGGAGCTACCACAAAGTTAAAACTCATTTCCACTCCTTTCTATTGACCTCAGATTTCACAATTGAGCAACCAACCAGTGTGAGAGTGAGATTCCAGTGTTCCCTGATTGTAGACACACCAAGCTCTGCTCATTTAGAGATTCATCTCACTTGGCTTTGGATGAAAAGGAATACCCCACCCTCTATGGGGAGGAAAAGTACTGTAGATTCTCTCTCCTCTAGCCAATCTCAGGGCAGGTATGGACTAAAAAGATATTGGAAGGAACTGGGAATAGAAAAGGATGGGGCAAAATGAGGTGCTAATAGAGATGCTACTAATCCATATGGTCTCTTTATTAAATCAAAGAAAGGAATTTCTACTCTGGGAGAGTGTAACCTGTGTACACACAGCCAGGTTAAGAGGATGCAGTGTGTATTTGTCCTCATTACCCTCTTGGTTTTGCACATTTGAACAATAAACACCCTATACAAAACAACTATGAGCTATGGTCCTGACACTGCACTGATAATCAAGGATACCAAGGCTGGTTTGGCTACTACTCAGTAAATGCTGAAGTGCAAAAGGGGTTCTGACCTCAACTGGCATTTGCTCTGTGCTAGCTGAGTTGTGAAAATGACATGGCAAAGAAAATCAACAAATTTCCTTTTGAATATATAATTAAATACTTTTGGACATTGCATTCAGTAACTTGTGTTGCTGCTTGGAAAAAAGAGAAGCTATTGCTTATATTGATGGAGAGAAATTAGGCACTTAAAAAAACTAAAGAACACTTTAAGTCTATCATATTATTTTTACCTAACATACTCAAAATAGCAGCGTCATATTTCAACTAAGAGAACCAAACTCTGGAACCAAACACAAAATGTGTTGAGAAAATCATTTAAAAAAAAAAAAAAAAAAAAAAAAAAAAAGGTGGTCTTTAGCCTAGGGAGAATTGTAAACTGGCCAAAATTTCCTTAATATTTTTTTATTTGTTCACTTAAAAGAGTTTCAGTTTTTTCTTATTCTTTTTAAGAAATACAGATGAACAGTTACTTTTATTTCTTTGTTCAAAACACTATCATCATTGGTTCCTCCATTATTTACTTGTTTATTTATTTTTCCCATGTATCCCTGTTCCAAATAGCATTTTTCTCCCCAGTTACAGGCCACTATTTTAATGAATTTTAAATATATCTGTGAATTTATATATAATATCCTTGTAAAATGCTTGCATTTGGCGAATATCTTTAAGCTGTTCATTTTATTTTTGAAATATTTTGTTTTATATTTATACACTTAATTTCTATATTTTGTTTTTTAAAAAATTTTATGTATGCTATTATAGCATTCTTTCTATTAATCAATTTTTTATTCTCAGCACCATTTTTAAGATAATTTTTATTTCAGATGCTGTGTGTATGAATTTTGTTTCTACTTGCAACAGAATATTCTATGGTTTGCATTCACACTGATTGTCCTTTCCTTAAATAATGAATTGCCTCCAACTCTAACTATACTTACTGATCCATGTTGTCTCCTTATGAACCTGCATAAAACTTAGATTGTTGTGTCATAGAGTATCTGCACACTTAATCTAAGTGTTGCCATGATGTTCTCCAGAATGGCCACACTGTTCTACACTCTCACCCCATAGAATTATGGGCTCTCTACTTTTGCCAACAAATACCACCTTTCCAGCTGGCTTTCCTTGACTGTCTCAAGGGGATGCATAGAAGACAGCATCTACTTGATACAAATGGACATGCATATTCTCAGAGATCAATGAGAAGAAACTGAGATGGAGACAGCTGTGAGGTGTGTGGATGAATACATAAAAGATATTATAAATATTAATGAGGCTGATGCTAATTAAATAGATGATGATTTAACACTACGAAGAGGGTCTCATTCTTTCTTTTTTTCCACATTAAACATAAGTTGTTGCTAAACATTTAGAGAAGATGTCTAAAATGTCTAAAATGACTATAAAAACATTTTTATGACAACATTTAAAAAGAATAAGCATATGAAAAGATATATTTTGTTTGTTCTCTTTTTTAAATACATACCTCTGTTTTTCCAGTGTTTTTATATTTTTTTATTATTGCAGTAAGAAAACAAACAAGATCTACACTCTTAAACAATTTTTAAAAGTACAGAACGGTATGCTACAACCACATTGTTATACAGCAGATTACTAGAATTTTTTTTGACTTCGCATGACTAAAACTTTATACCCCCAAAATTTGGAACTGCAAATCTTATTTCCTCTTCCATCAACTCCTGGTGACTATTCTGTCTCCCGCTTCTCTTTTATTCCCTTTTAAAACAATTTCCTGATGATCACAATTATGCATGATTACAGATAATGGAAAATTATAGATAAGTACAACAATGTAGAAAAATAAAATTTATATAATCTTTCTTATTCAGAGGCAATTAGCCTGTTCTATAATTTAAAAACATTTGAGCGATTATATGTTACATTTGATATAATTTACCCAAAATATATCTTAAATTTAACTCTGTATAATTAAACATTGTCCTCAAACATCATTTAAAAAGGCTACTTAGTTTCTTAAAATGTATGGACATTGCAAATTTCTTAATTTTAATGTCAGTTTTGAATTTAAAAATTGAAATTATTGTTATAATTATAAATCCCTGGAAATAGAATATTGGTTATAGCAATTTCAAAATAAACAATTAAAGGAGACTTTTGCCTTTTATATCATTGCCTGAAATCTCCCTTAGTCTAAGAATGGAGACAGTATGAGTTCTTAATCTACATTCTACCAGTCCAGTTAAAACTGTTTGATATCTAGGTGAAAATTTTTGTTTGCTTTCTCTAGGGAGAATATAATTAAAACTAGAAGCTCAGGAGATTTATGGGTCATAGGGTTGCATCTCTAAATTGCACCTTATAGCACTGTTTGGAAATTATGTCATTTTGGAGGGCCAAAGGGAAACTGAAAAGACAATAAAAGCATTCATGAAAATTTTTTTTGGCATTGGAAAGAGGAGGAGGAGGATGTCGGTTTATTTTAGTTTGAATGTTCCACTGAGAAAAAGTAAATAACATGGCAAAAAAAATTTAATTTTTTGAAGTCATGAGGAAGCTACCAAGGAAATGAAAATGCTTAGGGCCAACCTTCCAGAAGGCAAGGAAGCCCCAAACTGTGCGCTCAACATTTGGTACTGCCTTTCTGTTGGCAGCATTTGCTGCTTTAAAAACAACAGCTGAGAGGCTAAAAATCTGAGCATAAATCAGAAACTAAAATGATCAGTAGGCCCACAGGTCTGGGGGTAAAATCGGAGTTCAGGAGCCATAAAGAAGAGGGGCCTCTGCCTCAAAAATGAGACTAACTGAGGACTTGAAAAGCTTCATTGCATATGTAAGTGTGAACCAGATGTAGATGGGCTCCTGCAAGGACCAGCATTCAGCTCTGAATCAGCTCCAATCCTTCTTGAACTTTGATCTCTGAACTTTGAGATGCTAAATATCTAAGGTCCTTTACAGAAAAATACCTCCCCCTTGAACTTTGATCTCTGAACTTTGAGATGCTAAATATCTAAGGTCCTTTACAGAAAAATACCTCCCCCTTGAACTTTGATCTCTGAACTTTGAGATGCTAAATATCTAAGGTCCTCTACAGAAAAATACCAAGTATCAGTGAGGGTCCACTGGGGAAGGAGAAACCATAAAATGTATTTCGGTAGAAATAATTTCATATAAAGAGTTTTTCAATGAAAATTGAAGAGCTGAAAGGCAAAAGGGAGAACAACAAAATATTACAAAGGTAGTAGATAAAGCTGCTACTTCATTTACAACTGGAGAAACAGAAGAAAGAAAAAGAAGCTTAGAAGAGAAAAAACAAAGCTTGGAAGAGAGGTCGCAGAAATAAAACAAAGCTTGGAAGAGAGGTTTCAGAAATAAAAACCTTAAGAAGGATTGCTGCTTGGCTAATGGTTTCTCTGAGACTGGAAGAGAATTCTTATGAGGCTAAAACCCAGACTTCTCAGGAAGTAATGTTGCATAGATAAAGCTGGAGTCTCTGAGCAGTCATGTTAGGGCTGGTTCTTTGTCTGAGAACTGAAAACTGGAATCAATTGCTATTACTTAAACAAACAACTGCTCTGGAGTAAAGAAAGATTGCTAAGATAAAATTGACAGAAACAAGAAGCAGACAGGAAGCAAACCTTCAGGATAAAGTCCCTCTTTCTCTCCCTAACTGTCGAATCTCCTTCTAGTATTCTTTACAGGAAGAGTCTGATAGGAAGTCAGTAGGCAAATCGAAAATGTCTTTTCCAGATTCTTACCCTCAGAGCAGAATATAGAACAGTGGGTTTGAGGCTGAAAAATTATAGCTCAATAACTACCATAGCAAGAATATAAAAGAACATGACTGACTAAAGAAAGAACAAGTGGAAAAGCAGACAATAAAATGAAATAAGAGAGAATCCACATATTGAAGTTGTCAAACAATTATTGTAAGATAACTGTGATTAATAATGTGCTCAAGAAGTTAAATAACCAGATGGAGGGAATTTTGGCAAAGAACTGGTAACTATAAAACCAAATCAAATGGAAGCTGAAAGCATAATAACTGAAATTAAGAACTCAATAAAAGTCCAACTTCTGATTAAAAAGTAGAAGAATATAAAAGATGTTCACTGCCACCAAACTCTCAGTAAATCAACAGAAAAAAAAAAAAAAGGCTTGGAGACAGTTGCTAAGATTGTGGGAGGGAAAGGGAAAGGCAAGTCTATAACAAACTTAACTTTTGATGAACATGTGTATTAATCTGTAGAATTTGAATTAAACACAAAGTACTTCTCTCTGGCAACTGATTTTCTTACAAGGGAATTGGGGTCTGGGGGAGGTGGCAGGTCTTAGTAAGCAGAAATAGAAGCAAGGCCGAAAAGTAGATCTCTTCATCTTACAGCCCAGAGTTTCACATTCTCCTAATCACAATGTCTTGCCGTTCTGTAGACTTACACATGAACAATGTCACAGATTCACAGTGCCATGGTCCTGCCGTCTCACGTTGCACAGTATGACAATAGTAAAGGCTCCATGAGTCATAGTCGTATGGTCTCACAATCTCTAAGCTTTGTGAACTCACAGCCTCAAAATCTAGAAGTCTCAATTTCATAGAGACTTGTCTAGAAGTCAAAAAATCGACCAGTTTTACAGTTTGAGATCTATGGTTTGAAGTCTCAGTCTTGAGATCTAGAAGTTTTACAGTCTTCGGTCCCAAGGCCTGACTAGAGGGACAAATCTGAAACACATTCAAAGGATTTGAAGACAGAGATGAAATTAGCCTAACCAAAAATAGCCAAACCACCTTCAAATTTAACTATTTATGAGATTATTTATAAATTATCAGTCTATGGTAGTGCAAGAAGTTGAAGTTGACGTGATAAGCAAAACAGATATCCTTAAACTTACAATGCTCAACTTCGAAGACCTTGTAAAAACTATTGAATGTTTAATGTAAAAACAATAAAAATGTATTATAAAGTTAATAATATGTGGCATTTAAATATATGAAAATAAGAGAATGAAGCACAGGAACGCTGTTGTAGTATTGTAATACTGTTTATATATTACTTAAAGGTAGGCTGAGAAAAGAAATATATACATAAACTCAATAGTAACCACTAAAATTTAATGCAAAATATATTGCTAAAATGTCAATAGATGAGATAAAATTCAAAAAACACACATAATTAGCCAAAAATTAAGAAACTCTGGGCTGTAAGATGAGAGGTTATAGATGACAAAAACAGACAGGACAGATAGAAAGCTAATGGAAAAATGGTAAACTTAAATACAATCATATCGATAGTTATTTTAAATGCAAATGAACTAAACATTTTTTGTAAAAGGCAGATATTATCAGAATTTAAAGAAAAAGATCAATTATGAAAGCAAAGATTCTTAAACTCAATAAAAAAGCAGATACTAATAAAATATCACAGAAGTCGAAAATGAAAGACAGAAAAAAGATAAACGATGAAAGTACTGAGTATGAGAAATTGGGTAAACTTCAAAACAGGAGTATTACCAGAAGTAATATGGGATATTTCATAAAGATACAGTGTTAATTGATCAAGAAAGCATAACCTATCTAAATATGTATACACCTAATAGCAAAACTTAAAATACAAAAATAAATACTGACAAAACCAACAGGAGAAATATAGACAATTTTATAATTATAAATAGAGCTGTAATATCTTTTTCTCTTCAATTGACAAAATAATATCTCAGTGAGAATACTGAAGTTTTGAAGACTGTCACCTAAAATGAACTATTTAATATATATAGGTCACTACACCTAAAAGAATAAATGAAATTGTCACCAATAAAGACAATATAAAGACCAACAAAGGGTCATAAAACAAGTTTTAAAATTTTTTAAAGGATTGAACCATTATGCTGGGCAGTTTTTAATGACAGTAAAGTTAAATTAGAAAACAAGAATAAAAAGATCTGTAGATTATCACCAATAATGGAACAAAGAACATACTAATAAATGGGCCATAAATGAAAGAATAAATAAAATTAGAAAATGTTTTGAACTGAATAATGAAAACACAACATATCAAATATTGTGAAATACATTTGAAACAGTGCTTATAATTAAAAATTATATTTCAATAATTAAATCAGAAAATAGGAAAGAGCTACACTTAGTGATCTAAACTTTCATCTTAAGAAGGTGAAAAACATTTTAAATCTAAAATAAAAGGATATATATTTTAGAGCAGAAATCAGTGAGATGAAATAGAGATAAACACCAGACAAAATTTAAAAGCCAATTTGTTTTTCAAAACATTAAAAAAGTTGATATCCTTTGGTTAAGTTGATCAACAAAAATTAGAAAACATGAGTTCATCAAAATCAGGAATAAATGGTGCAATATCACTACACATCTTACAGCCATTTAAAGCAAAGTAATATGAAGAATATAATATAAATAGATTTGACAACCTAGATGAAATGAGAAAATTTGTTTTAAAATAACTTTATTGAGATATAATTGATATAAAAAACTGCATTTATTTAATATATACAATTTTATGAGTTTGAACATATGCAAACACATGTGAAACCATCTCCACAAACAAGGTTTTAGACATACCCACCACCTCCAAAAGTTTTCTTTCGCCTTCTTAGGTTTTTTGTTGTTTTTGCTTTTGTCGTTGTTTTTGTGTTTTGTTTTGTTGTAAGAACACAACCTGAGAGCTATCTTTTCATGAAGTTTTAAGTATACAATACAATATCATTAATTATAGGTACTTTGTACAGAAGACCTCTAGAACTTACTCATCTGACATAACTGAAACTTTATATCCATTGAGTATTATTTATGGCATATTTTGCTTAGATCATCTGGCATTTTTATAATGTTTTATCCTTCCCAATATACTGACAGAAATGCTGAAACAGTAAACAAGTTTATCCATTTTTGTTAACATGCTCGCTTATATTCCACAAGTTTTGACCCAAGAAAGCATTCAATAAAGATTTGAACTGAGTAGCAAGTGTTGAAATTAAATGAAATTTAAAACTGTGGACCTGTTATAAGGGAATTAGGGAATAAGAGTTGACATTTTTGAGAACCCAGAAAATACCTGGCAATGGACAAAATCATTACGTATATAATGTGCTTTGGAGTTTTATGTCAACTGAATGACAACTTATTACCTATCTCTGAAGTTTAAGGAGAAGTGTAATAGAACATTAAAAGCATGGAGTAAAGGGTATCAATATAACCTTCGAGACACTCCCTTTCATCTAAGTACAGATCTCCACATAGACTGGTGACATAATCTCCCTCTACCTCTACTCCTTCTCAAAAAACCATTACATTATAGAGTGAGAATCAGGAAAAATCGAGATAACATATGTAAATTGCTCCTCACAGTGCCTGGCACCTAAAACATAATCAAAATATTTTTCCTATGATAATATTATTATTATTGCAAGGAAAACAACAAAGGACACTAATAGTGTGATCTGTGGCAAAGCATGTGACCTCTTGGACATTAGTTACCATACAGATAAAGAAAATGTTGTAAGGCCCATCTAGCATTAGAGCTTATACAATGCATATGTTTAGATATCTAGGTGTATACATATATACATCACTGGTCTTTATCTGAAATAATAAAAAAAATATTTGTTTTCCAATTTCATGTCTATGATTATCTTCAGTGTACTTCTCGGCTTTACCTCAATATAGTAAAACTCTAGTGAATAAGATGCTTATTCAAGAGAAATGTCTGATACCTACCTCTATATGCATAATTTTATATATCTATAAAATCATCTATCCATACAATGTATTATTATTAAATATTTGCTTTTCCATGTAGTTTGCAGACTCAATCTCATTACAAAATGGCCACAGTACTTTCCAATGTACATTTGTAATTTTGTAATTTCACTTTTGAATCCAATAATTTCCATGGAATCTTTGTGCACTAGAAAACTTAATCATATTTCTAATGAGATACCCAGGACCAATGATGTTCACATATATTATAAGCCCTCATAGCACTTGCTGGGACTCCACTATTAAAGGTTATTTAAGGAAAGCTTATCAGAATGTTTTATTAAACTAATAATAGTAAACATATTAATTAATATAAATGATTTAAAAACTTCAGAATTTACTCTGAGTAGTAAATTACATGTGACCTATCTTCCACTTGACGATATCAGTAATGTAGATATGTAGGCTGCCTCAGGAACTTAAAGGCTAGAAAATAAATAAATCAATTAAATTACTGTAATATTGTAACTTAATTAAATTACCATAATATTGAAGTGTGATAAGTGCTGTGAAAGGGGCTTCGTATAGCAGAAAGAGCAGGAGCATGTCACTTATTTTAGAGATGATCAAAAAGGGATACCTAGATGAAATGATATCTGAGCTGAGGTCTAAAAGATAAATAGAAATTTTTCAACTTAAGAGAAAACAGTCAGAAAATGTTTCAGGTAGAAGGAACAGCAGTTGGTGGCATTAAGAAGATAATCATCAGCCTGAAGCTAAAGCCTTTTTCTTATATAGTAGCTAAAGAGAGCCTGAAGTCACCTCAAGACCCTCACCAAATATGATGCAGCAGGTAGAAGGCTATTTCACCTTCTTATTATTTATGATTATCAGGAAGTCAGAGAAGTTCATTGTAAGCATGAAAACTGACAGCAGCACTCTATCAAGGAAGGCAAGTGAAAACCTGTGAAATGATTGAATACCACTTGTCATCAGAGAAGTCAAGAAAGTTCCAAACAAATTTTGAACAAGTACATGGTTCTTTTATGCAGAGGAGGATTATGGGACAAGAGTCAAGGTACATAAAATTCAAGTTCCAAGATAGGTGGCAGTTATTTTAGACACTCTAATTGAGCTCCCTAACTCTTCTGTGTATCTGAGCCAATGGACATGTTAGAGAGAAAACTCATGGGGGCAAACATTAATATATTGGCCACAAACCATTCCTTGGTGCCCCGAGTCTGTCTTCCACAAACATAGATCAAGAAAAAAGTCCTATTTCAAGACATCTTCCAATAGTATTGATTTCAGATGACAACCTTAGAACTCTATGAAACTATACTTTTTATTATTATTACTATCAGAGACTCACAGCTACTCTTAACCCTCTTTGATAAAGTAATTCAGCAATCTTCTGCCTGCCTCAGAGCTCCTCTGTTATCTCTGAAGAACTTTCTTGTAGACACAAGAATTATGGTATTATTGTGTCAGGAATTATTTTCCCAAATTGGTTCAGATTAAGCTTATACAACTCCCCTGGGTTCTATGCTCTACTAGTATTGATAATGAATTCCAGGAAAGCTTTTCTCTAGAATAGCTGTTAAATATGTCTATGCTCATGGTATTTATTGCCCAAATTGGGATTCAACTATTTCAAGACTGAAAGATATTCTCACCTAGAGGTATCTATTAAGGAAGAGTACCTGCAAAATTCTTTATAAATGTGTAGCTGATCCTACAATGCTCACCTGGTCTTATCATTTTTAATTTTCTTATGGTTAATCTAGTTTAAATGACAACTGTTTTCCAAAACAAAATAGGGAGAAAGGTGGCAATGCTTTACATTTTGTAAATATCTTTTATGGCAAGCTTAATGGAAGACTGCTGGATTCTCACATCTTCTTCTGCATTCCTTCTCTAATGATATGTTGTTTTGACTGAAGTCTATGAACAAAATAAAGGCTCACACAGGTAAGCAGTTGAAGATGAGAAGATCTTATGGATCCTCCAAAAGATCTTGGGAATCCCAGATTGCATCCTCAGTGTATACTTGAGAGATGCTGGTCTAAAGCACAGTGGACAGTAAGTCTTTGTTGGATTCAAAGGTGAATGAAACAAACACTGGCTATGGAGGGAGATGAGTCAGAGAAAGAGACTTGTTTATAAAATTTCAGTAATGTAGAAGCAGCTTCCTCTTTAGGGTCCTATTTATCACCTAGAAGGAAAATGATGTCTTTATTTTTGCCCCCTTTTTCTAACCATTTGATGGTTTCCCTATGCTTTGGTAGGCAAAAGGGCCAGTGAACACATGGCACCATTCATTGGACAACAACCTTCTTCAAAGCACAATTTCTACAAAACCCTTTCTTCAGAGTGGAGCCAGGCTGCTCTTCAATTATTTAAAGTTAAATATACATGGTCACATTTTAAAATACATCTAAAACATTCTATGTGTTCCATCTCTTCAGTACGTTTTTATTCTGTTGATATGAAAGAGTAGGGAAGACCTCTACTTTTTATCTACATTCTGTTTCTCCACCAAACAAGAAGTTTGCATGGAAGAAACTCATAAATAGGTATATTCAATAAGTGTTGAATTAGAAGATTACAGAGTTGGTTTTAAAGATGAAGCTCTCTGCCAAGACAATCTTCCATGCCTAGTTTCAGCTTAAACCTTTGTCTGGAGTTTGTCATTTCTGAATGAGCCTGAATAAGGTGGTATCAAATCCTGCAGTAATGGTAGGGACTTCAAGCTCTTGCATTTGGTACTTCACCTTGCCATTTTGAAGTGTGACATTTATTCCTTTCATTTCCAGCAGCTTTGGATCAGCTGATGTAAAATAAATATCACATTAACTCTGCTAGGACTTTGGGAGCTAGAGCTTTAATATTTTGAAAACATTTGAAGGAGTTTAGAAAAAAAGATATAAACAGAAAATAGTAGTAATAAAACTGAAGAGATATGAAATGTTATTAAATAGCACAGCTCCTTTGAGAGTTCTAGTTTAAACCACTTCATTTAAATATATATTTACCCCTTATTTTTATAGCATTTAATGGTACTAAGTGCTACTCTCTTTATGTAAAAGTAAAAATATTAATAAATATGGGAAGACCAAAGGATACTAATCAGTGTTACTAACTTTACTACAGGTAAAATAAAATGCCTTAGGGTATAGTGCGGCAAACTCTCTCTGAAGAAGTTTGGTGTGTGTGTGTGTGTGTGTGTGTGTGTGTGTGTGTGTGTGTGTGTGGTGTAAATGTATAAAAAGGTGTTAATCTAAAATAAAAAAGAAAAATTTTCTTGCTTTTTAACTTGCTTATATGTTAAAGATCTATTTCTTCCTTATTTCACTTAGAATCCTTAAATCTATTTTTTTCTGTCTCCTGTTTATTAAATATTGGGACTGTTACAATAATAGTTTTCTCATCTCTGGATTTTTCACCCACTAATAATGGACAAAAGTTATAATCTGTTCGAGATTCTTCAACTACTTAAGATCTTCCTAATGTATTTATTTACCTCCAATAATGATATTCAACTACTCCTGCAATATCACTTAACTTGAAGGGATAGCATTGGCAGACATTTGCATAGATAACTCACTTTTATAATTCTGGTTAAAAAAAATGCAGGGAAATCAGTTCCACACAGCTCATCCAGATGTAAGATACAGGTAAAGACAAGTTTGGTTAGGAATAATGTTCCATGTTTGCTAGGAATCTTGACATTTAATATAAAATTTACCTATTTTATCAATCAGCGGCTATTTTCTGGATGCTTATTGCAGGTACAGTATTATATTGAAAATTATAGAAATTACAATAAATCACAAGACTCTGACCAGGAGGGACATATAATAAAGTAGAGAAAAAACATACAAATACTTAAAAAGTTTAAAAAATAAAATAAAACTCACTTATCACAAGGCCACATTCTGTGTTGAAAGTAGAAAATTGAAAAGATGACATGTTCTTTTTAATTCTTATCCTTATGATTAAGAACATAAAAAAAAAAGAGCAAACCAGTGATATAATAGAAAGTACAGATTTCTGAGCTTTTAATTTTTCTGATGTTATGTTTTCTTGGGCATCTTTCTTTTCTAATGGTACAAAATTTAGATTCAATTACTGCCTTTATAATGATTAATACATATCTTTAGCCCATATCTCAGTCTTAATACATAGACTAATCTTTCATCTATCTGCAAAGTGCCAGACAACAGTTGAACTCTGGTAATGAATTATCTTATAAATAAATGAATTAGCTGCCACTTTCTGCATAATTCTGACCATCAAAATAGAACCAACTAGTGCTTCAGAATTGAGTATGATATTCTGAGAAAGCTATATAAAAGTGCCGAAAAGAAACAAAGAGGCAGGCTTATGCTTATTTAGGAAAAGCAGATTTCAACATATTCAGAGAACAGTATAATAGTAATCTATAGACAGATACCATTAAAGAAAGGGAGTCTATTGAATCATTCAGCCATATTTGCTGAGTGACTTTCATGTGCCACTGTACTAGGCACTGAGATAGTTTCAGATAAATAAGAAAAAGGCCCCCAAATTTAATTTCTGATAATAAAACTGGTCATAAGAAAGTCGATCTCTCAGACACGTTCCAATGGTAAGATAATGAGAGTGCAACCCTTCCTTGGATAAGATGTCCTCACCAAGTGGAAAAAACTGTGCAGACCTCCACAAACTGGAAATTTCACAGCCCATCCTCACTCAAAGATCTACAACCTATAGCAACCAGAATGATACCTCACACAGAATATTGGTATTAGATAATGTCAATATCACTAAATTTCATTTGAAATAAAGATTCTTTCTATGAGATTATTCACAATCCTTTCTTAACTGCATGAAGGCTCTCTGGGGCAAAATATTTATGCTATAATTTTAAATCACCTTTTGATTAAAAAGAGGATTTATTGAGTAAAATTTGGAACACATTGGAAGAAGAAAGTGTCAAGTGTAAATATTAAAAATGATCTAGAATTTTCCTCACCACGAACATATTTGTGTGTTTTATTATTAAAAGTGAGTGGTGACATGCTTCATGTATTTCTTTTAAGTAACAATACTGCGTTTCATGTTCTGTTTTATAACCTCTTAGAAGCATAGCTAAATATAATTTTCTAATCTATTAAAATTATTTACAAAATTTTCTATCATGTAGATATAAGTTGTTGACTCTATATGAGTTAGAATATGACTTATTGACTGATTCTTCTACTATTGAACATTTAGGCTGTCTCGACATTTTCACAATTGAGAATAATGCTTAGCTAAACATTTCAGCATTTGGACACATCTCTGATGACATTTTTATGATTAATTTCTAAATGGAGTATTACAAGGTTAAAGGGTATGAACACTTTAATGGATTTTGACATATCTTGGCAAATGAACCTGGAAAAGAATTTATCTTAAGGTCCTTCCCATACTTTGTAGGACTGTTTGTGTCTTCATACCCTAAACATGATTTTTTTCTAATTTATGGTTAAAATTATTGTTTAATAATTTGTATTTATCTGATTACCTGTAAGGCTGACTATATTTACATATAATCATTGGGCACTATATGCACAATTTTGCCTGTTGTTGGTTTATAAATTGTCTATGATGTTCTTTGCTCATATTTACAGAGCATATTTCTGTGTTCTGGCTGGAAAATTACTGCTTGGCTATCACCCATGGGAACATAGGCTATCACCCATGGGAACATAACATTCTAACAATAAGCTTTCTGCTTCTGTACCCCCGCTTGCACAACCGACCTGTGGGTTGACAGGTAGTGAATAGGAGAAAAATAGACCTTTGTGTTTAAGAC
>NW_011888870.1:4391802-4394369 GCF_000151845.1 Pteropus vampyrus
TTCACAGCCCATCCTCACTCAAAGATCTACAACCTATAGCAACCAGAATGATACCTCACACAGAATATTGGTATTAGATAATGTCAATATCACTAAATTTCATTTGAAATAAAGATTCTTTCTATGAGATTATTCACAATCCTTTCTTAACTGCATGAAGGCTCTCTGGGGCAAAATATTTATGCTATAATTTTAAATCACCTTTTGATTAAAAAGAGGATTTATTGAGTAAAATTTGGAACACATTGGAAGAAGAAAGTGTCAAGTGTAAATATTAAAAATGATCTAGAATTTTCCTCACCACGAACATATTTGTGTGTTTTATTATTAAAAGTGAGTGGTGACATGCTTCATGTATTTCTTTTAAGTAACAATACTGCGTTTCATGTTCTGTTTTATAACCTCTTAGAAGCATAGCTAAATATAATTTTCTAATCTATTAAAATTATTTACAAAATTTTCTATCATGTAGATATAAGTTGTTGACTCTATATGAGTTAGAATATGACTTATTGACTGATTCTTCTACTATTGAACATTTAGGCTGTCTCGACATTTTCACAATTGAGAATAATGCTTAGCTAAACATTTCAGCATTTGGACACATCTCTGATGACATTTTTATGATTAATTTCTAAATGGAGTATTACAAGGTTAAAGGGTATGAACACTTTAATGGATTTTGACATATCTTGGCAAATGAACCTGGAAAAGAATTTATCTTAAGGTCCTTCCCATACTTTGTAGGACTGTTTGTGTCTTCATACCCTAAACATGATTTTTTTCTAATTTATGGTTAAAATTATTGTTTAATAATTTGTATTTATCTGATTACCTGTAAGGCTGACTATATTTACATATAATCATTGGGCACTATATGCACAATTTTGCCTGTTGTTGGTTTATAAATTGTCTATGATGTTCTTTGCTCATATTTACAGAGCATATTTCTGTGTTCTGGCTGGAAAATTACTGCTTGGCTATCACCCATGGGAACATAGGCTATCACCCATGGGAATATAACATTCTAACAATAAGCTTTCTGCTTCTGTACCCCCGCTTGCACAACCGACCTGTGGGTTGACAGGTAGTGAATAGGAGAAAAATAGACCTTTGTGTTTAAGACAGAATGAGGAATGGGATTTAGGGCTTAAAAACCTTGTACCTCTACGTTTTGGGGCTGCTTAATTTGGGGTCTGTGTATCCCTGGCAGACCCAGATGGCTGAATAAAGAGTGTGTTTCCTATAACTCACTGATTTCTGGTGGTCCGTGTGTCTTTCAGGGGCTGGCGGCTACAACATTTGGAGGCCCCAGTGAGATCTCAGGGAGTGGCCCTGGGATCTAAGACTGGACGGGTCTCCAAAGCGGTTGCTGTCCCTGTTACGGATTCAAAGGGGTGGCCAACCTGAGACATTCCAGGGCCCTTGAAAGCTGTGACGGGTTAGTACAATCGTCAAGGATGTGACCTTTAGGATATGCTCTTTGTTCCTGGTCCCCACGGGAATCTGGAATCTCCGAGGCCTTGGTGTCTGGATAAAAGGTACCTTCCTGTTTCTGTTGACCGGTCAGTGGGGGTCCATGGAGAGACTGGACGCAGTCATATCTCCCAGACCATGGCCAGGCCGCGGGACGCCGCCTCCTGTGCCCTGTTGTCGGGTTCTGTTTATTGTCTCTGGTCTCGTCTAGGTTGCAGGTGGTGGACTTCTCTGGGTCCACCCACACCCCAGTAATTGTTCTTGTCTGAGTGTCTGATTGTTCTTGTCTGAGTGTCTGTTTTGTGTTTTCTGCACAAGCGATGCGGAGAAGCCTGAGTTCACAGAAGACACCCTTGGATTGTCTCCTGCAACATTTCAAAGAAGGGTTTGTAGAAGGAGCTGACTATGGCATAAAGTTTTCTCCAGGAAGATTAAAAACATTGTGTAAAGTTGAGTGGTTGTCTTTTAATGTAAATTAGTCTCCGGAGGGTTCTTTTGACAGGGGTTTAGTGAGGAATGTTTGGAAGATTGTCACGGGAGACCCGGGATATCCCGATCAGTTTCCCTACATCAATTAATGGTTAAACCTTGTTCAGACACCCCCTCCTTGGCTCCGCCGGTGTGCCCTTTCTCTAGGGGCACAAGTCTTAGCTGTGGGCCCCCCGAAACATGCAGCAACTGAATCTCCAAGACAGCCCAGTCCCTCAGTCCTCCAATCTCCACCGGAGGACAGTGACCTTCCCTCACCCTATAATCCAGGACAACAGAGGCCAAATAGCACTACCTCACCTCCTCGGACGCGGGCAGGTAACCCCTATGGGCCTTCTGCTCCCGCTCCGGGCAGGGCACCAGCCAATACCACCCCTCCCCTTGCGAGAAGCGCCACCCCAGGGGCATCTCACAGACAGGCCCTTTATGGTTTACATGCCTTTCTCGACTAGTGACCTGTACAACTGGAAGGCACAGAATCCGCCTTTCTCTGAGAAACCCCAGGCATTAATAGGACTCTTAGAAAGTGTCTTTCAGACCCACTGCCTCACCTGGGATGATTGCCAACAACTTTACCCCCTTCACGGAGGAAGAACGCGGAT
>NW_011888870.1:4397789-4399502 GCF_000151845.1 Pteropus vampyrus
GAGATATTGGAGGTTAAAAATATTAACCCATTGCCTATCATATAGATTGTAACTTTTCCCTAACTGGTATTTGATTTAAATTTTATTCTCAGCAATTTTTACAGAGAGAGAAATTTAATTATTTTATAAAGTGAGATGAAGATAGCAATAAGATTTACAAATATTTACTGTATGTGGGACAATGTAGCAATTTACGTGTTTTATCTCTTTTCATCTTAAGAACTACTTGAAGTAAATATTATTATTGTGCCCATTTTACTAATGCAAATACTAAGGTTTAGAAGGATTAAACAATAAATCCAAATTTAATAGTTAGTAAGAGGCAGATTTGACTGTCTAAAGCCAGAACCCTTATCCTTGATCTCTACCTTCAAGCAACTCCCCTTATCACATATTATTGCAAAGAGCTTCTCCACCCAGGAATCAGATAAACACTGATATATATTTTCTTCGAGTTCTTTTATGGCTTTGTTTTTATTTTTAACTTTTAAAAATGAATCTGGAATATGTTGTAAGTTAGAAATCTCCCTATTATCCTGTATATTTATAATTTGACAATCAACTGCCTTATGAATACCTACTCTTTGTTCCCCATTGATATGAACTTAATTAGCAACCTTAATCACCAGGTCAAATGCCCTAGGACCATTAGGATTTAGATCCTGGATATAAGCCTATGCTCTGGGGAAGCAAACTTGATTCAGAATGTGAACCGACAACATAACATCCAGGACAGTGAAATATGTATAGTAATATATTGCAGTCCAAATCCAAAGAGAAATTACTTGGAGATAGTTTGTTATTTTAGATGCTGGCACCAACAACCAAGGGTTAACTCTGTTTTATTGGACTATATAAGAGTGAGTGCAATCCCAGCTTTCATTTAATGAACATTTATTAGGTACTTAGCATGGTCCTGAGCATATTACATGGTCTGCATACTCCTCTTCCTGAGTTCTGACAGACCTTAAACCCAATTTAACATGCTGAAAGAGAGACAGGAATTGAGAAGCATGTTTTAGACTTCCTCTGATCTAGAGAAATAAAGTAAACAGAGTTGAGGTCTTCCCCATTTTAAATGGATTATCCTGAGGGTGATTCTCACACGCCTACAGGAACCACTCATTTCTAGGGCAAGATCAAGTTCAATTGCTGTAACCAGAAGAGGCCGAGGTAAGCCAGGCTTGTCAAAGGGAAGGTCAGAGTGAAAAAGAAGGGGCTCTGAACCAGTCTGACGCAGATGCTGATCTCTGCAAACATTCAGGGAACACTAACACAACTTTGTTTATTATTTTTAAACAGAATATTGATTACTCCAAAAGAGGCAGATTTTAGAAGAAAGGCATATTAATTTGAGAAGATGGAGAGCACATTTTATTGATCATTGTCTAGATGCATGCCTTGTTAAGCAACGATTTAGGTTCAAGAGAGTTATTTTATTCAACAGCATCAAATATTGCAGGGGTAAAGTAAAACCTCACAGATGAAGACCAAACATGTTTAAGAGAAATTAAGTTATTATCCTAATGGCAGAAGCAAGCATCCTTGAGGAGACAGGTAGAAGAGGAACAGATCCAGAGAAGGGCAGTCCTGCTCACAACCATAGAGCAAGCAAAGAGGATTAAAGAGAAGCTGCAAAAGAAATGACATTTGTGTAGCTAAGGGACATACCATGGAACTGGTCATGATGAGTGTGTAGGGCAAAAGGAACAC
>NW_011888870.1:4399552-4412474 GCF_000151845.1 Pteropus vampyrus
AACATCCAGGACAGTGAAATATGTATAGTAATATATTGCAGTCCAAATCCAAAGAGAAATTACTTGGAGATAGTTTGTTATTTTAGATGCTGGCACCAACAACCAAGGGTTAACTCTGTTTTATTGGACTATATAAGAGTGAGTGCAATCCCAACTTTCATTTAATGAACATTTATTAGGTACTTAGCATGGTCCTGAGCATATTACATGGTCTGCATACTCCTCTTCCTGAGTTCTGACAGACCTTAAACCCAATTTAACATGCTGAAAGAGAGACAGGAATTGAGAAGCATGTTTTAGACTTCCTCTGATCTAGAGAAATAAAGTAAACAGAGTTGAGGTCTTCCCCATTTTAAATGGATTATCCTGAGGGTGATTCTCACACGCCTACAGGAACCACTCATTTCTAGGGCAAGATCAAGTTCAATTGCTGTAACCAGAAGAGGCCGAGGTAAGCCAGGCTTGTCAAAGGGAAGGTCAGAGTGAAAAAGAAGGGGCTCTGAACCAGTCTGACGCAGATGCTGATCTCTGCAAACATTCAGGGAACACTAACACAACTTTGTTTATTATTTTTAAACAGAATATTGATTACTCCAAAAGAGGCAGATTTTAGAAGAAAGGCATATTAATTTGAGAAGATGGAGAGCACATTTTATTGATCATTGTCTAGATGCATGCCTTGTTAAGCAACGATTTAGGTTCAAGAGAGTTATTTTATTCAACAGCATCAAATATTGCAGGGGTAAAGTAAAACCTCACAGATGAAGACCAAACATGTTTAAGAGAAATTAAGTTATTATCCTAATGGCAGAAGCAAGCATCCTTGAGGAGACAGGTAGAAGAGGAACAGATCCAGAGAAGGGCAGTCCTGCTCACAACCATAGAGCAAGCAAAGAGGATTAAAGAGAAGCTGCAAAAGAAATGACATTTGTGTAGCTAAGGGACATACCATGGAACTGGTCATGATGAGTGTGTAGGGCAAAAGGAACACCTAGTTTCTGTTGAATGGATACCACAGCCTTGCTTAATTCTTCCTCATTCCTGTATCTCAGTTTACTAATCTCCTTTCTGGAAAGCTCGGGTTATGAGTTATTTCTTCCTTCAATGTTCTCATACAGAAGTCCGTCTGACTCCCTACTCTTAGAAATTACCAGCAGAATATAGTAATTAAGAGGCTGGCTCTGGAGCCTGATAATCCTCAATTCAAATCTCATTATCATTATTCACTTATTGTGACTTTGGCTAAAATAAAATTGTTGTTCCTCAGTTTCTTCACCTGTAAAATGAGATTAATAGTACCATACCATTAGTTTATCATGAGGACTAAATGAATTAACACAATGAACACAAATTTAACACTTAGGAAAGTGTCTGATAATCATTGCTCAATAAATGTTAGTTGTTATTATGACTATTCTTATAGCTCATTTTATTGTTTGTATTCCCCATTAGATAGTTAAGTTCATGAAGACATGGATATGGATGTTGATTATTGCAGGATTTATGAAACCTTAGTATGCATACAAATCCCTTAAAGATTTTGTTAAATGTGGATTTGTTTCAGTAGAGGCGGGCTAGGATGTAAGTTTCCAAATTGCCAATAAGCTCTCAAGTGATGAGCTGTCCATCTAGTTATATTAACAACACAGTAGAAACCAAAGCCACTTGACAGCTAGAAATCTAGGTCCTGGAGGATTTGGCCTGCAGTACAACCCTCTACTTCCTTTTTTGCTTTGGTTCCATGGAATAATTTTACAGTTATCTGAAAATGGTAGGGTTGTCCATGCCACTTCCTATTTCCACACCTGAAATGGGTCCCATAGGTAAGAAAAGTCAGTGCCACTGGCAGAATAGCATCTTGAATTACTTTCTCTATGTATCGGGTTTCCCAGACTCCTATTCCACAACCTACTCAGTTCGTCAGGCTGCCAGAGAAGCTGGGGAAGACTAAATCCAACCTAGTCCTTACCACTAGGTTTAGCCAGTCTAATCTTTATCACTTCTTCTGGTCCCCCCAATATGTTGAGATGTAAGTAGTGGCTGAGAAGCTGGTTCAATACTAGAGAAGCAGATACCCCTGTTGGCCTTATATGGGGTCCTCTGTGGATCATTAAGCTCAGTCAGTCTGAGGTCTCAAGGAGCATCACCTGGCCAAGAGTCCATATTTTAAAAGCATCCTATTGGTTGGCCCAGGGTAACTGTATAGTTTTCCAACTATTGATGTTTGCTTCATGGGACTAGGTAATATTGACTCTGCAATGAGAGTGATCAAATCCAGTGAGCACAGTAACTTGCACAAATAAATACTTAAAAATGCCTGGTCGATTGCAATGGCAATGTACTGTATAAAAACAGAAGTAAATACAGCTGCATTTACAAAAATCCTTTTGGAAGGCTTCCTTGATTACTATAATCCTTGATGTCTTTTTTTCTCTGAACTCATACTACTAAATAGTCTAAATAATTAAAATTTGGCATTTGATTACTATTTTTTTATTTCTCATTGCTTCCTATTGTTGTTTCATTTTGTTGAAATTTGCTTTCCACAACTGAACTGTCATTCCTTTGAGTGCCCTGTCTCACCCACCTATCAAAGTGCTCAGCACAGTACTGGACACCCAAGGCATTCAGTGAAATGCCACCGAATTTTGGAAATTCGAGTTATTATCTTCCTTCTGGAAATTAACAGCAACTAGTCAATACAGCAGCTGAAACTGGAATCTCCCATGTTTTTTTTTTTTTTCTCTGTAAATGCAAAGGAAGGTCTTTTATAGCCTTCAGTGTAAATATTGGATTAGACAAAGCCTGAAGGGAGCTTTTCTGTTTGAAAAGCCCACCTGCCTAAGGCTTCTTTATCTAGGTATTTAGGACTCTTCTTTCACATATATGACAAGTGACGATAAAGTGATTCTGTGGCTTTGAAACAGGAATATGAACTTTTGAAAAATATACTGGATAAATTGCATACTGCTTTTGTTTGTGTGGGGGCGGTCGAAGAGAGAGAGACAAAAACAGAGGAGTACACATGTGTGAAGACTATTCTAACTATTCTTATATGCATAGATTAATTATATATTTATATATGATACGTGTATCTTATGTATTATATATGTATATAAATTATTCTCCAACTCCAAAGGGAGAGTATATAAATGTAGTGGTATGAGAAGTTTAAGCCTATACTTAAAACACTAATAAAACAGAAATATCAAATAAATGAGGAAAAAGTTAAAACAGTATAATATTTAATATTTTTAAGCATCAAATTTGTTCTGGGGAAGCTTAGGTCTACACTGGCCTTTTTTCAGTTTATTTTATAGTTTTATTTTTGTTTTGAATTATATATAGCCCCATATCCTTTCCTGCACTTAGGTTTTCAATAGAATACTGGGAGAACTAGGGATTGTAGGTTAGCAGATGGGAGAAATGAAAAGTATAAAAATCTGTTCAGAGCATGCGTGAGGACTTTGCAGCCAGGATCCAAATTTCTGATCTGGTACTGCCGCATGTGATATGACACAAATCACTTTTCATATTAATTAGAGCCTTATTTTTTGTTTGTTTTAATCAGCCATTAAGTGCTCTTGGTGACTGATGGGATGTGAGAAACTAGGAGGAAAAAAAGTGAAAGCTTTCTGATTTCATACTTTAGTCATATAGGAGAGTAATGCTATTACACTAAGATAGGGGACTCATTATATAGAATTCAGAGGACTGTGCTGGGCTGGAGGTGATAGGTAATTACACAACATTCTGAGTTATCTACACAATATAATCCTTAACACTTCCTCGATCCTAGAAAATAGGCAATGCTTATACACAATTTCTGCTATATTATAAGGCCTTTTGATGGCAGAGTCTGTCTTACCTAATTTTTTGTACTTTCTTGGGGGGCAAGGCATTGAAATATGCAAGATCTGGTTGATTCTGGGTATTTTCCCATCATCTAAGTTGTCAGTCCATCTTTGCCTTTTTTTCTTTTTGACTCACTGTCTTTGTATAGTGTTTGGTCTTCTGGTTTAGGCAAGAAGGCAGCTACAATCTCCTTTTCTAAAGTAGTTTCTCTCTGTAAAATATTTATATTGATGCACAGTACATAGCAAGTGATATATAAGTGTTATGTATTATTCTTTTTAGTACTAAACGCTAAAGTTACAAGACAAGAAATTTTCTTCTGAATAAGCTTTGGCTGCTTAGTGTTTGCTTATTATTTGGCTGCCTTTTGAATCATATGTTTTTGAACATTTAACCTTGAGAGATCATTTTTTAAAGACAGGAAAAACATAGCAAAAAGTATCACACAGTAGTTTCCAAAATATATATATAATTATGCTTGATGAAAATAAACCAAGAAAAAAAAAATAAATCTCTAAGTTTTCTTTTGACTGCATTTTTCAGGACCTAACATATAAATCTCTGAAATTACAAGCAACATAATTATTGCTTTTTTCAAGGAAGTGTTTCTCTAACCAAATAAACATAATAAATCAAACAAACAAAAAAATAAAAATTAAGCAAAGAAAAAAGGAAAATTTCACCTTCATTTATGTCCCAATGGATAATTTATATTTTTTAGATTCTCATAACAGAAGCTAATTTTTAAAAAATCACTTGGATAATTATTCCAGTTTCAAAACTATTTCAGCCATACAGATCTGAGTCTTCCTATATTTTATAAGTAAAAAAAGCCATGAAAAATTTTAGCTCTTTAATTTTATTCCTTAAATGTTATTTCTAGGGCAAAACTGTTGTCTAGTTATAAATTCATAGCTGCAAATCAGTTTTGAAAAATCTTCAGCCACTCTATGACAATACATTTCCTTTTTTTATGTAATCTTTATCATTATGATTATTATTGACATGATGTTCAGGGCTTTCCCTTTGGAAAGCTTAAAGAAATCACAAAGAGACTAGGTCTAGTTGATATACCTTTTACAAAGTCTCCGTTAGGTGTCTCATTTGAAAAATGTAATCCGAATGAACAAAGTACAGGTTTAAATTTTCATTAGATGGTGAAGAGACTAACATGAATTAATTAGTGTTAACTATAACACGCTTCACTAATATCCTGCCAACACAAAGATATCCTACAGTGCCAAGATGAGAGACCTGTTCAGGATGATAAGAGAGAAATGTAGTGGGTTGGTGCAATTATTATTATAATTATTGCTGCAGAGAGTTCTAATTGAAAGGGGACTTTGCATTTCGGGGGGGAGGTAATAAGCTCCATTAAGATATTGGGCTAGACATTTAATTTAGTTTTAGTGGCATAATTTTATGTTAAATGGATGAAAATTAATTATTAATGATATTTATTGTGATTATTTATACAGGCAACAGTATCTTAAAATGACAAATAGGGACTTTGAAGGGTAACCCAGCCACTTAGCTCTTCACTGAGTTGAAGTGGTGATGAATTGGGAGGAAGCCTTGGGCAGAGTAAATAAGCATTTACATGGTGAACAACAGGCTCTGTCCATATCAGCGATATGTCATTGGTAAGGCATTGCCTTCAGGTTATGGAACTGGCCATTTAAACTTGAGCACCTGTTGTTATTAAAACACCTGTTGTACAAGCGATAAAGTTTTTCAACACTCCGAAGGTTGTCCTTACTCTATATTACTACATAAATCACAATACTATTAGTGAATTAGTGGTAACATTTTGTCTCCCAGGGTTCCTGGAGAGCAAAGTACACAAACCAGTGGAACAAAGGCACAAAGCAAACTACTTAGATGTGTGTTAATAAAAAAAAAAAAAAAAAAATTACACATCGCAGTTCTTCCTAATGATTGTCCTGTGCCTCGTAACTACACCCAACAAAGTAATATAATTCAGCTCTTACTTCTGGCAAGTGTTCTCTGATACTTCTGGCTGTCATTCATAGATAGCAGTGACTTTGGTGGCAGAGAGAGTTTATGCTTCCCACACACATATACTAAACACACAAAGCCTTTAAATATTTCTTGGTTGTTTTTATATCTGCCTAACACACTGCTGACTGTGGGAAATGTGAGCGATATCCTTGACTTGGCCTCTGGAGTTTCCAATGATAAATTCAGAGACACTTAAAACTCATTATTATAAGAAAACAAATATGTTTTAAAGTATTTCCATGATGTGAGTTGACAGTCACCACCGACTTGGGCAGTTTGGGAAATGGTCAATGGAGGATTAAATCATAGGTATAGAAATTGAATCAGCAGAGAGATGGAAGAATAATCTATGGTAGTAAATGACAGGAGGTTGAGAGGTGACTTCTACATGTTAATGAGACAGTGAATAGAAACACATGTTCATATGGGAAAATAACAAATAAGATCAGGAGGGTGGGGTGCAGACTTTGGGTTTCATTGGTGATAGATAGGAGGGGGACCAATGAATGATGGATAAGATAATATGTATACTGTGATATTTGAAAGAGACTTTGCCTAATGTCTTATTCAGATGCACAGCAACTTCCTAGGAGAAATGAAGCTTTACTAGAGGCAAGCCATTGCCAAGACAGACTTGGGCTTCCCAAGCATTGGGATTTTGTAAAGTAAAATCTTCAAGAGTTCCCCCTAAGCTTAGGAGTGAGCTTCCAAACCTGATTCCCTCAAAGAGGATGGCATAGAGATTCACAAAATTCTGCAAAATGAAAGATTTTTATGAAGAATTAGCTATAAATCAATATCATTTGTATCTCATTCTAGAAAGAATTTTAAAAGATCTCGGTTGGTGCTGCTTGTGGTACATATATACAATGGAATATTACTCAGCCATAAGAGATGAAGTACTGCCATTTGCGACAACATGGATGGACCTTGAAATAATCATAGGAAGCGAAATAAGCCAGACAGAAAAGGTTGAAAAATCACATGATATCACTTATATGTGGAATATAAACCTAAAAGCAACACATGAACAGGACAAACAGAGACTCATAGACATGGATAATGAACTAATGGTTACCAGAGGGGAGGGGGAAGTAGCCGTGGTAAAGGGGGCCAAATATGTGGTGACAGATAGAAATCTAACTATGGGAGATGAACACACAGTGTAAATGTATATATGCCTTACTGTTAATATGTACAGCTGAAATTTATTGGATTTCGTTAAACAATGTCACCATAAAAAAATAAATTAACTTAAAAAAAAAAGAATAATAAGAGACTTCCATCCAACGCGGCACACCACCACTGCTGCCTTCAGTTTACAAGCCAAATACAAACACTGCACTTCTTAAAATTCTATCATTTGGACAATGACCAATTGTATGAAACCACTTTTGCCCCATAGATGCTAATAATGAAACAAGTCTTTAGTACTAAGATTGTAAAAACTCTAAAAGATGAGATGACTTCCCTATGAAAGAAAACTGTATCTCCACAGCTGTGGACACTTTGGAAATCTTTAGAGAAGAGAAAAACATTTTGGCTTTCTCCTTTAAATCACACAAAAAATGTTTATGGACATTTTAAATTTAAGAAAAAGTTAAAATATGTTTAAAATATATTTTGGCAATAATTCATTTACTTCGTATTCTAAAATTTCACGTATTTTTACTTTGTTGCTTCCCCGCCCCAATAAACTGGCCAGTATTAGAGAAATATTATCTCACCTCTGTCACTTAAAACTTTGATAAATTTCATGATTGTTTCTCTGTTTCAGGACCTTCTTCTTCTTCAACTGATCATATGTGAAAAAAGATATATGTTATTTTCCTTGTAATAAATATTTATATTCCTTACTATGTTTTTAAAATTGATGATGTAGTAGTTAATATTTTATGATCTCAGAAAGTGAATTAATTGGCTATTTACTTAAAACTACCCATCTGTTTTGCTCCCCATAGATACCCACTCTTTGCATGGTTAGTTTTTAGTAGAAAATATATTTATTTCTGCTATTCTTGTAACTAGCTCTTTAACTAAATGAATCATGGTTAGAATCAGTAACCCCATGTGATGTATAAATGAGTTTCATATTACTTCCACACAGAGTAGGTATCTGCCTAGAATCAACTCATTTTCATTATCTATCATTACCCTTAATGAAGGGAGAAAAGCATTTTCATATCCTCTGTCATGTGCAGAGTATAAATCGACAGTCAGGAAATGGATATGTATTCCCAGGATTTCAAAGTGAAGGACAGACAAGTGACACAGACCCAAGTCTACTGTCATCCCCTTCATTCTAGCTGTGGTCTTCCTTTGGCTGTTTGCAGTCACAGAGGGTCAGAAGCTAAAGTTAGCTTCTGGGTATAATGTCTGTGACCTGTTTACAAAATCTCACTCACTATGACAAATAGGACCCTGTCAAGCTCACTGTATTCTGAACTCATTCCTGGTGGGTTTCATTTTGTTCTTTGACCAAAAGTGCAACTCTGAAAATTTAATCCTAAGTTAGGTATATGCTAGAAATGAAATGATAAGACAAATTAAGAAAATTTATTTTACATCCTTATTTTCTCCCTTTCAGAGGAATCATTGATTTTTCAGTGTATAGGAAGTGTATCTATGCCCAGAACCTCATACCACTCAGATTGTTCTGGATCTCTCTTCAACAATTCTCAGTCCATAATTCATTAATTGATATGTGTATTTCCCTTCTGCATGCCTACCATCTTTCCTCCTGTATCAGCAGCTATTTGAGAGTAAGTATTCTATTTAATTAACCGTCATGTGCCTTATGATTTCCTCATCCTCCTTAACCCTCTGTCTTTCCCCTCCCTTCACCTTATGAAAGATGTCTTTTTTCAATTCCTCCATCCAATAAGCATTAACCAATTATCTTATTTCTTTTGTTTTCAAGGGACAGTATTTCAAGTATTTATTTGCTCACATAACTGAAAAGTATAGTGTTATGAAATAGTCTCACATATGGCTGCATCTAGGGTCTTGGAGAAAGGGTTCAAGAGATCTTTTCCTTCTCTTTTTTTATTCTCTAGCTTCTCTCTTCCCTCTCCTCTTCTCTCCCCTTTCCCCACCATTCCCCTCCTCTCCCCATTCCCTCCTCTCCCCTCCCTTCTTCTCCCTACCCTCCCCCTCTCTCTCCCTGTGATTATAGGCTCTGCTTCTTTTAGACTGTTGACCTCAGTGTCTTATCAAAAATAATTCCCTTTAGTCCAAAGAGGGAAATAGCCATAATAGGTTCATGGGAAACTCCAGAGGCCAAGTCAAGGAGATCTCCCACACATCTCAAATAGCCATAAGATGTTTATTTTCACTATCATTACTCTTATTGAAAGAAGAAACAGAAAAAAGGTTTTCCTATCCTCTGTTATGTGGACTTGAAAGGAAGAGAACACCTTTTCCAAAGCTCTCTCAGAATGGTTTGGGGGAAGTTTCTGATTAATGTGGCCTGCCCTTATGTTCATTACTAGGTTTAGTCCAAGATTGGACACACCAGAATACCATAAAATGATGCCTGTATGATTCCTGAAAGAAAAAAAAAATGTCTAGATAACACACTGCAAATGGACCAGTCATTATATCAGACACTGGGCATATGGAAGTGTAAGACATGCCTATAACGAACTTGTAGCTAATAAAATAAGCAGACCAAAAAAAAAAAATTTAATTTGATGTGGTAATTACTAAATCCTTCTTCTCGGGGAGTTCTTGGAATACAGATGAAGGCAAATCGGAAGAAGTGTTACCTAAAGGATCCCCAACTCCTGCAGAATGCATAGGCATTGGGCAAACGAAGAAGACTGACGTGTGTGTTACAAGTAATTGTGACGGCACAAGAAAAATATTACAGACGAGTGAATTGACGTGGTCTAGGATCTATTAGCAGTTCTGGGGATGAAGAGGAAGAAGCATGAGAAGGAGCATGAAGAGGTAGGAGAAAGAAATTTGAGACCAGGTAGGTAGACAAAGTCTAGATCCTTGAGACTAAAATTGAAGCCCGAAAGATGGTATGTTATAGGAAACCATTAAAGCTATAACATAATTATAGTTATATATTAGTAATATAAGTCTAGAAGCAGAGAAGAATGAATCTGGAGGTAGAGGAAAGGAAGGTAGGGAGACCCATCCAAAGGCAGGTGCACTGAGCTCAATGAAGATCTAAAGGGAAAAGGAACAGCGATAGAGAGGGGACCTGAATTAAAGAGATTTTGAGGAGCCCAAAGGGACAAAACTGAGTGACAAATTAGATAGATTTGCGGAATGCCTAGATTGATTTTCAGGTTTCTGATCTACATTAATAGAGGGATGGCAAAATATGACCAAGATATAAAAAGCTGGAGAAGGAATAACATCAACCCATTATTTACTGTAAGTCTACTCTACAAGCCAGCTGGTCTTCAAACATTGCAGAATTCCAAGAATTGTCCGCTTAAGGTGATTAATACCTTATTTTTTTTTTATCTTCTGAAATTATGAAATTCAACATTTCAATCCACAAAAATCTCAATTTCACTAGACCTAATCTAAAACCTAAGACCGCCAAATCAGTGCCACCTAAAATAGTGTGATCTGCAGGTGATTTTAATCCAAGGTCTGATGGCTAGCGCTGACTGAGAGATCCTGGCAATGGGTTCCTGCAGTCAAGACAGAAACAATGACATCAAGGCACTCAAGAGGCTGGCAGAATAGACCAAGCACTTTAAGTCAGCTCATAGCCAAAGATGGAGAATGGAACTAGGGGTTTACAAAAGCAATTATAAAAATGTGAAGCAATTCATCTTTCAATTGTGGACTTACTTGCATAGTAAAGTGAATTAACATTTCTCTTCTCTTTCTGCCAAACCCATCTTTCCATCTTGAAGCTTCACTTCTCAAAGTTTTGGGTTTCTGAAGGACAAGTGAATATGAAGCATCCACCTCTAATTCAATTTTCTCTAAGAAACAAACATTTGAAATAAATGATGCCAAGAGTCTGTTAAACTTTTCTTTCTCTTATTATTTTTATCTCTACCTCTCCTATCCTTCTCTCTCTCGATCTCCTTCTCATTCTTCTAGATCAAGATATGTGCTTTCTTTACAGAGTAAACAAACTGAAATCCTCATAGTCTGACATTTTCCCTTGACTTTGTAGAGAAAAAGCAGGCTGTAAATCATGGAGCTGAGTTACCTCAAGGTGAGCAGAGGAAAAGGAAAGATTTATAGGATGATAGATCATTGTCACTGATTTCTGTCCAGGGGGCCAGAGAATCATACAGTTCACATAAAATATCCTGTGAGCAAAGATTGCATAGATAAGGTTAATCTTCAGATGACATTTTCAGAGCTAAAACTAAGAACCCTGAGGCAAGCCAGCATCCTCAGTTGCTGTAGTCTAAATAAAATCTCCCACCAAATCCTTAACTCTGATTCATATTCTGACCTCTTTACTTTATTCATGCTTAGCTTTTCTTGGGGTAGCCACATTCTGAGCTCCTCAACTTTCTTCTTGTTGATTATATCAACTGGTCTCTTTCTTTTCAGCATATTCTTTGGTCAAGGCCAGGCTTCATATGCACCCCATCCAGGCAGTAATTTCAGATTAACTTTATTCGAAAAAAACTTTTCCGATGAAGAAAACTTTGAAGTTTTATATATAAAACACCTTTCTGTATATAGCCATTTGCTTATTATTTTCCATTATTGTTCTAGCTCATTTATTCAATAGCCATTAGATCAAGCATATGTACATGCATACAAGCCCTATGCTGATCACTAGTAATAGAGTTTATTAAATGGTAATATACTCCCAGATCTCAAGGAATTCTGAGTAAATTTACAATGTCTATCCAGCAAGATAAGTTCTAGCTGGAGATATGTACAGAATGCTATAAAAGCACAAAAGAGATAATATGAGGTTCATACTGGGGAAGTAAGAGAAGCTTCCTGGAGGATACGGGGCCTCAGCTAACTTTGAGAGAGACCTGAAGCATTATCTGGCTAGAAGATACAGTGTGGCAATCCCAGAAGACTTGAAAAAGCCTGAGATGTTGAGAGAATGTTAAACAAGTTGCAGTGGTTGCCAGAGAGAATTCATGCAATCAGTTCTGGGAAATAGGCCAGAGAAAATCTCAAATCGAAGGTCTCAAATTTTGATATACATTAAAATCACCTAGGGGGTTTACTAAGGGATAGATTCCTGGATGGGTCCAGGAAATCTGATCCAGAGGGGCCCAGTAATCTCTATTTTTAATAAGTTTCCTTTACAAAGCATCATTCTGGATCATGAAGAGTCCTCGAAGCTGACTAAGGCATTTCAAATGGATCTTGAAAGATTCAGAGAGGAATTGTAGGGTCTTTAGGAAGAGAGGGACAAGATCCAATAGCTGAAAAGAAGCTGAACGATTGGGGACTATTTAAAAGGCAATTTCAGTGATCCACTTATTACATTTATACATGGTAGAGATTATGTTATTTTTTTTTAATTCTGCAGAATAGTGTTTTTAAACTACATCATAACCTGGTGACCTGGAATTTTGGAAAAAAAAAAAAGTGAGCTTTATTCTTTACATACTAGATCTGAATCCCTGGGGTGGGGCCCAATGATCTACATTTTAACAAGTTCCTCACTTGAGTCTCATGTGCCACAAAGAGCAAAATATCTTCAGAGCAACTCAGAGCAAACTGGGTCATCAACCCGTTGGGTCACCGAGATGAGCTCTAATCTGAATGCTTTCTAGCATCTCGAGCAGAGAATTCATAATACTTTGTATCATCCCTAACGTAATACTTTATTAGAGCAGGGCGTTTTAGTATTCCCCAAAAGCGCTTAATCCCTGTCTCCACAGCAGGTGAAAAAGAAAACAAAAAGTCATCATGCAAACTTTTTAGGCTCATGTGGAAGAAACAGCAGCTTCTAAAACTCACATGAAAATAACCACATATTAAGATGTCTCTGAAAAAAAGCTACCAATGCTTCTGTGAAGTTTAGAAAGCTTTTCTTTAAAAGAAATCAGGTAATTTGTTTTGAATTAAACACTTGGCTTAG
>NW_011888870.1:4413154-4416910 GCF_000151845.1 Pteropus vampyrus
TGAAAAGAAGCTGAACGATTGGGGACTATTTAAAAGGCAATTTCAGTGATCCACTTATTACATTTATACATGGTAGAGATTATGTTATTTTTTTTAATTCTGCAGAATAGTGTTTTTAAACTACATCATAACCTGGTGACCTGGAATTTTGGAAAAAAAAAAAAAAGTGAGGTTTATTCTTTACATACTAGATCTGAATCCCTGAGGTGGGGCCCAGTGATCTACATTTTAACAAGTTCCTCACTTGAGTCTCATGTGCCACAAAGAGCAAAATATCTTCAGAGCAACTCAGAACAAACTGGGTCATCAACCCGTTGGGTCACCGAGATGAGCTCTAATCTGAATGCTTTCTAGCATCTCGAGCAGAGAATTCATAATACCTTGTATCATCCCTAACGTAATACTTTATTAGAGCAGGGCGTTTTAGTATTCCCCAAAAGCGCTTAATCCCTGTCTCCACAGCAGGGGAAAAAGAAAACAAAAAGTCATCATGCAAACTTTTTAGGCTCATGTGGAAGAAACAGCAGCTTCTAAAACTCACATGAAAATAACCACATATTAAGATGTCTCTGAAAAAAAAGCTACCAATGCTTCTGTGAAGTTTAGAAAGCTTTTCTTTAAAAGAAATCAGGTAATTTGTTTTGAATTAAACACTTGGCTTAGTTCTCTTTCATTTTTCTTCTTGTAAATCTCTGACTAAATTAATTAAACTGTATTTAAAACTGGCAGCCAACCTGACACGGGAGACCATGCAGCAAGCTGGGTGTTGACGGCAAAATTAAAACAAAAGTTAGAATCTCCCGCTTGGACTGCTTTTTTCTCTGCCTCCCATAAGACTGGCTGCCAAGACCACCCTGTGATTCTTCTTCCCTGAGTCCCATAGCTGCCTTTTTCCCCCTTGTTATACATAAAATATGACAAATGCTTGAACAGTTTCAGCCAATCCCATAATCTAAAACCACATTAAGGCTACGGACAGCAGAGAGTTCAGCCAATAGTGGAAGCAGAGGCGGTGTGATGACTAATTTGATGTGTCTACTGGAGTATGCTACGAGATACCCAGAGAGGTGGTAAAACACTTTTGCTGGGTGTGTCTGTGAGGGTGTTTCAGGAAAAGAATAGAATTTGGATCAGGAGACTGAGTAAAAAAGATCAGCGTCACCAACATGCCTGGGCATCATCCACTCAAAGGCCTGAATAGAATAAAAAGGCAGAGGAAGGGCAAATTTGCTGGTTCTGCCTCAGCTGGCACATCACCTTCTCCTGCCCTTGGACAGTGGCATTGCTGGTTCTGGGACCTTCAAACTCAGACTTACACCATCTGCTCCCCTGGTTCTCAGGCCTTTGGGTTCGGACTGAATTACACGAGTGGTTTCCCTGGTTCTCCAGTTTGAGACATCAAACGGGCAGGACTTCTTGGCCTCTATAATCACTAGAGCCAATTCTTATAATAAGTCTCCTTTTATATATTTTTATAGATTTTCTATTGGTTCTGTTTCTCTAGAGAACCTTGACTAACCTACCAGGCACTTAAGCAGAAACACATGTTCTAAAGTTAATTTCTCTTCCTTCAGATTTCCTGTCTTCTCCCTGACTCCTTCTCTTCTTCATGTCCTTCCTTCCTTTCTTCTTGTCTTACCTTTTACTTAAGTCTTAATTAAGCACCACGTGCTTGGCACTGATAAATCAGTGGTGAACAATATAGACAAAATTCGTGTCCCCTTAGGAAGCTTGCGTGCTAGTAGAAGACTCAAATCACATGCAATTAGAACAACTAATAAACAAAAATAATTAAAGATTGGGACACACACTATAAAGTAGCAAAACAGAATGCTGTGACAGAGGATAAGAGAGGGGACGTTAGGTAGGGTGCAGCTGGTGAGGTATACTTTTGAATTTAGACATGCAGCATGAGCAGGAGCCAAGAAAGCTGGAGGAAGTGTGCTCCCGGCAGACATGAGCAGCAGTAAAGGGTCCTGGAATGGTGCTCCAGGGATTTGAGTGGAACTTATTTGTCTCTGGGAGACCACCTTCTCTATTCTTTTTCATTCTTGCTCAATAAGAAATCATTTTTAAGAGGTCTAAGTGGAAATTTCACAGGGTGCAGTAAGGGACTCTCTGAATCAACGAGGTTGCTTTCAAAGTGAATCGTTCATCCTCTTTTCTTGTAAGTTTAAGACATGCGTAAGTTGAGTGCATGAGGATCAAGGCAGCTAACAAAAAAACAAGCCAGTGGAAAAGGACTCTGTAGGAGCAAAGCTGTTCCCTTGTCATAATTAACCTTCGTTCTAAGTTCTACATTCAGCACAACTCTCTTGTCGGGGACTACGAGGGAAAGAGGAAGGCAACCTTGTCATCTGCATTAATTATACGGGCTTAGTTATTTGAGTCCCTGAAATTTGTTTGACCTGAAGATTAAGGCAATTTAAAGCAAAATTTGCTTCGGTTCTGGAGTGAGGAGATGGTTTCTAAATGCCAAGTTCTGGCAAATTTGAAATACCAGCTGGGGCCCCCGGTGGGGCAGAGATGGGTTCCGCCCTCTGACATTATGAATTATGCCTGTCTCTGCGGTGTGAGGTGGTGTGATTCAAGATCAATTAGCTGATGTGCACAAAAGTCATCCCTTTCCCAGTGAGTGGTGACCATGGAGTATTATGCACCTCTTCAAATATGACAAGAGGCACACAAGTCATCGCCTTCATTAATACTCACCAGGGCTGACAGGCAGTGAGTTACAAAGAGATGCTAGTGAAGTAGAAAATGCGATTGGTCGTCAACAGCGTCAGGGAGGACAAACCTTCCTGATGTTTAAACCAGGTAAAATAACCAGGCAAAATTTAAGCTTATTACTGACCCGAAGCATGAACTCAGAAGATGTCTGTAAACATTCTGTTCATCTCAGGGGACTCATTGGTCCAAGAAGAGATAAGATGCTTACCAGAAGCCTCCCTGGGCTGAATTCTCTCTTGTGTAGAGAAGACTGACATGTTCACTGGCTCCCAGAGAACATGGAAGTTTGTAATCTTCTGCCGTTTTTAAAAATGGAGAGGATTTTTACAAACAAAAAGTTAATGTGCCTATGAGAGCATCGCTTTATAATTGATACCTGAGTTTCTTTTAAATTATGACTCTCAATACATAGAAGCATGATCAGACAACGTAACCAAGGCTATTTCATCATGTACCCACTGCCAGAACTGACCTAAAACTACTGCTTCATACCTTTGGCCAGCCTAAGAACTATGGGTAGCTCTCATTTCTAGACTATCTCAGAATTCTCTTTTATTTATACCTCCTTATGCAAACTTCTCTTCATGAAATCTCATTTTATAGTAACATGGTCCTCCTTTTGTTTACATTCCAAAGAAGCAAAAACAAAGAAAGATCCACAAGAGATAGTTTAAGGTACAAAAACCAGGTGTAAAAAATATATTTACCTTATGATCCTGTTTATTTTTAACTACTTATTTATATAGTATTCAGTTAAAGGAATAAACAGAGAAATTGTAAGGCCCAATGAAAAGAAAATTTTCCTTTTTTTAACCTTTTTTTTTTTAATATACTTAGGAATTTGGGATTTTTTATCATTAGCATGTATATGCATGAATCATTGGTATCAGCTTACACAGATGTATATCAGTGACACAAAGGAGCACCTCAGAGTTCCATATGACTCCACCAAAAATCCCAGAGAACCAACACACACTCAGAGTAACAACAACAACAAAAAAGTGATTTACAAATTTATCTAAAACC
>NW_011888870.1:4416960-4432213 GCF_000151845.1 Pteropus vampyrus
ACTTATTTGTCTCTGGGAGACCACCTTCTCTATTCTTTTTCATTCTTGCTCAATAAGAAATCATTTTTAAGAGGTCTAAGTGGAAATTTCACAGGGTGCAGTAAGGGACTCTCTGAATCAACGAGGTTGCTTTCAAAGTGAATCGTTCATCCTCTTTTCTTGTAAGTTTAAGACATGCGTAAGTTGAGTGCATGAGGATCAAGGCAGCTAACAAAAAAACAAGCCAGTGGAAAAGGACTCTGTAGGAGCAAAGCTGTTCCCTTGTCATAATTAACCTTCGTTCTAAGTTCTACATTCAGCACAACTCTCTTGTCGGGGACTACGAGGGAAAGAGGAAGGCAACCTTGTCATCTGCATTAATTATACGGGCTTAGTTATTTGAGTCCCTGAAATTTGTTTGACCTGAAGATTAAGGCAATTTAAAGCAAAATTTGCTTCGGTTCTGGAGTGAGGAGATGGTTTCTAAATGCCAAGTTCTGGCAAATTTGAAATACCAGCTGGGGCCCCCGGTGGGGCAGAGATGGGTTCCGCCCTCTGACATTATGAATTATGCCTGTCTCTGCGGTGTGAGGTGGTGTGATTCAAGATCAATTAGCTGATGTGCACAAAAGTCATCCCTTTCCCAGTGAGTGGTGACCATGGAGTATTATGCACCTCTTCAAATATGACAAGAGGCACACAAGTCATCGCCTTCATTAATACTCACCAGGGCTGACAGGCAGTGAGTTACAAAGAGATGCTAGTGAAGTAGAAAATGCGATTGGTCGTCAACAGCGTCAGGGAGGACAAACCTTCCTGATGTTTAAACCAGGTAAAATAACCAGGCAAAATTTAAGCTTATTACTGACCCGAAGCATGAACTCAGAAGATGTCTGTAAACATTCTGTTCATCTCAGGGGACTCATTGGTCCAAGAAGAGATAAGATGCTTACCAGAAGCCTCCCTGGGCTGAATTCTCTCTTGTGTAGAGAAGACTGACATGTTCACTGGCTCCCAGAGAACATGGAAGTTTGTAATCTTCTGCCGTTTTTAAAAATGGAGAGGATTTTTACAAACAAAAAGTTAATGTGCCTATGAGAGCATCGCTTTATAATTGATACCTGAGTTTCTTTTAAATTATGACTCTCAATACATAGAAGCATGATCAGACAACGTAACCAAGGCTATTTCATCATGTACCCACTGCCAGAACTGACCTAAAACTACTGCTTCATACCTTTGGCCAGCCTAAGAACTATGGGTAGCTCTCATTTCTAGACTATCTCAGAATTCTCTTTTATTTATACCTCCTTATGCAAACTTCTCTTCATGAAATCTCATTTTATAGTAACATGGTCCTCCTTTTGTTTACATTCCAAAGAAGCAAAAACAAAGAAAGATCCACAAGAGATAGTTTAAGGTACAAAAACCAGGTGTAAAAAATATATTTACCTTATGATCCTGTTTATTTTTAACTACTTATTTATATAGTATTCAGTTAAAGGAATAAACAGAGAAATTGTAAGGCCCAATGAAAAGAAAATTTTCCTTTTTTTAACCTTTTTTTTTTTAATATACTTAGGAATTTGGGATTTTTTATCATTAGCATGTATATGCATGAATCATTGGTATCAGCTTACACAGATGTATATCAGTGACACAAAGGAGCACCTCAGAGTTCCATATGACTCCACCAAAAATCCCAGAGAACCAACACACACTCAGAGTAACAACAACAACAAAAAAGTGATTTACAAATTTATCTAAAACCAGTTTGTTAGTTTTAAAAGATACAGACTAGTCAATGACACCTCTTCCTCCATCTCTGCAATATTTACAGCACGATGTCTACCCCTTCTTCCAACAAGGCTGAGAAATGACATGTTTACCTGGAGTCAAACCATAGCTATGCTCAAACTTTAAATTCAAACTCAAAAACTCATTCGATATAAACAATATTTATGACCAATTGCCTGGAGGAAGTGTAAGTCTGTCACCTCCCGCAATCGGCATTTCCTAATTGGGTCTTTGGGGACATAAATTCCACAGGATGTCCAATGAATTCTTTGGACATCTTGTAGAATTTCAAATGCTGCATATCATATTGGCTCCTGGAGATTCAGAATACACAACGGTACACAAAAACCTCTGAGAATTCATGATGTAAAGAAAAACACTTGAATTAACCTAGAATCTTCTAAACCTATTTGGTAAAGAACCATTTTTATGCAAATTCTAATGTCATATAACTTAGGGCAACACTGTGCCAGAGACTCCAAACGTACTCCCCAAAACCTTCTTGCCCACTCCACATTGTGTTGCCCACCCTCCTGCTATTTCATAGAACCAGTCACTGATCAAAATCCTCCTTCATGCTTCTATCCCTTATATCTATGAACTCTGAAACATGTTATTTTTATTCATGGTAAAATTATTGTGAAAAAATGTACTTACATTAAAAAGGAAGTCACTAAATTTGTTACTATTATGAATAGGCATAATGCTGAATTCCCTTTACATTGTTCAAGATAATCCTCAAAAGGATACTAGGAGTTGAGCACTGTAGTTCCCAATGAGTCATGCGTTGCATAACGTTTAGGTAAACAGCAGAGAGAATGAACCAGAGTAGTCCCCTAGATAATAATGATTCAGAAAAATTTCTAATGCCTGGTAACTTGGTAGCCATTTAAGTCCTAGCCCAAAGCATTACAGTTTTGTGCTGGTCACAAAGTCTGTTGGTAGTAGTACAATTGGCTAGAAATGCCTTGGGGGTACACACTTGGGTGGGGGGAGTGAGGAAGAAAGACTTCTCACAGAAGTATCCTCTTTCTAAACAAATGTTACAACTGGACTGATTGACCCTTGTGTTTTTATTGCTACTGCAAGATGCCCTTCAGAGATAACCTTTGAAAAAAAGATAAGCTTTGAAGAAAAAAGTTGATTACTTACAGGCTCTGGAGCACACAAGGCATGCAGTGGGCACACAGGGAGGCCATGAGTAGAAAGAGGGATGGCGCAGGTGTAGTGGTGCCTAGGGTTCTGCTTTTATTGGGGCCTAGGGTGGGGCCAAGGGTGGGGCTGAAGGTTTCACAGAGGGTGGGGCCAAGAGTTTCTCAGACTCTATATTGGTGAATTTAAAACACAAGAGTGGACATTTAAAGCCAGAAAAGAGAAAAAAACAAGTGGCCCAAAGGGTCAGTTATCAAATCAAACAAGGTCTCCAAAACAAAGAAGCCCCAGTGGGCTAGGCAGCCTGGCCCTACCTAGAATAGTGGCTGGCTATGTGTTCATTGGAGACAGCCTTGCTTGAACTTGTTGAATCTGATGCCTCTTTTAAGTAGATGCCTCAGCAATCAAAGTTTAAGTCAGGCACTTGCATTACAAAAAGAAAAGCCACCTGTCAGGACTTAAGCTAAACTAGTCACGTTTGTGGTGATGCCGGTGGAAACAAATCTACTGGGCTGCCGTTCATATAAAAGTATAGCACTCACAATTATAGTAGGGGGCTATACCGCACAGGTTTGCAGTAAGTGCACTCGTCACATTTGCACAATGAGGAAATCACCTCAACGATGCATTTCTCAGTTCATACTCCTGCCTTTAAGCTATGCGTGATGAAAAAAAAAAGCCTGAAGAGTTCAATAGCCTTATCCAAGATAACACAGCCAGTAAATTTCAGAGCTTGGACCCAGACTCAAGTAACTTGACTCCTAGGCTCTCCCTCGTGACCTCGATGTCTAAGATAGCCCAGGAGGGACAGTTCCTAGTGTTTTCTGTAGCAGGAATAATTTAACTTTTTATTTTTAAAAAAAGAAAAAATACTTTTTATTTTTGTTTTAATATTTTGGTCACTATGTGTTAGGAAATGAATGTGCTTCCCTTTTCCCATTGGTGCCCGAATACCTTCAGCCGAAAGCATGGCCTGGTAGATGTACAGACCTTTCAGGCATGTGGGCGGTGGACCAACCTTATGTTGGTACCATCTGACATTTTTACTCTTATTTTCCCTTTGCCTCATTGTGCTTCATTTTGTTTCTCATTAGCTTTAATTCATTTTTTATTGTTATATCATACATATGCTATACAAATATAAGGTGACAAAGTAAAATCAAATTGCATTTCTAGCACTTCCTATACATCCTCTAACGGCCACAGTCCTTTTCTCTCCAGCTGTACCATCATAAAATATCACTATGAAAATAAGCCAGGATGGAGTTCCAGTAATAAACATACGTTCTTTACTACAGAGCTCTAACTCTAGCCAGTCAATTAGCATACAGAGCATCATGAGGGAGAATATTTGTCATGAGCTCAGTTTGTCATCGATAGATAAGTAAAAGGTAGTTAACATAAATTGCATTTCCGAAATTCATTACACTTAGCACAGTTCAGGAAGGACATTGAGACTGCAATCTAAAGACTGCAATGAGAGTGAGTGATGTGGTAGCCACTTTCTATTTATGTGAGCATCTTTCTCCAGAGAGCACTTTGCAGTTGTACACTTGTTTGGTTGCAATGGTGTGTTACGAAAGCATCAAACCCTGAGCAACCATTAGTAGCAGCTCCCCAGAGCACGTTGCTTAAGCGGTGTTAAGAGATCTGGTTCAAATCAAGCTCATACAAGTACTGTTTGCCCTGTGTGGGGAAAGGCCTCCATTTCAAAGATGGCTGATCATGCGGGGAGCAGATCTGATTCATCTGGGTAACGGTACTGCAGATGACCATATGGCCCATCTCTTTCAGTTATCAGGATAACTGAACCAAAGATCAGACATAAAGTTCAAATACTTATCTAGTCGTTTCAAAACAACAAAATAACTTTTCATTAAAATTAAAGTTTTCTTGTAGAAACGTTTAAAAATATAAATATGCAAAAAGAAGAAAATATTATCCCCAATATGATCCTCTGTGCCATGGGAATTTGAGTGAATTATTTCCAGACTTGAATTTGCGTGTGCGCCCGCCCCTCCACCACACACACATATACACACACACTCACTCGATGTATGTATGTATGTACATGTTTGTAGTTTCACAGATCAAGTTGAGGAGTCAGGATTCCAAATCTGCACTTAACTACCAGGTAGACTGAATCATTGTCTAGTTCCTCATCCAGAAGGGAGATCTTTACTTTCCTGTCACCTTGAAGTCAGGCTTGACTTGGCAAGCCAATGAAATACAAGAAAACAGATGTGAGACACTCTTGTTTGTAAATGTTAAGAATCAGTGCATGATTCGCTACATTCGTTTTTCCCTTTTCCATCACAACTGCCCTGGTGGCCTACATTTCAAAGTGATGACAATCATAACCCTGTAGCAGAGGGCCCAGCTGAACCTATGTGGATGTCTCATGTGAGTGAGAAATAAACCTTTGTCGTTTAAAATCACTGAGATTTGGGAATGGCTTGCTATCAAAGCATATTCTAGCCTGTTCCAATTGTCACAACACCTTAACAGAAATCAGTTGCAATCAACTTCAAGTGTCCATGCCAAAACTATAAAAGTTATCACTTCTTAAGGAGATCAGACTGAAGAGCCAGAAATGACTACACCAAAAATGATGCTCAGTCAACATTTCTTTGGGTGGTTCTTTTAGAAGGCCCTGGGTTTAAGGTAAGATCTTGGTTTTTGCTTCATCTGTGACATATATTTGGGAGATGTAAATGCGGATCTTTATTATTAGTGCAGTAATATCTTGTCACATAGCAGTAAGCAGTATCCAAAAAATTCGACTATGTAAGATGTGGCATTTGAGTTCTTGCAAGGATAATTGAAATAATAAGGCTTTAGTCTACCTTCCATGTGTCCCCTCCTCTACTCCGTAATAAAAAAGAATTTTTTTTTTTGATTCGTTATGTCTGAGAATGGGATTGGCAGAAGTTAGAACCTGATTGCCAATTCAATTTGATATTTGGTTATGAAGTCTGTAGGATTTTTTGTTTACAGAGATACAAACACTGAAGTTTATTCCAAGTTATTTTCCATTTTCTACTATTCTAAAATATTGTTACTAGGTGCTGTGTTATGGGACAACTTATTATTAAGAGTTTCTATGAGTTTTCCCATAATAAACCCCTTTAAATGGAGATTAAAGTTAGTTTTATAATAGATTTGAAACAGTTATGTAATAAAATTTGACTATAATTCACATTCAGTAGTTATATGAATAAAAGTAACCCCACATAGACTGTATCAACCATAACCTGAAATCATTTTAAAATGAAAACTATAATAAGAATAATATCAATAATACATTAATAAAATTTATAACAACTTATACTTACTGATAAGCCGTTATATACTAGTAAAGGAGACCAGATGATGTTTTAGTAACTAACTTAAAGTCATATAGTTAGCTCAGGCTTGAACAAATATCTATGTAACTTAGACCTATCATCCTATCTTAGACTGGACCTCAGATATCCAGAGCAGATTGAAATAACTTACAAATAACAGAGATGTCATTTCCATGGCTTTAGAAAGTTTATGGTATCTCCAGGAATAATAGTCTTTCACAAATATTCCATGAGATAGAAGGGAAGGGGGAAGATATTTTATTCATTTAATCTGTCAGTCAGAAAGTCATTCATTTCAAAAATATTGAACACCTATTATATGCTGGAGGCTATGCTAAGGACTGCAGAAAAATGATTAAAAACAACAAATAACACCTCTATCCTTATAGAACTTAAAGTCCCATGAAACTGAGGCTAAATATAAGTAAATAAATGAATAAACACATGAATGAAATAAGTACCATTTGTTATAAGTGTCATAAAGGGAGCAAGCACAGTGATGACCTGGGAATACCACATGGTGATGGTGTTGGAGGCATCTTTTAGAGAGGGTAATGGGAAAAACCTCTCTGAAGAGACATTTGAACAGAGTTGAAGGATAAAAAGCTAGCCATGAAGAAGTAAAATAATCCTGCAGAGGAAACAGCGAGGCCCTGAAGCAGGAGAAAATCTTAAATGAGAATGAATCAGGGGAAGTGGGGGTGGGGCAGGGGCATCAGATGAGTCTGAAAGGCCACCAGAACCAACCCTGAGGGAACTTGTTGGCTGGCTGAATGAGGTGTGATTGTCATTCTAAAGGCCATGAGAAGTCACTGATGTTTTAAGCAAATGTTAGATTAGTGTTTCTCAAACTGAGAGGACAACAGCCAGCAGCATCGAAAGAATTTCCATGTTGGACATAGGCATGGGAACGCTAATCATGGCTAATGATTTAAACTAGATGATACACAACAGGTGACAAGGACATAGTTTAGTATTTTGAAGAGGCTTGGTGTAAACAAGTTATTTTTCCTCTTTCCCCCACTCACTTCTAACAAAGCAAATATCTTTGTCATTTGCTGGAAGCCCCTGTCTGAGGCCTATTCTCCTACCTAAGCCATCTAAGGTTTAGAAAGTTTATGGTATCTCATTTTCATACTTTTACAATTTTTTTATAACCAACATTTTTAATGGCTATATAAACTTCCTTTGATTGGTGATATTGTGGTTTTTGTTAACATTTTTTTATTTGTATTTTGTTTGTACTTTGAAGAGAATATAGAAAATATGGAAAAATTTGTCTATGAAGTTCTATCATGTAACTACAAAAAACCCCAAGTACTCCAGAATGCTATCTTAGATTCTTTTACGGTTCTAGGCTAAACAGTGTTTGCATGCATCTGGCTTATATCAATAATCTTTCTTACAAAATAAAACTGTTAAATATTAAAGAGCTGTAAACAAAAATATTTATAAAGATTCATCCCCCTTAGCATAAGTATTTACATTTCTCTATGTACACACTAAATATCGCATTGTTGTAATCAGTGTTTACATAGAGTTGTGTGTCATTTTTTATTTACATATTTTGTAGGCATTTTGCATGCTCCTATAACTTTGATATTTATCATTTTTATGGTTATATACTAACAGGTTCATATATCATAGTTTAATTAATTCTTAAGAAATAAATATATTATCCATATATTTTTCTATTCCAAATTGGTTCCTAGACCCCTCTCAGTATATGTCATGGTTCTTCTGTTTCTGGAGCACTTATGACCTTTTAAAATTAAAATGATAATTAAGGAACAAATAATCTTTTAAAATGATCACATATTTCTGATATTCAAAGACACTTTCTCCTCAATTTTTAAATTTTTTTTACAAATTGTATCTAACTTATTCCATTAGTTTTTCTAATCTTATTCCTATAAACCTCAGCTGTGACTTTGCCCTTATTAATATTAGCTTTTTCTCTGTCTCCATTTTCATGAGACTGAAGGCCCAGGATAGGTAATAAACTCCGTTGTATTTCTTCATGCTTTGTAGTTTGAATCTTTTTCTCTAGGGCCCGAGCTTGCTTAGACTTCTTCTTTGTGAAAAAATAGACATGGCTTTTTTTTTTTTTTTTCCCACTAACAAAATTAGGGTGGCTTGTACTTTAAAGAGAATATAAAAAATATGGAAAATTTTATCTTGAAGTTCTACCATTTAACTACACTAGATTTATTGATATAGATGCATCTTTTCTCTCTACATTTACTAGCTACAATCATACTGCTTTTGTAATTTTATATCACTCTCCCATTTATCATGACCTAAATATACATTTTCATACTTTTACAATTTTTTTATAACCAACATTTTTAATGGCTATATAAACTTCCTTTGATTGGTGATATTGTGGTTTTTGTTAACTTTTTTTATTTTGTATTTTCTAATTTTACGTAGCATTCTTGTGAACATTCGGTGGGTCACCATGAAGAAGAGAACATGCTTCTAGAGCCTTAGAGTTGTATCTCTACTGTTTCCCTAATTGATGCTATTTTTCAAGTGTTTGTATCTTATTTGTTAGACTGCATTTTTACTTTCGCCCAGAGATTGCTTTTTCTTCATTCCCTTTCTGCCTTCCAACACAGCTTGGAATTCCCTATGACAGGCATTTGATTTGTTTTTTTCCTTGTTACAAAGCACCTTCTAATCTGTCAGGAAAGCTCATGTCTTGCATTGCTTACCCCATGAGCGGAAGCCTAGTGAGGCATCGAAGACTGTCAGACACATCATAAGCCGTGAAAAGATCAGCCCTAGGGGTGTTAATTCAGAGAGAAGGAGAGAGAAAAGGAGAGAGAGAAAGAGAAAGAGACACACCTCCACTGTGAGAGAGGGAAGTAAAAGGGCAGCTTCAGTTTCTAGAAGAAGCATTCTACAGTGAGAAATGCCTAGGAATGAAATTGACTTCAATGATGGATTATTACACATTGATAAGCAAGACCTGGAAAACGGCATCGGTTAAACACCACTATCCATTCAGTGCATTAATGAGACAGCTTTCAGAATTCGCTTGTATAAAGAGGGCTATCAATATTGGAAAAGTCCAGAGGTACTGTGGCAGATTAGAACGAGATGAATGTTTGCTAAGGGGATGGGGATTTTTCATGCTCCTCTTCATTTTCCTGTACACCACTGTCAAAACTTAGCAATGCCCAGAAGTCTCAAATCCAACCTTGTATTTGTAATAACTGTATGATAATTTCATTGTACTAAATGTGATTAAAAAAAAAAATCAGTGGATCATTCACTCTGGTCAGCTTTTGAAGCTAATTTTGACATTCTGGTAATACAGGCTCCGCAAAGCCCCTGGAGTCAAGGCATTTTATTGCTCAAACAGATGTTCAAAGACTACATTGCATTTGATTAGAATTTTTTTCTTTGCTCTATTGTATTAATAAATAGCAGGCATTCATTTATTGTCCATTTACTCAGTCATTTATATATACCCTACCAATATTCCACAAAGAATTTGAGATAGTTGCTAGACTCTAATTAGAAAAAATTGTAAGGTGAAAAAAATATCAGCTTATCAGTAGTGAAATTACATACACTGTGATCAGATGAATTTCATTGGTAATGACCATAATAGTCTCTCTACTGGCTTAAAATATATACTGTTTCATGTGACATGATTAACATCTCCTACAAGGACAATGTGCATGTGGCTGGCTAATTATGTATCAGTTGACAATTTAGACATAAGGGAAGTTTAAAGACTTCCAACTAATCACTGCCAATTACAGGTATGACTAAATCTTTGTATCCTCCTTAAATCTCATTAAAATATAAGAAAATAATTAAAAGTAAGTTGTAAATATATTAAAGGAGCAGACCTGGAGGGGAGATTACAAGAGTTTTTGGTATATGGGAAGCAGATGAAGGGCTTAGTTTTGCTAAGAAACCTGAATTCCAAACTCTTGTGCAGAGAGAAGGCAGTAGAGTGCATGTCAATTAAAACTCCAGAACTCAGGCACCAATACCACAGTGGGAAGCAGTGAAGCACTGGAAGAAATGAAAAGGAAAGAAATTGGAAGAAAAGTCAGTACCCTAGTCCATTCTCTATTCTATCCAGTCAGGCAACTATGCTTTCTCCACCCCAGCATGAGACTTATTCTGCAAGAAATGTAAGCCAGAGAGGTTTCATTCTAGGAAACACGAGGCGTGGCACTTAGTGGGAGAGAAATGCTGTGATAAAAATAAGATTATGTTGATGTTACCCCAGCTGCCACCCACGACTTTTCTGTTTTTTTTCAAGAATGCTAGCGCTGACTCCCCTATCAATAGTCACTACCCATACCAAACCCTGGGCCTGGGCTTAGCTGAATATAAAGCTTGTTGTCCTCTCTTTTTAAAAAATAATACACAAGAGAGAAAGACTCAAGGATAAAGCCATTTGGGACCCCCACAACAATTGCCAAACTGTACCCAATCATCTATGATTTTTATTCATTCACCACATCTTTCAATCAGCCATTTAGTGACTCACCTCAAATATAAATTTTAGAAACCAGGGATAAAAATAAGTTCCTAAGATATCCTAGAAAACAAACAAAGTCACACACAAAAGAACAGGTATAAGAATGATTTAGGATTTTTCAGTGGTGATACTACGTGATGAATGAAAATGAAACAATGTTTTCGAAACTCTAAGGGAAAATTTATTTCTGACAAACAATGCCATACCTGGCCAAATTATTAATCAAGTGTGAGAGCAGCAAATTATGTTTTCCAGAAATGCAAGTTCTCAAGATTTCCTCTCATGTATCATTCTCAGAAGATCACTTGAAGTTGTGCCTCTCCAAAATGAGAGGATAGACCAAAAAAGACAGTCACTTTATTCAGGAAACATTGGCTCGACCAAAAAAGGAGTGAAGATAAGTCCCAAGAGATTAATCATGCAGCTCAGAATGCAACCAGTCTAGAGCAGAAGCAGAGAATAGAGAGCCCATGATGGAGGACTGTTTCAAAGAAAGAAAAAAAAAATAGATATTACTTAGTTTCTGTGTAAAAAGGTATTCTAAAGGATTCTACACCTCTTTTGTAGAGTTTGGGAAAAATGATTATATATCAAAAACTAAGCATATTTTTATATAAAGGCAATCATTAACTCTGATATAAAAAGTGATACCAGAAAAAATGTAATCATAGTCTCTTATTACTGAATAATATCTATATAGTCATATACAGTCGTATGTCACTTAACGACAGGGATATATTCTGAAAAATGCATCATTAGGTGATTTTGTCATTGTGGGAACAAGAAAGCAGGTACTTACACAAAACTAGGTGGTACAGCCTGCATGGTGTAGCCTATTACTCTTAGGCTATAAACCTGTACAGCACGTTACTATACTGAATACTGTAGGCAATTGTAATACAATGCCAAGTATTTGTGTATATAAATATATCTAAACATAGAAAATGTATAGTAAAAATACAGTATAAAGGATTTTTTAAATGGTTTACCCATATAAGGCCCTTACCATGAATGGAGCTTGCGGGACTAGAAGTTGCTCTGGATGAGTCAGTGAGTGAGTGATGAGTAAATGTGAGGGCCGAGGATATTACTGTACACCATTGTAGACTTTATAAAACACTGGCCTACAAGCCCTCTCCCTGCTTCCATCTGACAGGGTGAGAAAGAGAACGTCGAAGCTATCAGTGCTGCTCCATGAATAGGGATGTGGTCTGGGTTGACTGAAAACATGGAAGAGAAACTGTCTGAGAAAGACATAGATCACCATAATAATGACTGTCAGGAGGAAGAAAGAGCTGGTCTGAGGATCAGTAGGAAAAAGAAATCAACGTGGAGAGATGAAGAAACATGGGGAATGTCAGGGTGTTGTGGATTTGGCTATTATTGCATGTTAGAGCAGTATTCAGATTAAGTAACTTCATGGTATTTATTTAAAAAAAAAAAGATAGTGTTTAACATGAAAAGGGTATAGAACTGGGACTCAATATTTTGACTTTAGAAATATGTTTTTGGTTCCATTGACCCTATCTGACACAAGAAGTTCTCTCTGGCATTGACTTGATAGAAGAAATAAAACTTATCTATGTTTTACATCATTAGAACCTAAAAATATTTCCAAAGTACATGGACAGGCTTCATACTACCACAGAAAACTTTACTAAAGTGACAATGGCAATCAATACTCAAAGTGGCTCTTGTGGACCTGTACAGGATCTTAGGTCCTCGACAAAGATTTTATAGCAATGCATTCTGAAGACTGTCAAGCTAGATCTGGGAGTCTGTAGCACCCTCTGAATATGCAGTGCTGGGGGCTCAGGATCCTCTGTGATGAAATAAGTCAGTGGCTGATCAACTGGGGTGTAATCTGTCCATTTAAAACTGAGGTGCCTGGAATAAGAGGGAATCTATTACCAAGTCTCACAGATATTGTTCCCATCAGATAAAAAACTTTCCTCTTTAACTACATATCTTTCCATTTCTTACAGGAAATTTAGCTTGATTTTAATCTGGGACCACCTTTACATATGTGGTCCACCATTATGGCACACAGAACTGGAATGTGACAAGTAAATATGTGTATAACTAACATAAAGAGTGAGAAATCCTTATTTATCACACTGTGAAGTGAAGAAGTAATGCTCAAAAGTACAAATCAATTGCTAATAGTACCACAGATACTATAATAATCATTGTAATTAGTATCATAGATACTAATAATTAGAAATATGGAAGTCAAACCAAATTTTATTTATAGAGATAGAGAAATATGTATGTGTATATATATTATTGATAGTGATTGACCCTGAGGAGCAAGGTATTCCAGGAGAAAGTGGAGTGGAGCAAGGTAGAGAGGAAGTGCTCTTGTGGAAGCTTTATAGCACTATTTGATTCTTACTTTGCATATTCTACTTTCATAAATAATTTCTGGGGAAAAAAAAGTTTTTAAAAAGGGGGACAGGTTAACACATTTAGATGAGACCCTAGAAAAAAGAGACGTTTATATTGGTCATGCTATTCCCATGCATTTTTGTATACTTGAATTGTTTTTGTAATTAAACCCTTAACAGTTATAGTGAAGGTAGATTCTATAGAAGTTGTTGACTGCTGGATGAATGGTTTGTAAGAGAGAGGAATAAACAAGTCCCTCATTATGAGGATAGAAGCAATGCTGTTTGCAGAATCAAACTTATGGAAAATAATTCAAATGATACATTTGTTAAGTTCTTTTTCAAAGGTTTCTTCCCATGTCACAGTTTCGAGTCTTTTCCACTTGACCTAAGAAACCTTCCTTAACCTCTACAGTTTACAACTCTCAAGCCTTCGTAAAGTAATTGACCCTTTCTCGTCTACGCCTACATTTTGAGATTAATATTTTCTCTGTATATATATTTCTATCTCTATTTCTTTCTGTTTCTCTCAGTTATATACACAAGTTATATACACACACAGACACAAACACTCACACATACATGCCCTTGTATGTTTCTATATTCTCTACCAGGCATGGAATTAGACACACAATAAGTTGTATTTCAAATTGCTGCCCAGAAGCTTGCAAGGGCTAAGGACCAGGATCTTACCTTTTTCAATAGAAAATTGAGGGAAAACAACAACAACCAACCAACCAACCAACCAACAGACAAACAAACCCATAGACCCTGACTTCTATAAACTGGCCTAACACAGCTAGTATTAGTGATTTTAAAAGCTGACCTGATGCTCACAGCTAGGCTATGTTATTCTCTTGTTGAACATTAAAAAATCTTACAAAACTTCAACCTCAGACAAAGCTATTCTGAGACCAAGATAAAGTGAGATAAAACAAGGCCACTTAGTAATTGTATAAGCACAGACAAGACATGGTCACGGTGCAACCCACAAAATGCCAAAAACAACCCTCCCAGCCTATGAGTAGCAGCTGCTTTTTTACCAATGACAGCTTCATTCTCACTCCAGTTTTCTTCTCCCAAAGATTAAATTTATTGAGGTACCAGATCATAGAATCGCCTCCACTTTCTTCTGAGATCAGACAAGATCAGGCGCATTCAGGGTGGTATGGCCGTAGACCCACTTTCTAAAAGTATTCCATCCAGAATAAATTCTCACTTCCTTAAACTCTTAAAAAAGTGTCCCAACCGAAGCCCAAATCCTTTAATAATTTTTTTTAACGCCATCTTACTGAGACATCCCTGGGCTGCCATGGTATTTGTTTTTCCTCACTGCAATGAATAATAAACAAAACTTTTCCAACTACCAGGCCAGAGGTCATTGACACTGTGGAGTTCCTCTGTCCATGAAGCTTTCTAGGCTAAGTAGAGACAATTCTCCAATGTGAACAAAAGTCACTTTTCTGTTACAATAAATAGAGCATGACTTGGATGAGGAGTGCATCGGATCCAACATGCCCTACACAGGTGAGGTACACTTCCATCAATAAGAAGTTTGAATTCAAACTGTGAGATTTCACATGTTGGCCCCACTGCAAAACTTCTCTAGTTACTTCTCCCTAAGTCTTAGGTGCCTCCTCCTACGGCTTGGAAAAATGCTAGTTCTACCCACACAGGGTCGCCATGACCATTGAAGAGATGATAGTCATAAAGGACCAAGCACAATGCTTGGCACATTTCAGTTCTCAACAAATTATCATCATTAATATTACCTATTGCCCTCAGTGAAATTACTTTGTATGAAGGAATTTATGATTAAATTGTAGAAAACAGGAGTATTTTAAGATCTTTTTAAAAATGTCTATCACATAGTAGTAGGCATTCAAAAATATTTTTGAATGAGTAAGTACAAATTATTTTGTAATTTTTTTTTCCTTGTAGAGTTGAATAACAATTTCATCTTTAAGAAACAAAAGCATAGGCATATTCAAAGTTGTCTTCTGGTATATTATTAGTTAGTGTGAATACACAAAATTTTAGGGCTTATTTTTAAGTTCAGTGTTTCTTTAACATAAAAGATA
>NW_011888870.1:4434028-4439352 GCF_000151845.1 Pteropus vampyrus
GGCAGATGTTTTATATAAATTGCCTCGTTCAATCACTACAATCTATGTAAGGTTATAATTAATATGACTACTTCACCGATATGGATAAGGGAGCTCAAGGATTTATGCGATTTTTCCCAAGGACTCACCAATATTAGATGCCCAACTGGGATGCCAACTCCACTTCCATGTGACTCCAAATGGAATTCTATTCCTCGAACGCCTTATTGCCTCTTCTACACTATGTTACCTCCTCTGTATTCTTGGAGGTCAGTGAAGGAAAACAGACAGCAACAGAGAAAGTTTCATGAGGAGATTTAACATGAGCTTTTTTTTCATAAAAGCTGCTGGGATTTAGATGAGTAGAGAAGGGGCAGGAAGAGATATTGAACCGAGAAAAGAGAACAACCAAGGAGCTATCAGGAAGCAAGTCAGTGTTCAAATTTGATAAGATGTCTTGTTTGGGGAAGAAGTGTGGGGTGGAGTGCATGAGCTGAGGTCACTATGGAGGACCTTAAAAATCGGTCTCAGGGATATTAGTCTAAGGACAGTTTGGGCTCACAGAAGTTTTCAGGAGAGGGAGAAATATGAAGACCATGGATTTTTCATAAAATGAATAAAATTGTAATGTGATGAATGGTTTGTAGGATGAGAAAGAAATTAATGAAGTACTCTCATGAATTACATAGAATTTGTTGAGGGAATAATAAGACTATTACATTTGGGAGGCAGAGTGTTTTTCTATGGAAATTGAAAATACAAAGCAGTAATGTCTTGAGAGTTCCAAATGGTAGAGAGCTAAGGGATTTGGAATTTTCTCTAGACAGTAGAAAGTCATTATGAAGATCAGTCTAGGAGAGAAAGGAAACACAAAGACCTCTTAGAAAAAAAAAGAAAGTTTGAATTAAGGTGGTAGCCATAGAAATGGCAAAGGAAGTATAAATAATAGGAGCCAAGAATCTATAGATCAGGAGGGAACGGGTGAATAATTGGAACTCTGACATTCAGAGAGAAACCAGGATGATGCAAAGATGGTAATGCCTGGAAGGTGGTGAGTAGATTATCTATTTACTTGCACTTAACATCTAGACTTTGAATTTATTATGTAAAGGAAACTCAATAAAAAGGAGAATGTGTTTTTCTTTCAAAAAACCAGAGCAATAATAGTTTGTTTTTACATTTTCTCATTTTTTATTTATATGTTTTATTGTCTCATTCAAATTACTCTTACATAAATTACCTCAGTGAAATCTCAGTTATCCATGAAGAAGTCTGGGTAGAAATTATTACCTGTATTTTACATGTGAGGAAAGTGAGGGAGAAAAAAGGTTCAGGAATCTGTTCAGTGGGGCCACTGACTGTGTAAGTGGCCAAGCCCGAACTGCTCCCATGTATTGTGTCTCCAAGTCCAAGCTTAGTCTCCTTACAGTAAAGACAGCAAGACAGCAAATCCTAGGCAGGAGGAGTCAGGGCTGGCTGGGGATGAGCACATGAATTTCTATAGCAATGTGTCATTCCTTCAGTTAGTCCATAAAACAGAAGACAATTCAATAAAAGTAGGTAATGACTTTGCACTTTAGTTGTCATTAGGCTTAAATTACAGAGGTATTTCTCATCAGTTTCCAGGAAAGTGAGAGAACAGGAGGAATGAAAGTTGGATGAAGATGCGGGTTCTTCTCTTTTCTATTTGAAGTGCAAGTTATGTGTATCTAAATGTGAAACACTTTGCATAAATCACGGACGCCTTAATTACACAACTCCGAAGCTATTCATCTGCCTGATCAGAAGACCACTCCAAATGAAGGCTCTTGGAGTCAACAACTCTCAGATACTGATAAGGACCCATCTACAGAACCCAAGCATGGAGGTCAGTATCACTCAACACTTGAATTTTATTTTAAAATTTATCAAACTCCAACTGGGCAGGAAGTTGATGGACCTTGAGATTGTAGATGCCTCCGCTTACAACCAACACTGTTTTCTTGGAGGAAACAAACAAACAAAAAAAGAATTCTGGATTTCTGGATACACTAGTCTACACTTGCTCATAAATTTTACACACCTGGGTAAGTCATGTAATCATTCTGTGCCTCAGTTTCCTACATGTCAACTCAAAATAAAAGTCACTGATTTATAAATCTATTTACTGAGTAATTTCATAATTGGAGACCTTACTATATAACAAGAATCAAATTCAGTGCCAAGGAACGACCTAGAATAACACAAGTTCCAATCCAAAAGAATCTTAGAGATTAAGGAGAAAAATTAATATTAAGCAAATAATTACAAAAATAATTATATTTAATGTCACTAAGACCTCAATGTTTTAGTGAGACTTCCCAGAGTGAAAGGACTTCTAAACATAAAACATTATATAAATGCAAGCAATTTTAAGGTCAGGGGAAGAGAGCTAAATTTTATTGAGCAGCTACTAATATTAGGTAGTATGCTAGGATCTTTATATGAATTTTCTAATTTACTCCCCATCAAACCACACTTGATTTACTGTTATATATTTTCCCGTAAAGGAACAAAGTCTCAGAGAAGCTAATTAACTTGACCAATTCACTATATTGTGGTGCTTAAGGACCAAAATTCCAGAATTAGGACACATGGGTTCATATCTCAGCTCTGTACCTTACGATTTGTGAATTTGGGAAGTTACTTAACTTTCCTATATCTTAGTTTTCTCATCTATTAGATGAGAATAATAATATTATCCATATCATCAGATTGATGGGAGAATTAAATAAGTTCATTGTGTGTAGCAAAAGGGAAGCGTAAATGTAAATATTAACTATTATATTATTCACTATATTAGGAAGTTTGATAGTTAATTTCCTGTGTCACCTCGACTAGGCCATTGTGTCCATTTCTTTGGTTAAACTAAATGTTGCTGCAGAATTTATTTTTAAATGTGATTAACATCTAAATTAGTAGACTTCGAGTAAAGCAGATTACTCTCTGTATTGTGGCTGGGCCTTATCCAATCAGTTGAAGGCCTTAAGAGAAAAGATAGAGGTTTCCCAAGGAAAAAAAAAAATTCATCCTCAAGACTAAAACACAGAAGTCCTGCCTGAGTTTCGAGCCTGCCTGGCCTTCTCTATGGATTTTGAACTCGCCAGGATATAGGATATATCCTATTGGTTCTTTTTTTTTCTGGAGACATTGTCTAATGCAGGGGATAAAGCCTGAAAGTGAATCCAACTCTGACTGCAAAGGTTGATTCTTTGCCTCAAAGTTTCAATGGACTTTCCTGTAGTTAGACTCAAAGCTGTTTAATTTGTGTTGCTCTCTTTTGCCAATTGGTTTAAAAAAACAAGCACACAAACAATCAAAAGATTTCGATGAGTTTTTACTGAAAAGGAAAGGGGCAGTCAAGTCCAAAGAAACCTGACTACAGGTCTTTTCTCTTCCTAGACCAGAACATTCTTTCCCTGAGGGCCCTGTCACGGTGAATGGGGGCACATCTGACAAGTCATATTTCTTTCATTAGAGAGAAAAGTTTAAAATGAGATCCTAGACTTTCATTAGTTTTTGTGCTGCCCTAATTTCTTTTTCTCCTTTGCTTTCACACCAGCTGCAGACTTTAATTAAACTGTGGCTAGTCCCCCAAACTTGGCGGGCTTTCCAGGGAAAACAAGGACATCTCCTCCCAGGGCGGACCTTTCCCCAAGTCCTCCAGCTTGCATTTATTTTTCTCGACTGTTTGGATTAGTAGCTGGAAACCTTGCACGTCCTCACATCTCATTTCCTCTCCCTCTTTGTTCTCCTCCTTAGCGGATTTTGCTAGAAGTTCCTGAGCCGTGTATTATTGCCGTGACTAATTCAAAGTTACATTTCATTGCTGTAATTATGGTAAATTACTACACTGGTTTATCTTTTTGATTATTTATTTTAAAACAAGATTTATCGCCACAGGATAAAGCCATCATCTCTGTATTTATGGATTAAATTAATGCACCCCTTTATTAAAGACAATGATCAAATGAAAGGTGAAAAGGAAGCACGGTCTTATTAGGCTGTAGACAATGACAAATATATTAGGGAGGGCCTCAAAAACGCTTGTGAAACTCAGTGGCTATGTACGCTGGGCTCTCTTTTCTGCACCAGTTTTGTGATTATCAAATTTTGTAATGCAGACGACTGAAACTCACAGGTAAGCTCAGCACAGTATATGTGACAACATTATTTAAACAGGCCAATATATTTCTATATTTAAAAGGTCATTTTTTTCTGCAGAGATTCTTCTGCAAGTTGTATCACTGAACCCCTTCCATCTTGGAATAAGATGAGAAGGTTTATAGGAAAATTACAGAAAATAGTGATGCAAGACACTATCAGCTGAATAAATAAGGATGCTAAGTGACTGGACAAATGTCAGAGAAGAAATCAAGAAGCAAAGACGAGGAGGAAGAATATATACCTATCTTCTGCTGAGAAGCAATAATACAGGGGGACAGAGGAAAGATAATACAGAGAAAAATCTAAAGAAAATGTTTTCAACACAAAAGAGGTGAGATCAGAAGGTCCAGGAGAACAAGACTAGAAAGAAACCTAAGACAAGTCTCTCTCTAAGACCTAACCAAGATTCAACTATATTGAAGGGTATTCTCTACCGAACAATAATCTCAAGTTATTAATTATCAACCTATTCATCTAATTTTGCACTGGACATAAGTAATTCGGGAAATATTTAATGAGAATCTACCATGTGTCCAGATATCAGCTAGGTACCGGGGTATGACAGTGAACAAGAGAAATATGGAAACTGCCTGTACGGTGCTTACAGTTTAATTAGAAAGACACACAAATAAATAAGTATAAAATAGCTGATTATATTTAGAATTGTTAGTCTATAAAGGAAAACATAGGATATTATGAGAGCATATCACAGGATGGGGGTCATTTTGCCTAGTCAGAAAGCTCAAAGGAAAAATCCATGAGGAAGTAATATTTTCAAGTGTAAAAATGAGTAAGGTTCTTGCACCTGCTCTTCTCCTGGACTTCCTGCCTTCCTTTAATCTGGCCAAGGACCTGAAAGCCTGATACTCAGAGGGAAGAGCAATGTGCTTCCAGGACAGTGAGGGAGGAGAAAAGAAGTGTGGGGTCAAAGGGGTAAGAGGGGCCTCAGGGAGATGGATTCTCAAGCCACATGGAGAGTTCAAAACTTATCCTCAGAGCAAAAAGAAGCAACTTAAACATTTTAAGCAGAAAAATAACATGACTGGATTTGCATTTTATAAAGATGCCTTCTTTTGAGAATGAAACACTGGTAGAAGGGCAGGTTTAGGGGCAATTTGAGGATGACCTCAGCAGCTAGTTTGTTTTGAGAGCCTAATATA
>NW_011888870.1:4439402-4463523 GCF_000151845.1 Pteropus vampyrus
AGCTGGAAACCTTGCACGTCCTCACATCTCATTTCCTCTCCCTCTTTGTTCTCCTCCTTAGCGGATTTTGCTAGAAGTTCCTGAGCCGTGTATTATTGCCGTGACTAATTCAAAGTTACATTTCATTGCTGTAATTATGGTAAATTACTACACTGGTTTATCTTTTTGATTATTTATTTTAAAACAAGATTTATAGCCACAGGATAAAGCCATCATCTCTGTATTTATGGATTAAATTAATGCACCCCTTTATTAAAGACAATGATCAAATGAAAGGTGAAAAGGAAGCACGGTCTTATTAGGCTGTAGACAATGACAAATATATTAGGGACGGCCTCAAAAACGCTTGTGAAACTCAGTGGCTATGTACGCTGGGCTCTCTTTTCTGCACCAGTTTTGTGATTATCAAATTTTGTAATGCAGACGACTGAAACTCACAGGTAAGCTCAGCACAGTATATGTGACAACATTATTTAAACAGGCCAATATATTTCTATATTTAAAAGGTCATTTTTTTCTGCAGAGATTCTTCTGCAAGTTGTATCACTGAACCCCTTCCATCTTGGAATAAGATGAGAAGGTTTATAGGAAAATTACAGAAAATAGTGATGCAAGACACTATCAGCTGAATAAATAAGGATGCTAAGTGACTGGACAAATGTCAGAGAAGAAATCAAGAAGCAAAGACGAGGAGGAAGAATATATACCTATCTTCTGCTGAGAAGCAATAATACAGGGGGACAGAGGAAAGATAATACAGAGAAAAATCTAAAGAAAATGTTTTCAACACAAAAGAGGTGAGATCAGAAGGTCCAGGAGAACAAGACTAGAAAGAAACCTAAGACAAGTCTCTCTCTAAGACCTAACCAAGATTCAACTATATTGAAGGGTATTCTCTACCGAACAATAATCTCAAGTTATTAATTATCAACCTATTCATCTAATTTTGCACTGGACATAAGTAATTCGGGAAATATTTAATGAGAATCTACCATGTGTCCAGATATCAGCTAGGTACCGGGGTATGACAGTGAACAAGAGAAATATGGAAACTGCCTGTACGGTGCTTACAGTTTAATTAGAAAGACACACAAATAAATAAGTATAAAATAGCTGATTATATTTAGAATTGTTAGTCTATAAAGGAAAACATAGGATATTATGAGAGCATATCACAGGATGGGGGTCATTTTGCCTAGTCAGAAAGCTCAAAGGAAAAATCCATGAGGAAGTAATATTTTCAAGTGTAAAAATGAGTAAGGTTCTTGCACCTGCTCTTCTCCTGGACTTCCTGCCTTCCTTTAATCTGGCCAAGGACCTGAAAGCCTGATACTCAGAGGGAAGAGCAATGTGCTTCCAGGACAGTGAGGGAGGAGAAAAGAAGTGTGGGGTCAAAGGGGTAAGAGGGGCCTCAGGGAGATGGATTCTCAAGCCACATGGAGAGTTCAAAACTTATCCTCAGAGCAAAAAGAAGCAACTTAAACATTTTAAGCAGAAAAATAACATGACTGGATTTGCATTTTATAAAGATGCCTTCTTTTGAGAATGAAACACTGGTAGAAGGGCAGGTTTAGGGGCAATTTGAGGATGACCTCAGCAGCTAGTTTGTTTTGAGAGCCTAATATACGCCAGGCAGTGCATTTTATGTATGTTAGTTCCCTTAACCTTTATCTCCACTCTGTGAGATGGGATTCATAGCCAGTTTTGTGGGCATGCTGCAAAGGATGCCCCATTCATTTCAGTCAGAAAGTCCCTGGCACTCAGGAGGGAACTACACTGAGGGTTTAAGGCTCTAAAGTGTCTCTCTTAAAATTCCCAATAATTTGATCATTGACTATATTTTGCAAGCAGAGTTTAATGGGACAAAGGAGCATGTACTGGGCTTGGAGCCTCAGTTCCAACAGTCCTGCCACCCCATTTCTCTCTGCCTTGCTGGGTTGGGTGATCAGCAGCCTTCTCCCAGGTCTCTGTCACCACGGGCCCCACAAGACCTTCCCCTCTCCACTAACACTCTTACCCTAGAGAGTGACCAAGTCGTTCCACCATTATTCTTTGTCCCCAGGAAGGGCCTCCCCTTCACAAGAGTGTAGGATGCAGCTCAAGCACATGGTGGTATCTGTCCCTGCCCACTGCCTGGGGCTGACCAGCACCACAGGGTGTTTTGTGGGTGACTTGCTATGGACAAGCCTCTCACCTATGCCAATCCAGGTACCGAGCACATCCTGGCACAGAGGATGAAAACCCTTGAGGATCACCATCAGCCATGGAGTAGAGCAGGCCAATAGAAGGGGAGAGCGACTGGGCTATGGTGCCTTGGTCTGGCAGCTGGTTGATCCGCTGCCACCTTCTGTCACAGGGTGGGTCCCCTGGGCACCTGTGAGTGTCTGCATGAGTATTTCTATATCTGAGGAAGCATGACATTAAATAGCAAAACAAAAACAAAACAAAAAACACATGACAATTCAAGAGACAGACTGCAAAAGACAGGAAAAAAGCTTTATGTCTTAGTACCTTAATGGCTTTGTCCTGTTTTTGAACGAGGGGCCTCACATTTCATATCTCACTAAGTTCTGCAAATTATGTATCCAGTCCTTCGTATTACTGCTACCGCATTTCGTAGATATGAAAATTAAATTCTGTGTGGCTAGCTGCATGACACTAGGCAAGTTACTTAAGCTATCAGAGTCCATGCTTTTAACCATCACATACAACTACCTTTCTAGAAAGGATAGAGTTTTGGATATGTTTATTTAAAGTGCTATTGAAGCATCCCAGCAGACATGTTAAGGATATACAAACACACACACATACACATATGTGCACATGTGTATACATAGTATACGTACATATTTATGTATATATTTATGCGTGTATATACACATGCATTACATACATGTTTATATACATTTATGTGTATATATTTACATATACACATATGTGCGTGTGTATATATATTCATATATACGTGCATATATATCCACATATATTTTAACATTTTCTCTTGAGACATAATTTAGATTTATAATTCCATCTATCTGTCTACAGGTCAGAAATTCAAAAAGGGCATTAGATGAAGTTATAAATTTAAATTATGCCTCACAAAAAATTCTGGGAGCCAATTTACATGCCAGGCAATTAGAGATCTTTTTAATGGAAATTATCATATCAATAATAAACATATTGAGCATTTATCATGTGACTGACCTAAGCTCTGCACATGCATTATTTTGGTTTATCTTACAACCTTAAGATCAATTGTCATCTCCATTTGACAGATAAAAGATCAAGTCCTAGAAAGTTTCCTGAGACAGCACAGCTTCATTTGCAGAATTAAGATTTAACACAAACCTAGGTGACTTCAAGGCCACTTCTCTGAACCTGCCTGGGACACCAGTTCCAATCAGTCCAGTCTTCCCTTTATACAGTTGGCAAGACCAAAGCCAGAGAGTCTAGAAATTTTTCCAAAGTTCTTACATGGTAGTGATTGCACAATAAATACTAGAACGCTGTCTGGTCTTAATGCAAAACTCTTGGCTTTATAAGCAATAACTTCTCAAAGCCTTACTTAGCCACTGACCTCAGCTTTACCTGACAGCATTTCTGTTCACAGGGGTTAAGGATCTACTTTGTCTGTGTGCACAGCTCACAGGGGTGTGAGGTAGAATCTCTCTTCACCAGTTCACCTTAGGGGGCATCTGTAAACAGGCCAGCATATGGCACAGCTTGGAGAGCCCACCAGGTCCTGAGTAAATCCCCTGGTGAGTAGCACAGCTGAGTTCTCTAGTAATCTCCAGGTACCACTCTGGCCCAGAAATTGCTGGTTTTCCCTCTTACTTATGAGTGTGATGTAGCTTTCCTTTTAAGGGTCATGCCGGGGCTCCCTATTATACTGACAAGGAGGCTTGCACTCCTGTGCTCTCATATTGACCCTTCTTCTATGTGGCTAGGGTAACAATCAAAAATAAACATGAAGCAAGCAAACACACAAAACAAGCACAAAGGATATATATCATCAGTGCTTCTGGACCTGTAATAACTACACAAAAGTCTTCATAGATAAACTGACTCAACTGGTAATAATCATTTACTTATGCATTCATCGATTTAATATATATATATAGTCACTGCCTTCCTATTGGGTACCAGACCCTGTTTTGGGTATTGGGGATTATGGTAGGGAACAAAACAGAAAATGTAATGCTCTCAGGGATCTTATATTGTATTAGGAGGTAACATGATAAATATATAACATGTCTAATGGTGATAAATGCTATGGAGAAAAGCAAGTAGGTAAGTACAAAAAGGGATTGAGGGTAGGGAGGCAAGGTGCTATTTTAATGAGGAGGGGTTGGTTGGGGAAAGACTATCTCTCTGATATATTTAGGCAGAAACCTGAAAGCAATAAAGGGCTAAGCTACAGACGTGCCTGAGGGAAGAAATTTCCAGGAAATATTCCAGCAAATGCAAAAGCTGAGGCGGAATCTTGCTTATCTTGTGCAAGGAAGACTAAGAAGGTCAGTGTGATTGGAGCAGAGTGAACAGGTGAGAGAAAAGGAACTAGGCCAGAGAGGTGATAGCAGGGCAGGGAGAAATTACCTAAGGCTTTGTAGGCCAAAGCAAGAACTTTGCCTTTAACTCTGAGATGAGAAACCAGTGGAAGAGTTTAAACAGACTGGTCAGATGACCTGACGTTTTAACAGGCTGCTGTGCTGAGAAGGGACAGAAACAGGCTGGGAGGGTAAAGGCAGAAACAGGGTATCCAGTTCAGCCTTGATGGTGATGATCCGCGTGCAAAATGATGGTGGCTTGGCCCAGAGCAGTGGGGTGAACGTGATGAAAAGGAGTCAGTTCTGGATAAATGTTGAAGACAGAGACAAGAGAATGTGCTAATAGATTGGCTGTGAGGAGTAGGAGGAAAAGATGACTGAGATTTTTAGTTTGAGTCATCAGCTGTGATGAAGAGTGAAATGTAAGAGCTCAGTTTTGGATGTGTTAAGTTTGAGATGCCTATTAGATACCGAAAAAAGAGATGTTGAGTAAACAAGTCTATATATATAGTCTGTGCTTTAGGAGAGAGGTCCTGGCTAGAAATAAAAATGTAGAGTCTTTAGCATATTGGTGGTATTTAAAGCTACACCAGTGAATAAGATCACATGGGGGAAATTTACTTAGAAAGAAAACATAAAAATGTGAATAAAAATACAACATTTGCAATATATATCAGTTTAAGAAATCGTACAATATCTCTGCAAGATAGGTGGTATTCATCTCATTTCATAAGTGGGAAATGCAGAAAGGTGAAGTGACGTACCTGAATTACTTGGAGTAGGAAATGACAAAATGGGTCTGAAATCCAACATGCCTGGTTTCAAACCCCACTCCTCCGGTATAACTGCTTTAATCACTGTGTGCTCTGGACACCCCAGGATTCCTAAGTGCATGTTCTTTTCTCCTTCTGAGATCATAAGTGCTCTTAGGCACCAATCATCCTATGCCAAAGCACCCAGGGAGGCTGCCAAAGAATAAACACCACTGCTTTAACATCCTCAGCCCTCTTTACTGGCAGAATCTTCTTCATATGGAGTCTCTCGCCTTGCAAAGTATACAGGAAGGACTTCGAGAAAGGGAGCCATTAGAATTGACTGATTTTGTTGCAGAAAATAAAGGCCTACAGAGTTTTATGCACATCCCAGACCTGAATGTTCTCAAAGCTCATAGCTGACGCTAGGACAGTTTTGCCCTAGAGGCTGCTGTGGGCAATGGGATGCTGGCGGTAAGAGAATGGATCTGATTCTCTGGGGGCTGTGCCCATGTGCGGCAGGGTGGCCTGCAGCCCAACCTCTCCAGGGGTGTCTCCCTCTGCTTCCTAACCTGGAGAGCCTTATAGGATTCTTGGTTAATTTTAACTGTCTCTCTCTCTTTTCTAAATGCACCAGTTTTCACAGTGTTCACAGCTGTTAATTAATATAGACCTCTCTCCCTGAATAGCCTCTGGCGTCTTTAGTGAAGTTATGGATTTTCTTTCTCAATTGCTCTGGAGTCACCCCGAGGCTATTAATTTGGGCTATTAGCTGTGGGTGATTTCAAAATCCATATTGATAACGCTGAGGCTGGGTTGTGCTGGCTCCCTGCTACATGGGCTGTAGGTAAACGAGTGGTAGCCTCCTCTGTTATTTCTGCTGCTGCTGAAGTGCCTGAGAGCGAAGCTGGATCAGGTCACTGTTGTAGAAATTTTGTTCTGCTGATGACTTGGAGACAATAGCTGTCTTTCTTTAATGGTAAAAATAACAATAATCCTAATGACAACGTGCTAATGTAAATTAATATTAATTAGCATTGGTTAATAATATATTATTAATATCGATTAACAATAAAATAGTTTTCATAAACAAAGATGGCAGCTGTTTCTATGGTAGTTCATTTATTAACTAATAACTGCAAGAAATTGTGCTAAGCAATATTTTTTTCCATTGAATTCTCACACTTTTCCTATGAGTTTGTTAGTATAACTATCCTACAGATGAGAAATCTGAAGTTAGAAAGCTGATGCAGTCTGTCCCATCACACAACCAGTGGCCAGAGCCCAAACCATGTCTGCCTGCGTTCCAAGCCAGCACTCTTGGTTTTAAATATCAGCCCTACAGACTGGCTGCTTTCCAACCACTTGAAGGCATTTTTTAATATACAGATTATCATACTTCGCTCTAGATCCATTCAATTGAAACCCCTGCAGCAGACCTCAAAATCTACAGGAGTAACAAGCTCTCCAAACAATACTCACATACAGACCAGTCTGGTAGCCTCTGGGTAAGCAGTGGTGGCTTCGGCAGCTACATTTTACGAGTATGGTTTCTCGAATTAGACTGCTTGGCAAGAATCCCACTTATTCGCTTTATATCACTGACAAAGTTAGTTAATCTAAACTGTGCCTCAGTTTCCTCATTTTTAAAAGGAAAATTAATAATTAATACTTTAATGTGTCTTTCAATACCCCTTTTTGAGCACTTACTATGTGCTAAGCTAAGTGTGGATAAGGTGAATTAACACATTGTGGCTTTCTGATAGTGCCAGGCATAGAGGGAGTATTTGTTTCAGCAATGCACTAGTCTTTGGGAGATCAGAGACTATAGCAGTCTACAGGCTCAAAGCAAATGCCTTTTTATTTTTAATTCTTTAAGACAGCTTGAATTTTAAATGTGGACAGAGTAGATGCTTCTTGCTTTGATAGCTGAGCAGGATTCACAGTTGAAAGACCTAAATTAGAATCATACTCTGCCCCTTTCTGTCCTATGACTGTAGGAAAGTCACATATTCTTTATAACCCAGCTGTAAAATGGGTTAATATCACCTACCATATACTACTGTACAAAGACAACAGACACAAAAGTGCCCATCTTGATTCTGATGGGGTCTAAATGTTGTGCATGAATAATCATCAACTTTGAGAAGCACTAGAAAGGGCTCACCTATATAGGAAATATGTGCCTCCTCTCCATGCAAGGCCTGCTATAATGTCTTTGGAATCCCCATGCATAATTTACTTTTGGGGTTTAAGGTGTTATTTCAGGTTAGAATGTAAACAATGGACATATCTTATATGAGCTGGCCTCCCAATTGAAATGAGCTAATAATATGCATGGATTGCTGGAAGGAGCATACATAGACTCCATCCCATTTACTTATCTAACATCATAGAGGAACATCAGTGTAGACAGCATAAACAGCAGGGTAGTGATAAACATTTGCCAATGGGAATTGCTCAATAAATGTCCTGAAATTTTAAGAAGCCAGAAGTGAAATATACCACTTTTCCCCTCATTTGCTTTCTAAAATTATCATTCTTATGTTTTTGTTTTTTTAAATCTATTTAAGAGTCTACATTTTAATATTTATTAGTTTCTTTTTTTCCTTTGTTTTGTTGTTAGGGCATGGCTGATATGGGAGTTAGCAAGTGAGGCTGGAAAAATCTAAAAGGAGAAAGTTAAAGCCATACATAAACTCCTCCCACACAGATGAAAGCATATTGGTCCTTTTCCTTCTGACTATTTTCTATGATTGTATAACATTTTCAGTGTCAAGGTCTTTCTGATGTATGATGCTGCATTCTTCTTTTCTCTCCTAATATTTGTATCAAAAGCTTCCCCCGTCTTTGAAAATTACTTAAACACATCATTTTGTTGACAGTCAATGTGGATGTGCCATAATTTACTCAAACAGACAAATGCTGTTTGACATTTTAGTGGTTTCAAGTTTTCAGTCATTGTAAAAATGGCTGCACTAAACATGATAATGTGTAAATCTTTGTCTTTATCTGCATTTGTCATTGTAATATTTACCTAGGAAAGCTTCCTCCAAATAGAGTTATTGGGTCTCATGTTTTTAAGGCTGTTCATATTCCCAACCTACTTTCCAAGAAAGTGGTACCAGTTATACGCCCACCAGCAATACATTAGACCCTATTAATGAAACCCTCCAGGAAACCTTCCTTTTACAAATGGTGAAAAGGTTGAGATCATCATAAAATTTGAACTAGCAAATTCAAATTTTATCCAGCTTTACTATAGATTTATTTGCTGATTATCAATCACGCGCATTAACCGGTCTATTTTAATCCCATGTATAGGATTTGGGATAGAAATATATGACTGAGAATTCAACTGGAACAACCTCAGTCCATGTATTTGGAGGATACCCAGCTGACTTGATTTTTTTGTGATTCTCTGCTAATCCTATTCTCTCGTCTATTCACTTCTTCCACAAATATTTATTGGGCACCTATTAGAATTACCTGTTGATACAATGAATTATTGGAATCTTATGATGAGACAGGGCATCAACCAGATTCTAAGGCAACATAGGGGCAAATAAGACAAATACCTCCTCAGGGAGCTTCCATCTAATTGGATAAATAATTACACAGCAGAATGTCAAATCTGGGATATGAAGAATGAGCAGTGGTGGCTTACTGAAAACTAGATAAGAGAGCATTATACGAAGAGGGAACGGCATATGCAAAGAACTTAAAAAAAGAAGGCACATGACATGCTTTCACTTGAGGAACTGGAAGAATGTCACTATGAGGGGAACACCAAAAGGAGGGTGGAGAAGAGTGTGCTAGATTTGGATGGAGAGGATGTCGGCAGAGGTCAGACCTTGCAGGCCATTTACAACTCAATGTTTTGGCTCAACCATTGAAAATGCTTAAAGGATTTTAAGAAAGAAATAAAATGATCAGATATGCATTTTCAAAAGACAATTTTAGCTGCTGTTGAAAGAATAAATTGGAGAAAAGAATGAAAACCTAGCAGCCAGTTAGCAGGTTAATGCAGTCCCAGAGAGAAATGATGATGGTTTGGACTTCAAGAGGTGGCAATGATGGAGAGAAATGGGCAATCATAATATTGATAACCCTAGCGGCAAAGCGTACTGCCATCTGAATCCCTTACATGGATGCTTAAAAAATTTTCCTCTTGTCTCTTGTTCAGTGAGAATAAAGGAATGCTAATCACCATTAATTCTGCAAGATTTTTCTCCATATCTAATCTATGTTATAAAGTTCCTCCTGGTTTTTCTTTTCCTGGGGTCGAGTAATTCCATTTCTTTTTATCTTAACTCTCAAGATATATCAATTCAAATTCTTCAAACTGTTGTTTAAAAAATTATTCTAGGAAGTGGTGGAAGGAAAGCCCCAAAGCTTTACAAGGTGAGTGTGTATTTGTCATTTTCCTGTTAGGCAAGGGACACTTGTGGGACATTTTCCTTGGTTACTGTAGAAACACTGTATAAATAGCCTATTCTTGAAATGCTAAACTTTTATAGTTTATAAAGCAATATTTTTATTCCATTTGCTACAATTTGATGAAAATATGATAGGACAGGAGAAAGGTGTCTGAAAATACTTCTTTTGAGGCATAAATACAGGAGTCTCCTCTTTGGGGCAAAGGTGTAAAACTCATAGTGGTTACTTTTCTGGAACCCTATCCAGTTGTTTTTGCCAAAGAGATGGGGATAATGAAGATTCCTCATTATCTTGATCTTCAACTCTTTGCCCCATTTTTTCTAATCAGCTCACCTTACAAAAGAGAGAGAAGTATTGAGACATCCTGTGTCACTTTATAAAATTCCTCAAAATAAAAGGGCCATGTGTATTCAATGCATTATGGATCTGATCGTGTTTGTATTCATAATTTTTGCAAACATTGACTTATCCTCAGAAGTTTTTTGTTTTCTAATTCAGCATGGGGAGAGGAATTCAGTATTAAACGTTTTGTTTTTGTTAGATCGGGAGAAACAGGAGGCAGGCAGCTTTCATTCATGATTTTTCTTCTCAATAGCCAATTCTTTTCTCTTTTATCAAATTATCAGTCTTTGTATTGATTCTCTCATCTCGAGCAGACACATCTCTACCTCTAAATGACTTCACAACATGACCGTGTATCCCTTAGTCATTGTTTTTTACCCTTCCATGATCTCCATCCAACAGATAGCTTTATCTCAATTAACTGTATGCTGGCTTTGGGAGTTGAGAAAGATGTTATTTTAAAAAATCAAAGAGAGCGATATCTATTCTGCCATTGGCCTCACAACCTTGGCCCCTGGCCCCGTTCTGTAGGCTTCAGTGTCATATTTGATGTTGTCTATTATGTCACCTTTAATAAAGAGTCAGGCTGAGGGTGACATTCTGCCTATATATGTCAGGCAGTCATGGGTAGCAGGAGGTTGCCTCCCATAATTTCATGAAAACATCTCAGCCCTGACCTTTGGATTGCTTTCCCAATCCTCAGCCCTACCTCCCATGATTTAAAATGATTATTAAATGGGCCCAAATAGAGATGATTTTGTCAGGCTCAAGGAGTATCAAAATAAGCCTCACGTTCTTATTTCTTTACTCGGCAATCTTTTCAATACTAAGCAATACAGGACAATGGAGCAGAAGTTAAGAGAGGGTATGATGGGCATGAGAGCTGAATTTTTCCAATATTTCTGCCTTGATTATTATTTATGCCTGTAATGATGAAGGCGGGCCAGACTGCTGCAAACCTGCAGTCACTTATATCACCTCTCATGACCATCACTAAAGCTTAAACTTTGCTTGTTCAGCCTCCTGGATGAAACTCTTGTGTTTATTTATTTGTGATTTATAAAATTGCACCCTTGGCAAACTGCTTGTTTTGGGGGAGCAAGCACACAGCTGAAATCAGGCAGTAAGTCACAAAAAGACCAGTATAGCAATCAACAGCCTGTGTCAGCAGGAAGTGACTTAATGATCCCACTTTATTCGCAGCCATCAGGGCAGGGATATTTACAAAGATGGGGCCTCCTCTGAGCCCTGAGAGGAAAGAGGTCAGGTTTTCTTCTCTTGAAACTTTCAAATCCTCTTAGAGCAATTCTGTGTTCTTTGTCCTTCTGAGACTTGGTTTTTGACAGCCTGGAGAGAAATTCTATTCCTAGAAGTCTGGGTCTCAGCAAACCTCATTAATATAGAGCCTTCTGTGCCTAGCCAAGGGCAGTGCATGGGGTAGGCGAACATTATTTTAGCCTTATTGAATTTAGCATCTTCTGTGTCAAGTACAGAAATTATATCTCCTTCTAATCCTTGTCTCAAAGACCTTTAAAGGATAGTCCTCCCCACCCCCACCCCATGACCTCTTCAGCTGAGAAGATGAAGGTGCAGGGAAACCAATCCCAATCAGGCATTTGGCTTTGCGAAAGAAGGAAAATAGCAAAGCTCTGGCCAGAAGGAGGGTGGTTAGGGAATATGTGACATTTTGAAAATGTGGGCTTGCTGTGCTCTTTGTTTGAGACACTTACACAAAAGCTGCCTGATGATAAATCCTTCTTGTACCTATTTTTCATATGACTGTTCTTAGGGCTAAAGATAATGATGGACTCCTCTACTCTCTGGTTCAGTCCCCAACCCCTCACCTGTTCCCTTTCACTCTTCTCCTCAAACTAGAGCAGGGGTCCCCAACCCCTGAGCTGTGAACCGCTACCAATCTGTGGCCTGTTAGAAACCAGGCTGCACAGCAGGAGGTGAGCGGCCAGTGAGAGAGCAAAGCTTCATCTGTATTTGCAGCCACTCCTCAGTGTAGCATCGCCACCTCAGCTCCACCTCAGATCATTAGGAATTAGATTCTCATAGGACCATCGGTCCCTGGTGCCAAAAAGGTTGGGGTGAGAAGATTAAGTACTTGTTTAGAGTCAGGTACACCATAAATTCAAATCTAGACTTTCTACCTTACAGGCTTTGCAACTTTAGGCATTTCATTGACACATGTAATAGGTCTAGTGACTAATGAATGGTGGCTGGCTGTTTTTTGCTCTTATAATTATGGACACTGTGTTCTCTGGGCTTCGGTTTTCTTACCTGTAAAAAAAATTAGGTTCAAAAGTTTACCACGTAGGAATAGTGTGAATGTTCAATGAAATAATTCTTTATGATTCTCTGACTTGGAAAGACACTGATCTCATAACTTCATGGATGCCTCTACTCCCATGGTAGCTCTTTCCAATTTTTATCACAGTTGTCTGAGTACGTGTGATCGCAACCATGAGACTAAGCTCCTTTAGGGCAGGTATGTTACTCATATTGGTCTGCTATTAAAAAAAAGAAAAGAAAAAGAAAAGAAAAAAAAAAGAATATCACTCACCGTGTGGCTCAAATAACACAAAATTACTTCTCATAGTTGTAGAGGCTAAGAAGTCCAAGATCGAGGCACCAGTTGATCTAGCTCAGCCAGCTTTATTTGTGAAACAAGGAAATAAAGGCTGGCTTCTCTTTGAAAAACAAACAAACAATAAAAGGAACCAGCCCATCCAGTGTCTCCTGAAAGACTATTTTCTGGTTCGCAGATAATCATCATCCTATTGAAGCCTTGCATGGCAGAGAGAAAAAGCTCTGGTCTCTTCTTCATATAAGAGCACTAATACAATTCTGGAGGATCTACTCTCATGACCTAACCTAACCCTAATAACCTCCCAAAGGCTGCATCTCTAAATGTCATCACATTGGTGAATAAGACTTAAACATATGAATTTGAGTGGAGGAACACAACCATTCAGTCTATAACGGTAGGGAAACTGGCTCTAGACTGGACTCTCAGAGACCATCATAGTAACTAATAAATATTCAAAAATATGTATTAAATGAGTGGATGGGTGGGTGTGTGGTACACTGGTAAAGTTATTGGCACTTAAAAATAATCTGAATAAAAAACATTAATGTCCTCCTAATGTTGCCCCAGGATGCTCTATTAATATGCTCATGACAGAATTTCTCAGACAGGGCTCAATTTCTAGACTCTCTCTTTCCCTTTCCCACAGTCATCAGACCAGATATGTATCTTATTCCTAATAGAAAACTAATGGCAGCTGGCTATTTAGGTAAGAAAAAAACCAATCTCAGTCACATTAGCACTAAATCACTAATGACCAACGCAGTTTAATATATTTTCCCATTTGGAGATATTTGCATTTGAATCAGTGCCTTAAATGAAACTTTATATAGCACCCTCTAATCACAACCACCACCCACTCACCTATCCCCAGGACATTTAAGTATAACTTTAGTCGTGAACCAGAACATCCATAAGAAGTCCCCTTTATTCTTTTCTTGATCAAGAAGAAACCCATCACCAAGCTATGGCACAGCCCTCCCGATATGGCCTATGCACTTGTTTGTAATATTTGAATTTTTGCCCAGGTAAGGTGAAGGTTGGCGGGAGATCTCTTCCCAGTTGTGTTTTTATGCAACCAAATTCCTGGTCCTCCCCTGCCTAGGGCCAGCCCTCAGCAGTGCCATCATTACAACCATGAGTGTGCCCAGTCTCAGAATCACACCATGGGGTCTAACAAGTAGAGGCAGACTTTGGGACATAAGGTTGGGTTAATTGAAATCTAGATGTTCCTAGAAAAAGTTGGGTATGGGATTCTCTTGCACTTGTGTGTGAGTGAAAAGACTGCCTTTGCCTTACCAGATTAGCAGCCCCCAGGTAAACAAATCTAGGCATGTGCAGCCCACTCTACAGGGAGGCTCAGGATGCAAAGGCACCATCCCATGTCAGCAAACATCTCAGCAAAAGCCATATAACAAAGGGCTGTCCTTGTTCCCAGTGGTGAGGAATAAGGGAAAGAGAATTTCAAAATCTCCTAGTGCCATTTTGTTTCTGTAGTCAGTCAGGTGATTTGCCCAAGGTCACTCATTTATTAAGGACAGAGCAGCCCCATATTAATGCCTTTAAAAATTGCATACAGCATTTTAAAAAATGCTTTTTATTACACTTGATTACAACAAATTAATATGCTAAGCTGGATAGAGTCATTACTCCAATTAAACAGATATGGAGAATGAGGATGAGAGTGGCTTAGTCACACAGCATCTGCTGGTGGACCCAGTATAAGAACTCAGTTATCTCAACTTATGTGCTGGTGGGCTTTTTGTGTTTATTCTCTTTGTTTGGTTGGTTATTTATTTCAGGGTATGATTTTACCCCTAATACACTCTATCCCCCTTTTGAAGAAAGTAGAGCGCATTGGCATGAGTCATGAAATGACTCATTGGAATCTGTCTCTGCCAACAGTCAGCTGGGTGATCTTGGGCATTCTAGGTGATGGCTACGGACCTTGGATTCTCCATCTTAAACATGGGGACGGGGTATACTATGTGGTTGCTAAGAAACTTTTCAGCTTTCTTTAAAGAACTGTTGCAAGATTTGTTCATGATTCTTGCCAGGCAATATACAGGCAGCAAAATCATACCTGGGCTGTCTACATTCTTCTAGTTGCTCAGAGGCCTATTTCTTCCTTTCCATTCTCCCCATCACAATTCTGAGTCCCTAATGCTGTTTACCTTTATTCTTGTCTCTGATGCTCACCAGTGTCCTATCAAGAAGGCAGCACATATATCTTGCCTAAACTTATAGGTGCTTTAGCAAAATAATTTAGGACATGGGGCCTTGAATGAGACAGTCCTAGGATTGAGTCTAAGTTTCACTGAAATCTGAGTATGTGGCCTATAAGTAATAGTGTTAGCATAGTATTAGCATTCAGAAACTGAGACCTGGAGAGATTATGCCACACAGATGGCTGGGGCTCAACTTGCTATAATAGGACCATAGAGCAGTGAACTCTAATGAAGGGGTAATAGGAGGAGGGAAGGGAGTGTACTCAATATTATAATTATTACTAGATTAGATTATAATTTACTATTTGTAAATATACAATTTATTTTTGTAATGCACAAAAGAAGAAAAATACTGCCAAATTTTTTATGGCTTCTGGGGATATATGGCACATACCAGATTTTGCAAAAGGGAAGGAGTTTTCTAGGTTTCTCAGACACAGATGTAGGTTTTCAGAATTGAGAAACCTATGTATAGTTTTGCCACTGTGAGACTGGAGCAAGTCATTTAAGCTCTCCTGTCCTCAGTTTCCTCCTGTTTGAAATGAAAATTTGTATTCCAGCCTTGCAGAACAGATCAGGGATGGACATGAAGGAGCTCGGGGGTAAAGTGCCACGCAGTGGTTAAGTATCACTCACTATTTGTCCCTCCTCCCCATTCTGATTCACCATCCAGCACCCTCATACTGCCTTTACATCCATCCATGAGTAATGCAGCCTCTTTGCTCCCCCTTCTCCTCCAGGCTGCATGTCTGCTTCCATCAGCTGCCCTGACAGAGGAGGCAGTGATCACTACTGCCTGAATGACTTCTTTCCAAAAGGCATGTACTCAGGATGCCAGCCGCTGAGCCCTGACCTTGCTCTCTTAGCTAGAGCTTGTCTCCCAGCCTTGGCTGAACACAGCACACCTCATCTTGGAGATTTTTGACCTTTTCCCAATGTCTCTTTGTTGGTTGCCTCTGTCCTTTCTAAAAGCTTCATATTGATGTTTGGCCCTAACAGGGAAACATAAACAAGAGATAGATAAAGGTTAACAATACTCAATCAATGCTGCAGAAGGAGGCAGCACAGGGGGGGTGGTATTGAAAGGCCAAATGTAAAGAGAACTGTATTGACAATTTAATTGCCTTCATTGTTTCCTCCTTATGTGTTGAACTAATAACAGGGCTGCTTGATATCCTTTTATTTTAGCTTCGATGACTTTTTTTTTAATAGATGTGAATAAAAGCTCACATGCAAATAGATACACTACCATTTACTTAATTTTTAAAAACTAAGTCGCAAACATACTCATAGAATGCCTGTTTTCATTGGTATGCTGAGTTATTCTCCCAGCCACAAAATGTGCTTTCTCATCTTTCACCTCTCCCTCTGTTAAACTTGATCCAACCGAGGAAGCCCAATTCCCCTGATGGCCTCCCTAAAAAGTATTTCCTGAAGCCAAAACCTACAAGTGGTGCCTCTTCCTCTGCCACAGCATCCAAAGCTGATACCAAAACTCATAATGTGAGCGAGGCAGATATTATTATTCAACAGTTGATGAATGAGAAATGTAAGGCTCAAAAGGGTTGCATACACTTCCCGGGGTCATGCTAAATGCTACAAGATTTGGAGTTAGACAGACATTAGTCAGGATCTATTCTACTGGATTTTTCTATCATTACCATTTAGTTTCTTTTACAGACATCATGAGATGAACTAGTTGGTAGTGCATACTTTAGCTATACCTAAAATGCAAAAAGAAAGAAAGGAGAGAGGGAAGGAAGGGAGGAAGGAAGGAAACCCTACATGAAAATGAATGAACCACTAATTGACAGAATCCTATGGATGAGGACAAAACCCCTCTAGCTTATTCCAATATTACTCTTTTTATTTATAATACTCTCTTTGTCCCACCCCTTGTTTTCCATACTATTGCCTCTCTGTTGCCCAGCTTATAGCTTTCTAAGGGTGAAAAATAAATATTCTCTTCCTCAAACAAATCTGGTAGGTAAAAACCTGTAATTGAAGAAGAAAACACAAGTGGTAGAAGTGTGACTTAACAACGGTAAAGTCTATGTCTAAATACTTCCTCCTTTATCACATTTTTATATAATTGGCATTCCTACATTTGACTTACCAAGTTCAAATTACAAAAACATATGTTGTAAAAAAATTAGGACTGTTGGACAGAAAACTCGTGCTTTTTATTTTACCTTGCCCATTATGCAGCTTGCTCATCTCTATGTGGGTTGAAAATAGCAAAGTGTGTGTCTAAGAACCTTATACACCATGACACGGGTAGCAGAAAAAAGGCTGAATTTGAGCAGAGTCTGAAAACCAATAACTGCATGGTTCTTTCTAAAAGTGAGGAGAAGAAAACCAAGGTATCTGCTCCATTCAGAGTAGAAAAGGAGGGCAAAGAGTGCCAACAACTGGGAACCAATTCATTTTCTGTGTTCATCTTCATTTAAATGCTGCAGGAAGAGAAACAGCAAAACACTGTTGCATCAAAGAAAATTGCATCAATTTTTAATTATGCACTTAATCATCCTCTTCCAGAAGGGGAAGCTGTCTTTCGTGACATTTTTACATATTTGAAGGCAGCACTGTGTGAGCACAGGGCAGGATGCTGGGTTTATTAGATGTCGCAGACGATTTCAACCAACACTGATGGGTTGATTGAAGGGACAAGAGCCTTTTAAGGAGTGTGAGTGCTAGGCACTAAAATGAAATGCAATGCTTGGTCTCAGAATTTTCTTTTCTTTTGTTTATTCGCTCAATTAATTTGCTAAGATTAATTCTATGAAGTATAATATTCTAAATGTTAGAGACAGGACAAAAGGCAGTACCTACTCTGAAAGAGCCCCTAGTATAATTATAGAAGCAAACATATCAACAAATAAATTAAAATGTACTGAGGTAAGAGCGGTCTTTATGGAGGCACAGGGCATGAGAGATTATATCCATCTGGGTCAAGTAAACATAGAGGTTTCTGGCTTCCCAGAAAGATTTGGAAGGTTCCGAGCAGGGTTTTGAGAGATAGAAAGGAGTTTGGAAAGCAGGCAATGTGGTATTGTATATTTGTGTGTGTCTCTTATACGTCCAAAGGCGCACATTCAAAAGAGAAGGGCGTGATCCCACTCAGACAGAACAATATCTGCAAAAACCTGTAGATACTTTTTAAAAGGTAAGATTATACCTTTTATGGTAAGGGTGACTAAAGCAGATGTAGCATAGAGATGTTGAATTATTTTAACATAGTTCTTTCAATATGGAATCTTTGTTTCTACAATGTAATTGAATTCAGTCAAGGTAAGATATCAGAACAAAGGTAAAATCCTTATGGTTGACTCTGGTTTGACTCTTGAAATGCATCAATTTTTTAAAGTGGCTTAACTTTTTTTTTTTTTAATTCCTAGGTTGGCTTTATTTTTGTTTTAATTGTGGCAAAACATACATAACACTTTGCCATGTAAACATCCCTTTTTAAATGAACAGTCGAGTGGCATTAATTGCATTTATATTGTTGTGCTACTATCATCACTATCCATCACTGAGCTCTTTTCAACCTGCAAAACTTAAGATCTCCCCATTAAACAACTCCCCATTCCCCACAAGCCCCTGGCAACAGCCATTCTACTTTGCCCCTATGAATTTGGCTATTCTAACCACCTCATAAGAGGGGAATCATACACTATTTGTCCTTTTGTTGCTTCTTTCATTAAGCCTAATGTCCTCGACATTCATTTAGTCCTGTCAGAATTTCCTTCCTTTTTAAGGCTGAACGATATTCTATTGTATGTCTATACTACACTTTGCTTATCTATTTATCCATCAACAAGCACTGAATTGCTTCTACCTTTTGGCTATCACAAATAATGCTGGAATAAAACTAGGTGTATAGGTATTTCTTTGAGACTGTGCTTTAAATCTTTTGAATATAACCCATAAGTGAAATTGCTGGATCATATGGATCTTTATTTTTTTTTTTTAACAGTGAAGCTTAGGATGTAGCTGGGATATCTGACTCTACCCTGTGGGGAAATACCTTTGAAGTCCAAGTCAGAAAACATGTATTTTCATCAAATTTGTATCATTAACTTGCCATATAACCTTAAGTAAGTCAGTTTACCCTTTTTGGACTCTGGTTTCCTCATTTGTTAAAAGAGGAAGTTGGACTAAATATTACCTGAGTCTATTTGAGCACTAGCAATCCATGATCTACACTTGTAGTTGGAAGTCCTCTGACACTGCTGAAAAAACTAAATTTGGTTTACCCATTGTAATCACATTCCGCACCCATGCTCTGTCTGCCTTGTCCTAGATAGAGTGGACTGCCCTATAATGACTACTCGCCAGGTCAGGGATGGTGAGCAGTCTAATTAGAAAGGCAAATTTAAATGTGCAGCATTTAAATCACACATTCTGTAGCCTGGTTGTGGCTAGTACTGTGTTCGGGAGACCTTTTGGCAATGATGGTTCAGTGGTTCGGAGTGCAGCTTCCGGAGCCAGGCAACCTGGGTTTGAATTCTAGCCTTCCACTTATTAGCCATATGACCTCAGGCAAGTGTTTTACAGATTGTAAGGATAATACACATTTCAAGGTGTTGTCGTACTGAATAAATAAAGCACCTAGAACAGTGGCTGCCCCTTCGTCCATCGGCTTCTTCCGATCTTGTTCATCTTGTTTCTCCTTTCTTGAAACTCCGCTTCTCTTTGCCTGGCAAATAGTTAAGCGTTAGGAGTTTGTATTTGGGAGTGCTCTGATTCTTTGCCCTCACCTTTATTTTAACCTCTATTTCTCATCTGCTCTCTCTTACACATTCTCCAATGGTTTTGTCATTGTTTTTTTGTTTGTTTGTTTGTTTTTTGCTCTCATTCCTCCTGCCACATTCTGGTCTTTCTCTCATTTTCTTTATCTCTCTTCTGGCTTCTACATTGAGATAAGCTCCTCTCTGCAGGTAAAACATTTGAGATTTACAAATAAATAAAGTCACAGATAAGATGCTGGCTTCTATAAAGGTCCAGATACTCACTGGGGCTCTTTGGTGTCTGGAGGGGAGAAGAGAGCCAGCTTAATTTAAGTAGTTCTATATGCTTCTCAAATCCAGTATCACTTAATTTTTCTTTTACCAATATAGTCTCAAGTACAAAGTAAAAAAATTATTCGAGACCCCCTTATTCCAAAAAGAAAAATTTTATTATACAACTTCATGGCTATTTTTGTACCTAATAGCATTAGCTATATTTTTTAAATGGCTTATAATATCTATGATCATCCATGACTATCTACAAAATATTTTTACAAGTGGTTTGATAAATTGGTATATAAAGAAAAGACCCATCGCTACATTTAGATGTTTTGTCTCAAGTCTCTTTATAGTCACTTTTAATACAGAACTGTCCTTTTCCTCTTTTTTTTTGTTTTGTTTTGCACATTGAAAAATATATGTTGAATAAACTGGGTTAATTATCTTAGCGAAAGTTCCACATTCTGAATCTGGCTATTTTCTCATAGGGTCATCTACTTGTCCCTCTATCCTGTTTCCTTCATGGACTGTAGACTGTAAATTAGTTCTGAAGTCTTCGTTAGATTCAGGTTAAACAAATGTGGCGAGAATGCTTCACAGGTGGTGTTGTGTAGTTTAGATTGCATCACACCAGGAGGCACGTAATGTCTGTCACTTTTAGTGATGCTAAGATTGATTGTGAGTTCAGGTGGTGACAGCCATATCTCTACATTGTTCCATGATTTGCCATCGAAGCCTAGATTAGGTAATTTAAGTACCATGAGCAGTGCCTGTCTAGCCTTCACTGGGACTCTTCATAAATACTAAAAGATTGCGTATATGGATAAACACACACTTTCCTTCTGGAACCTACTCTCCCCTTTGATAATAACAACGATGCTATCATTTATTGGGTGTGGACAATTGTCAGGGACTATTCTAGATGCTTTATAAGTCTTAACCTACATATACTCACAACAGTCATTCACATTTTACAGATGATAAATCTGAGGTACAAAGAAGTTAATAAACTTGCCAAGTTCACGTCGCGGTAAAACGGCAGTGATGAACTTCAAATTCAGACAGTATCAATACAAAACCTCACCCTCAGCCACTCCCCTCCCAATTTCTGCACAAATCACCTCAAATCTCACTTTCCCCAGGAAACAATCCTTTACTCCGGTCCTTTCTATGTGACATAATGTAGCATCTAAATTATAGACTGGTCTACATTTTGTATTCCTATACAGCAGAGAGAATAAACCACCTGAAAAGATGAGAGGTAGACCCACGAGAGGAAAGTTTATGTTAGGCAATCACTTTCTAGCTATTTGTCTCGGGACAACTTCTCTGGGTCTAGTTTTCTACCATAACAATATTTTTCTCTTAAAGTTCTTAGGAAGGTCCAAAGAAGAAACAAAAAAATCTTTGAAACTTTAAGACGCCGTCTTAATATTTTGCACTCTTCTCATTCATTCTTATAATTCTTCTTCTCTCTATCCCTCTCTATCTTAGACATACACGGCCTCTTCATAATTAGATTTTGTAGTTTCTCAAAGTCAGAGGCCATGTTGACTCTTCCTTTTTTCTCTCCCACAATTTTTCAAAAATTTTCATTGCTAGGTCATCAGTTGACAAGCAGACTTTCCTACATACGGAAACATTAGGGTCCCTGTCTTCGTTAACCATCAAAGTTTTATTTCCCAGGGGACCCCAACCCCACCGAGGACTCAGGAACTCTATAGGTCTGGCCCTGGAGAGTTGCCAGGTCTAGCACTCTGACAGCATTACATAGGAGGCAAAAAACACCATTTATATTACAGTTACATCGATTCACATTCTATTTAGTTACATCATTCAGATGCAGTGAATGTGCTTCTAATTCAAAACCAGCCTTGGGCAACGTTATGAGGTTAGCAAGTCTCTCTTTGGTGTCTCACTCCTTTCTCTCCACTCTGAATCTGCAGATAGAATTTCCTTGACTCCTAGATTCTCTTTAGGGTAAATCAATTTTTTGATTTGTATGTATGTATGTAGAGATTTATGTTTTACTTATGCCTAATGCAGATAAACAATTAAAGTCTCTAGGTGACTTTTGCTCCAAAAGTGGAAATTATAGGCATTCCAGTGATATTAGGGTCACATTAAAGGGACTTTGAGACAGACATTTCAGAACTCATCAAAATGACTAGAAAACAGATAATGTCTATTTAATTATCTATAAGGCAGGTCCATTCTTGATGTAAACACTGAGAAATTCTGAATCATTATTTCTCTTGCGAACGTTCAGGAATTTTTCCATCCAGAAAAATAAGCTGATTCTTATCTGAAATTCATTGCTGCATTGCAACTTGAATAAAGCTTCTACAGGTTATTATTTGAGACTTCAGCTTGCAAAATGATATAGCTAATTGCCATGTGTTCACTATAGTCAATTAATAAGACTTTATGGAGCATCTATTTCATACAGTAGGTTTTTCAAGCTGAGAAGTATATGAGTTACCTCCCACTAGATGCTCATGCATATGCAGAACCATACAGAAAAATTGAAATGGACAAATCTGAATTCAGATCTTGGCACTGAAACTTACTAATTAAGAGATTATTTGACCTCAATTACTTTCTCTGTAAAATAGAAATAAGAAGTAAGAAAGCGCAAGGCACATCATGGTCTCTCAACAAATACCAGTTCCCTTTCTGTTTATAATACACTGCAGATTGTGATGAGTTTCATAACATAAGTGTGAAGTACCACAAACCTATGGGAAAGAGATTAATTCTGACTGAGAGATGTTTTATTGTCAGGCTGAGTCATTATTCTAATGGAATCCTTATATATTATGCTTTTAAAAAATCTCACTTAACTTTATTTTCTAGGGACCATTAATCTATCAGTTTCAAATATGTAGAAAGTTTGGTTTCAGAAAAATGTCCTCAAAGAAAAAAGTTTCCAATTCCAACTCTCCACCATATCAAAGAATCTTATGTTCGCTCAGGAAATGGAGTTTTTGTCACTCTGCAGTCTCTCTCACTCTGTCCTATTCTCTTTCTCAGCCATATCTAGACAGCCTGGTGGGATTTTGGGGGCATTATTCCTAAATGTTACCACGTATCTCCCATAATCACAGCCTCCGAAACTTTATGGGTTAGCCATATTTCAAAGAACACGCACGCACGCAAGCGCACACACACACACAAACACACACAGGCACACTCTCCTGGGCTCTCTGTTTATATTTGCCATTTGGAAGAGCACATAGATTACCAAATCGTTCCTTATTTATTCCTTCTTGTGGTTTTCTTTTTGATGATTTTCTTCTCCTCTGTTTTTACTCTTACTTTTAAAATTAAACTCACTCTCACTGACTGCTTAAGTACTCATTGTTTGCTGTACATTGTTTCAACATAACCAGACACATTCTCTTCTTTTCAGATAAATGAACGGCTAGGCTAGTTGAAGCACATGGAGTCCACACATCCAAAAGGAAAAATTCCACATGGATTTTCAGTCAAAGTCACCTTGCCAGAAAAGTCCAATCCTCATTCTGTCATGCACACATGTGTTCATTTGTTCCTTATAAAAAACAAGGTAAGTGAGTGAACACCTGACTTCCCCACGAATACAAACATTCGCTGGATAAGGTGAGATCTAAGCCCATGTAATGGACAGGCTTACAACATTGGGAAAAGATTTTCTAGGCAGACCTGATTTTACACTAATAATTGTGTGCACCTAAGGATATATCTGTGTCTAGAGTGGGGTAACTTTTTAACTCTGTCTTCAACTTCATTGCTTATTTCACACTTAACCTGTGCTGCCTTGTATTTTTTGTTATCTTATTGTGACTAAAAAATTACTTTCTGTGCATAAGACCTTGTACCATATAATTGAAAACACAAGTTTCTACATTTTTCATCTTATTTACTATTTACCATTTGATTTGTTATCGCCTTACAAACAGATAACCCATAAGAATCATATTACCCCCCCATGAAAAAGCAATAAAGTACATAATTATACAGAACATTATACATTCGGTTAGTGTATGTTTACCTTCTCTCTGTCTTGGGCCCTATACAGAGGCAGCTATGATGCTATAGGATTCGCTTAATATTTTTGAGCTGTGGTATTTTCCTCTATATCATAGAAATGATTATTTTGAACCCTCAGGGTTAGAATGAAGATTTAGGAAGAGTTTTTTGTAAGCCATAAATTGCTATATAAATATCA
>NW_011888870.1:4465082-4471731 GCF_000151845.1 Pteropus vampyrus
TCTTACATTGCTTCTTTTGAGGGTGTATATGTATTTATATGCTTCCCTACACACAGAGTTTGAAGAACAAAGTGCTGCTCTAGGTTTTGTAGTTCCCTAGTTTTAGGACATTTAAGTTTCCAAGATGGGAAAATGACCTGCAAACTAGTACAGATACTGGTTTGATGCCCTTGAATAGGATCCAGCTTGTACAGTATTGGTCTCTTCAGTGTCTTTAACAATTGAAATTGTCAACATTTTAAAATCTATCATTTTCACATTAATCTGTAAATGTCTGGCTTTATCTTAAAAATTCAAGCGATGTCATATCCTATGCAAATTTTGCTCAGTTGAAAAGGGGTTGCTCTATTTAGTGTTCCTATTTTCCATGTTTATCATAATCCCGTGTCTCTGTTGTCTTCTGGACACTGATTGTAGGCCAGTGGTCATTTAATATAGAAGAAAGTGTTTTGGCTCTTGCCCCAGAGCTCTATTCAAAGAAAGAAAAAAAACAAAGAAAGACTGAGTGTCCATATGTTTCGAGAAAAGTTGGAGGCTCAGAGCTTATGTCTTTGTGAAAATAAAGAACAGTCTTTCATGTGTATATGCAGGCAATGAAGTACTATAATTTAAGTCACCACAATGAAATAAACTCAGCCTGCTTCACTCATTTATTTTTAAAGACTAATAGGACCACTTGTTTGACTCATGGATTTATTAGACCTCTTTTAGTTCTAATACTCTGTTATTCTGTGTTTGCTCTACCATTTTGACAGATGTAACAAAATAACTTTTATGTGGGCTGATAAAAATGAACAGTGGAAGAAAAGATAATGATTTTCTAGAAAGAGAACACAAAACTAGGGATAGGAACCCAAGGCTAGAAGTGAGATCCCCTAGGTCACAGCCTAGGACTATTTCTATTACTATGTTTACCATTTTTACCCTTTCTTAGGTACATTAATCAACAATGCAGACATCACTGAGAGATTTGGGTCTCCAAGCCTTCTTTCACTTAAGAAGAAAAAATACAAATCTCTTGAACTTCACAGAAATCTTTTTCATTTTCTCAATGACTTTATATTATGTAATAATACTGTATATTTTTTTCTCTCTTCTATAAGCTTTTCTTAGATCTTTTGGAACAGCCTATCTCTTCTCAGCTCTTAAAGTTTAGTTTCTATTGTCACTGAAACTAGAAGTAAACATCTTCTTAGTTTAACAATATACAGTAGGCTTGCTTCCCAAGACAGACGGTCATTGTGTTTGGTGCAAAATTACCTATTGCATTTTGACCATTAACATTTCACGATGCTCTCTACTATGCTTGCCAATGCCAAGATTTACAAGGAAAGCCAGAGTTTCTCCCTTTTCCAGACCAGGGAAGTTATTCAGCCAGAATTTATAAGGAGTAGTGGTTCATCAGTTTCATGAAAGAGCTGGGAGGGAGGAGTGCATTTTAGGAGGGCAGTATTTCAAGAAGTCCAAAGATGGTGCTCCAGAAAACAGGCACCTATATTCACACACATGGCAGAACTTAAGGCTCAGAATGAGGTCTCTCTCAAAAGAAGAAACCAACCCTCAACTTCTTATTGTGTGTTTTAAAGTAAAGTACGCTTTATGAAACTAGATGAGAGTCTTTTTGCTGTAAGAAATACTTGTTTAAAGAAATTCTGACAGAATTGCTCTAGCCGATTTGACCACAGTATTCATAAGTTTTTCAAAAACTAACGCTAAGAATTGCATTAACAAATTTAAAATAGCCAGATTTATTGGAGTCTGCTAAAAGTCTGCCTGCATTTGTAGGTCTGCAAGGAATTTTGGTGTTTCTAAATAACACAAAATGTACATAATCTCTTCCAGGAAGGGGCAATTTGTCCAAGACCTGTGACTTCATTTACATTTAAAGTGGGCAAATTCTGCTTCTTAAAATAAACATATTATCTCTGTTAAGTGAATGACATGATGTTTCGAAAGCTACGTGGAACAAAAAAAAATGACTGTAATTACATGCTATATATTTAGTGACTACGAACCTATAAATCCGTAATAATAATAAAAGGAAAATAATCATTTACTACCATTGGAGGTTATTATTATACCAATTTCACACTCTGAAAATTGGTAATTAAGAATGTAGCACAATTCTTTGAATAATTATATAAAGGGTACAAGATAATGATAAAAATCATTAGATGAAGTTGATGGGGAATGGGATTTTTATACAGTTCCAAAGTATCACTCTGAAGATATATTTGAATTCTATGGCTGCATAACAAATTACCACAAATTCAGTGGCTTAAAATGACACACAACATACAATATAGGGTTTCACAATGTTGCAGTTAAGGTGTCAACAAGGCTTCCTTCCTTTGGAAACCACCTGTAGTTCATTGCCAGGTGACCTTCTCATAGACCCATTCATAATAGGACAACTTATTTTTCCAAAAACAGGGCTCGGGTAAAAGGGAAACGAAGGGCTGCTGTTCACGGGGTATAATGTTTCATTTTTGCAAGATGGAAAAGTTCTAGAGATCTGTTGTACAACAGTGTGAATACAGTTAACACTATTGAACTGTATGTACACTTAAAATGATTAAGATGATAAATTTACATTACGTGTTTTTTTTACCATTATTTTTAAAACATCCAAAAAACAGGAAGCACAAAACACTCTTTTCATTTTGAGGATTAACGTTGTAGAAGTGAATTTATACTAACATTTATTAGGCGTTCTGGAATTGTTAGCACTCACCAGTCTGTGTTGCAAGCTGAGGCTCAGATCCTAAGTACTCTCAATGGCGTTGACCCTGTAGGGAAGGGAGCGGCTCTTATGTTTTATATAGCCAGAAGCGCCAAGAGGTAGAAAAAGCTTTCCAGGTAGAGAGCTTTCCTTTCCATTGACGGCATTCAGGAGTAGGTGAAGATGACAGGCTGGTGCTTCTCAGAATTTAACATGCATAAGAATCACCTGGATTCCGTTAAACTTCAGATTTCAATGCAGTAAGTCTGGGATGAGATCTGAGGTTCTACAAGTCTAACAGTCTCCCAGATGATATATATTGATGCTGCCAGTTTAAGGATCACACTCTGAGTAGTAAGAACTTAAGGAGATTTACATAATTAGTAAAGATTGAACTAACTATGTAGTACTTATCGATGAACTAACTATGTAGTACTTATCGATTTCATCTAGTCATAAAAAATCATTCTTTTATTTTTAATAACCAAGAGTAAGCACTTTATCATAAATCTGCCATCATCATTAGGTCATTAAATGATTTCATCAAATGAACGTTTTATTTGTGACAACTCTGTAGGTTTGTATCATTTCCTTCATTGTGTGGATTAGATAATAGAAGTCTATAGAGACCAAGTGAATTGCTCAAGGCCACACAGACAGAGGAAGTTATGGAGTCCAGATGTGATTCTCCTCTCAGTCCAAAGCCCCGTCACTCAGACACTAGACATCCAGTCTCCTGTGGTGCCATCTCCTCTTGCGTGCTTATGAGGCATGGTGCCTGCACACAGTCTGCATCTTCTGCTCCTCCATCCTTAACTCAGTGTTTCCATCTACCTGGGCTTCATGTCTCCTGCTTAGGACTTTTGGCTCTTACTTTCGCTAATGTTCTCCCCAGGTCTTCCAGCGCTGACCATTTGCCGTGGCTTTGACCAGCACCGGGTTCAAACTTGCTCTTTCCAGTCTTTCTCTCTGGTCTTTGTGGATATCCACATTCATCTTGGTCTGGAAAAAAAGCCAAAGTGTGATGCAATGAGGTTCCTCTTATAGGCTCTTCAGAACAGCAGTAAATATATTTCTTTAACTATTTCTCATTCAGAACCAACTGACCTGCACAGAGCTACATGGTAGGGGTAATGGGATGAGGAAATTAACTCTCCTAAATAGTTAATGATGACTTTTGCTGATTCTTTTCTGTGCCTCAGTGATCATTAGTACAAATTGCATGGAGATTATTTGTTTAACAGATATGCATTGAGCACCTGCCTTGCACTGTACAGGATAATTGGAGATGCAGTACTAAACATAAGTTGATATGGATGGTGTCCTCGTGGAGCTTCTGATTCAATGAAGAAGACCATTTAAATTAAATAATTATAATAATTCACATGTGATTACAAATAGAGATCAGGACTATGATGAAAAGAAACACAGATGTTAGAATAAAATCACAAACGTGTGGTAGAAATAAGCAAAGACTTGTCGGGTTAATCTTATTTTTCCTTTTATCCTCTTTAGTAGAGATCTAATGTTTACAGATGTAAAAGAGCTAACATTTATTGAGTCCTTATTAGGTACAAGTGGTTTCTTATAAGCACTTGATATGCTTTATCATATTATAGCCACATATAAACCATATTAGCCCTATAAAATAGCTATTCTCATTCCACTTGAGTTTCTTCATTTATGAATTTTGGACAGAGTGTTTATGTAACCTGCCCACAGTCATATAGCCAGTGAGCGGTGGGTGCTGAATTGAACACAAGTCTAGCTGACTCCAGTAAGTGGATCACTTACTGCTTTAGGGAATCATGGTGTATGTGGTGTATTGAGAGCCAGTAGGAGTTGTGACAAATTATCTCACGTCATAATTTGGCCCAGGATGGAGAGAGTGGCAAGATCTAAGAACAATTAGATAGTCTAATAATGGATTGAACAAATAGACCCAAAGGGAATTTTTTGACAGATGACCAACGGAAACAAAGTTTGTAATAGCATGGCCTGGGGCTCTGTCCTCGGACCTGTCTGAAATATTTTGTCTGTGTACTTCAGTAAATGTATGAAAGGGAAAGGTAATCACAATTGTGGATCAAAAATGTTGAGAGGAGGAGCTAATATGTTGGTTGACTAAACCAGTATTCACAAAATTCCTTATCAACTGAAATGAATTTCTACATCTATTAATGTAGAAACGTAAAAGTTAATACAAATGAAAGTGAAGTCTTACCTTTTGAGTTCAGGGTATTAACTGCATAAATACACAACTGGGGAGATGATACTTAATATTTCAATGTAAAGATTTTGTGGCTGGGATGCTCAACATGAGGCAGAGTGTAAAGTGACTTGTAAAAGCCTGAATGAGATCTGTGCTTCACTCTAAGATGTGTAAAATTTGGGAAAAACTTAAAAAACAAAACAAAACAGTGAAAGTAAGAGATTGTGAGGCTTTGTCTGAGCTGACCATTTATGAAAATAGACATTCTACATAGTTTTGGCACCTTACAGTGAGGTTCCATATAGACCAATCAAGTCATTTAAAGGAGAGAAGCCAGGATGGTGAAAGCTTGGAAATAATTTTATATGAAGAGAAGTTAAAATGTAAATGAATAAATAAAACCAGGTAGATAAGATTCAGAGTAATTGACCAGCTGTCTTTAGCATGTGACTGCCCTGGAGAGGAGACATGACATCAAGTTGGGAGTTGTGGTGGGGAGTGGTGATGAGACCCACTGAACACAGGAAGAGATTATTTCATTTCCAACTAATAATTGCTGTTAGTCTCCATTTTACAGATGAGAAAGCAGAGGTCTAGAAAGTTTTAATAACTTTAGTGTGAGTTAAGGTCTCGTTTCATAAATCAGGAAAAAGGGAAAGCAGAATAGGTAAAAGGTTTTAGAAAGAGCTTCGAAACACAAATCAGAAATCAGTACAAATAGGTACCTAGAGACAAAAATAATTATAGGTAAAAATATGTTGCTCTTATTATATAACAGCCTCTCTGTTCGATGCTTTCCATGCTTGGTGTCATTTAATATTCCTAATAATCCTTTTTCCAGTGTAAAGATGAGAAGAACGAGGCTGGGGGAAATTAAATGACTTGTTTATACATGGCAGAACTGAGACGCAGCCATATCTGGGTTAGGGTCCAGAATCTATGCTAATAGCCAACACTTTGTTGCTTCTAATAGTGTAGAAGAGATGGAATCAAGAAGTTGGCGGGAAGGCAGGGACACTGGGGCTCGGAAAAGAGAGGCATTTGCTCAAAGAGAGATATTGGCAGACTCTAGTAATGAGTTAAGTTGGAGATACAGGTAGCCTGGGTGGGGAGGGTGCTATGAAGAATCACATGTCACTAGAATGGTCAGGAATGTGGCAGCCCCTGGAGAGCACTGGCTATAAACACCTCCAGCTAACAGCAGCCTTACTGAGGGTTCTGGTTGGGTCTTTAATAATAGCACATCAAAATCCTTAGGCAAATGTATCCAGCACAACTGCACATCCATGTCTTTTCAGGGCAATATCACTTGGCTTGAGTGGTGTTTTCACCTTCTTTTGTCTCAACAGGTTGTCTGCACTCAATTTTTAATGAAAAAAAAAAATCACTAAGGACTAACAGGATGCATACAAAGTGCTCAGAACAGCAGAGCTATCAAACCGATATTGTAATTTGTATTGATGTAGTGCCTGCCTACATATTTTCTCTCTTGCAGATGTCACACTTTTAACAGGACAGACATTATTTTTCTCCCCAGGTGCTGGAAAAAGGAAAGTCACCTGCATTCTAATGTTGGACTGATTTCTGGGGAAATTAAGGCCGGCAAGATATGATCTGAGTCCTCAACATCAAAGACCAAGTCACAGAAGAAAACCCTAGACTAGACTCTGGGTTCTTGAAGACTATCTCTCCCACCCCACTCCCAGTTTGTTGCC
>NW_011888870.1:4473966-4481648 GCF_000151845.1 Pteropus vampyrus
TTTCTCCAGTACGTTAGTCAAAGTCTTGCTGGAAAAAACTGAGGAATTTGTAGAGAGCTTAATAAAGGGATTTTTTTTTTTTTTTTTTTTTAACGAAGGTGTGACTAGGTTTCTGGAAACACTAAGGTATGAGTTGGTATCCCCAGCAAATAACAGCGTCAGGAAGTGCTGTCTCCCCAAGGTTAAAAAGTCTAAAAGAGGGAGAATATCAAAACCCACAGAGAGGGAGAGCTGGTGGGGAGGACTGGTGGACAGAAGAAGCAGGCTTCAGTCAAGAGATGCATCCATCTAGAGGCGAATGCACAGTGAGGAAGCTGGAGAATGAGTATCCCAACTCAATTTAATTCTTTCCTATAATGTCCTGCTCTTCCTTGGTAGAACTGTAACAGAAGCCAGAAAGAAAGAATACCAGTCACATAGGTTAGCCTCTCGAGTATTCCAACAGAGCGGGGAATAATGGAAATGGATCTACAAACAAACACACATCTATCGAATATGGACGATAGTGCTACCTACCTCTGTGAGTTGTTTTGGAAGGATTACAAGAATTAAAGCGGGTAAAGTACTGAGATTGATACCAGTCACATGACAAGCTCACATATAAATACAAAATTGAAGTGAACATGAAATGAGCTACTCCAACATTTTCATTTGACAAATGAGGACACAGAGGCCCACAAAGAAGTGACCTGTCCCAGGTTATATTAATAGGGCCAGAATCAAGGCTAAAACTCTGTTCTCTCTCTAGTTGCTAGAGACATAGATCTGCAGTTTTCTACCTACAGGAGAGCACAGGCCCAGTCTCAAGCCCCAAATAGTGAATAAAATGAGCTCTTTGATCTGCTGAGCTCACATCTCCCTGAGACTTCCAGCAGGTTCACTGTAGTAGTCTGGATTCCACAGAGAAGACTGATTTCCTAGACTAAAGAAGGTCCTTGAATAACATTGTTTTGTTCAAGGTTGTTTCCTTATAATGATGATGAGATGCCATAGGAACTTAACTATTTTTTATATCAATTAGCCTATGGTAAAATTGGTTTCATTATAAGTCATTCTGCTTAAAATCACAGAAGCTATTGACTATGTTCAATGAGGGCTTACTCATGTAGTTGGTGCATGAGCTAACTTGCATTTTTCTCTCTCATGGATTTCTCTGTGTAAATAAGAATCTATGTAGTAAATCTTAAAGGACCAATAAGCAAAAAGCAAGAGACCCCCTATTTCAGGCCCCCAAATTTAAAGAACAGAGCCATTCCAGTCCAAGTGACCATACCAGGTAGGAAGCAGAGCCAGGACATTTAAAAAAAAAAAAAAGCCCCTCCTTTTCAGGTACGAATGCCATACAGGGCGGTTTTAGCCTAGGGTCCTTCATTATAACTGCAGGCAATTATATGGCCCTCAACCATCCCAATTTGCCTAGGATTGTCTTGTTTTATCACAGTAAGTGACATGCAACACCCCCCCTGCCCCACCACCTCACCCTGCCCAGTCCAGGGCAAAGCAGGATGGTTGGTCACCCTAGATGCTTTACAGAGTTCAGACAGGATGAGAGTCCTGTGCTTAGGTTCTTGACTGTTACTTAATCACATCCTTTTGGAATTTAAACAGTTGTATTTCTAAGCAATAAATAAAAAAGTGGTCACAAGGATAGAAATAAAAATTAAAAGGCAACTTAAAAACAAAACAGGGAGCAGATGATATAACTATTTGTATTTTGTAAAGCACTGAATTAGTGCCAGAAACTGCTCAACGCACCCATCTATCTAGTGAGCAAGGACTGGTAAGGTGGCCACAAGAATGATGGGTGGAAAATATAGAGGATCTCAGACCCAGCACTGACTGGGGCCAGTGACATCTGAAGGTACACATGGTTACACGAGACAACCCCTGTAGTATCATGTAAGGAGCTTAGACTACTATTGTGTGCAATAAATTCCTAGTGAATTAATGAGTGAAGAAAAAAGGAAAGAGAAAGATGTCTCAAAGCTACAAAATTTGAGAAGAAGGTCTTCGATGTCATGATTTTTGGATGTTTGTGAACTTAAGTTTTTTTCCTTGGCCAGCCTGCTCTCACCCAGATCCCATCCAGAACCTGTCCAGCATGCTGAAATTCTGGGGAGCATCAGGTGGAGCTGTGCCTTAAATGTATGGCATAAGCTCAGCGGAACTCTGATTACACTTCTGATGGGGAAAAAACAAATACAATCTGTGATGATCCCAGCCTTTTCCCATTCCTGAATCAGGTAGCTTGGCCTGCTTTTATTTTTTTTTCTTTTCTGTTTTTGAATCACACCACATGAAAGACAGCTCTGATGTGCCAAATCAGTTCTTGGGATATTGGTAATAGAAAATTAAGTAAAAGACAAGAGAGCTGGTTTTTTTGGAGAATGATTCAGGAGAAGAGAGACTGAAATGGGAAGTTACTGGAGACATTAATGGGACTATGATCCACCTTCATAATAGTCTAGAAATGCAAGTTAGAAAATTGAATTAATTTGTGATTAATTTTGTTCTATGAATTGTTTTCTTTTAAAAATGTCCCCATTATGGGAGAGAAATACATGGGTCATGAATCTTTGAGTTTAAGATAACATTATGTATGACACTATTTTACTCTATTGATAGAATATGGCAGGGAAATTGATTTCGAAATTCTGATATTTCAAAATCAGTGCATCGTTGTTACTTTCTATCAATGAACATGACTTGCCCAGACAGATATCCAAATCTGTATAATAGCATACAGTTTTGTTATATATTTTGTTGACATTCTATCACCTAAAAGTTTATGTATAATTATTGCATTTTCAAACAAGTCTTTGGTATAAGGTAGTTTGGATAATAAAGTAGTTTCACTGATTTAAAATAAATTAAGGCAATTTTATTTAGTAGGAAGTACAGAGGATCAAAAATCAGAAAGTCTATGCAGCAGTCCCAGTTGGACCATAATTTGCTATGTGAGTTTGGGAACCTTGACTCACCTCTTTAGGACTCAGAATATGTAGAGTCATACTCACAAGATTTTGGAGCTCAAACTTGACCCACGCAATGCCACTGAGAAAAATCTCAAAGTTCTATACAAATGAAAAGTTACTGTTATATGCATTGCATGAATGGAAACTTGCTAAAGAATTAGGAAGATATAAAGTGTACCTATTATTAAATGGACTCTTTTAATCTTCCTGTGATGATTGAGAAGGACCAAAGCAGAGCCAATCCACAAACTGAAATGAGGCAATTTGGCTCAGGGGGAGCGCTTCTATTTTGGATTTGACCATCAAGGTAGCAAACATTTTTAGTTCGCATTTAAATTTGCTTGAGACTCGCCCCATACTGAGTCAGAGACCACTTCCATTGCCTTTCTCAGCTTCTTTGCACATACTGGTCCAATCTTACTGGCCTCTGAGTATACCTACTATAGCAATCACTGTATACGATCTTAGGTCAGTCATGACTTAGGTACCTTATTTTTAACTTTAGCCTCGATGTTATCCAGAACTAGAAAACCCTGGCAGAGAACCCAGCTGACAGCAGGATAGAGCAGTTTCTTTTGCATCAAATCCCTGATTGCAGAATTTGTCTTTGTCAAGGCGAGATGGAGTGAGTGGCCAGCCAGGAGGCTTTGGTGTTCAGTGGAAGCACATTCTGGAATTAGGTATTAACTTCTTGAGCCTCAGTTTTCTCACCTATAATATGAGGTAACTTCCTTGTACACCTGTTTTGAGGATATCCTGAGATCATGATATGAACATCTAGTACACTGCGGGGCACATAGTAAAGCACAAGGTACCTATGTTTTACCTATTATTATTTTCTGACCTTCTACATTAAGTTGGTTTCCATGGAAATTGACAAAACTGGATTTCTTTTCTTCATGACTCTGATAATGGCTTGTATTAGACTCTATTACTGTCATTATTTGCTTAAAATCTGTCTCTCATTGGATCATCACCTTGGGAGCACAGCATTCATGTCTGCTTTTGCTCACTACTATATCTTTAGCTACCAGTACAATGTCTGGAACGTTGTAGGTGTTCAATTCATATATGTTAAGTGAATAAACAATGACCTCCATGGAATTTATACTAGTGATTACTAAAGCACAGAAAGTAAATCAGCAAAATTAATCATTAACCGCCTATAAGAGTTAACGTCCCCCTCACCACCATCAGCCCCACAACGTGGCTCTGTGCAGGTCAGCTGGTTCTGACTGAAGAAGAGTTAAGGGAAAGTATATTTACTGCTGTTCTGAAGAGCCTATCAGAGGAACTGCATTGCATCACACTTTGGCTTTTCTCCAGACCAAGACGAATGTGGATAGTCACAAAGACCAGAGAGAAAGACTGGAAAATGCAAATCTGAAACTGATGCTGGTCAGAACCAGGACAAATGGTCAGCACTGGAAAACCTTGGGAATGCTGATGCAAAACTAAAAGCAAAAAATCCTGAGTAGGAGACATAAAGCCCAGGTAGTTGAAGACATTGAGTTAAGGATGGAGGAGCAGAAGATGAAAACTGTGTGCAGGCACCATGCCTCACAAGCATGCAGGAGGTGACACCACAGGAGACTGGGTGATTATTGTCTGAAAGACTGGGCTTTAGACTGATAGGAGAGTCACATCTGGACCCCATGACTTCCTCCATCTCTGTGACCTTGAGCAAGTCACTTGACCTCTATAGACTTCTGTTTTCTAATCCAACGATGAGGGAAATAATATAAACCAATAGAGTCATCACACAAATAAAATCAGAGCACTTACCAAAGTCACTTTACCACCAAATGATGATAACATGTTCACATATAAACTACTTATTCTTGGTTATAAAAGGGGGATGGTCCCATCTAAGAGCAATCTTGCCATTTCTGAAACAAACAAACAAAAAAGGCAAAAATATAAATATCAATAGCTAGCCCTATAGGAAACACAGAGAAATAGCATTATAGAGAGATAATGAAGATCGTCTAGTTAGTATTTCCCAAATTTAGTGATCATAAGAATTTTCTTCTTAAACACAGATTTTCTAGATTTAGTGATAATCTTCAGAAGAAGAACCTAGAGAATCAGATTAATTAAGATACTAGGTTATTCTTATAACCAAAACAAATTGGTAAGCCCTGATTGGTTCAATTTGTTCTAATTACTGGACAGTGCTCAATGTGCTCCAAGCACCAGTAGCATCGACATCACCTGGGGTCTGGATAGAAATTCAGAATCTCAGGCCCCCCCTCGGACATACTGAATCAGAATCAGCATTTTACGATGATTACCAGGTGATTCTTATGGTTGATAATATTTGAGAAGCTCTGGTCTAAAGCATTCCCTTTTATTTTTGTACACCATCAGTGATAGGAAACTCATTACCTAAATATTAGTTACAATGTAGAATATGGAACCATATCAGTGAAACTTTACTACTCTATTACATTAAAATTAATTAGTCTATTTTGCATTTGGGTAGCTCTTTTTATACCTTTGAATGAAAAATATTGGTTCAATATTCCAAATGTTGACACATTTCCTTATAAAATAACAGACAAATCACATTCATTAATATCACCACTGATCTCATCAGAAATGTCTTTAAATTTTGTTAATTTGTCAAGGTGAGAGTGGGTTAAACAAGTTTTTCAAATATCAATTTTTTAAAAATTTTCATCGGTAACAATTATTGTCAGTTGTTTTCATTCAAGTGACATACAACTTTTATTTTTCAAAAAATCTGTCAAATACTTAAGATGAATAATCTTAGGGTTTTTTTTTTTTTTCTGCCAGTCATTCTTTTAAGTAAAAGTTGCGTTCTGTGAAAAAAAGTGGCTAGTTCAGCTTGCAACTCAAACAGTTGGACAAGTATTTTTCCTAGAAGCAACGACAGTACTTCAGAAGGCAACAGGCACGTTTTATGCTTTATTTAAAATTCATGTACTAAAGGTTTGAGATTTCATAAATTTAATACTTTTCCTGCTTTAACAAGGAAATTTTAAGTGACCCCTCCTTTTTTTAATAGCAGTGAAAAGTATCATAATTACTAATGCAGTTTGCTGCCACCACCTCGATTTGTGTTAAGGTGCTAACAGTTCTATCCACCATTGCTTTTGCACCATGAGTACAAACAGAATGAAAAAAACAAGCAACATCTTAATAATGTTATGAAGATACTTTTGACCTCGTGGGCCCTCCAGAGATCTATAGGCCACACTTTGAAAATTATTGTACCAATCTGTTCTCTGAGGAAATCTCTCTCTTTCTCTTTTGGTATTCTGACATCCTCTCTTCCTCCATAATTTAACCATGGTAGGGTTCATTGAAAATATAAATCAGTATGAAATTATCTCTGTATATGTAACTCTCTTTAGGATCTCAATAATTCATTATACTTATACATGCATTATAGTTTTGCCTACAGTGATTCTATAACCTAATGTGATTCAATAATCTAAAATGAAAAAAATGTATCTGGAAACAGAGTTTATAAAATTGTATTATCCTTGTGTATCAGAGTCCTTTCAAGAAAACAGAAGTCACTATATGTATTTAGAACTTCGTTTTAATTTAATAGAGGCAATTAGTGACAAAGAGCATGGAAAAACTAAAAGAGAAACACAAATAGTGGTGTAGGAAATCCAGATTTTAGCTATAACAAAAAGCCATCACCTATCCTAGGCTATGAGGAAAAAGAAGGGATACGGTGGTGTTCTAACCTGAGGGCTGGGATAAATTCAATTCTGAAGTTAATAATCCAAAGCAGACATGGCCTGCATGACAACCAAGAGAAATGTACAACAGATTAAATAGATCTGGGAGGAAATAGACCAAGGATTGGCTTCATTGTGATATTGCCATAGAAAAAGGTCATTTTAAAACTTTTTTCAACAAATATTTATTGAGCAACTACAATGAGCTGTCTCTGTCCTCGGAAATGGGGATTATTGTTAAGACAAAGAAGACACAGCATGAAACTGATATTCTAATGAGGAATGACAGACGAACAATAAATCACCCCACAAATAAAAAGTAATATCAGCTGTGCAGAAATTTAAAGCATAATGATGTGATAGAGTGACTGAGTGGCCCTTTTAGATCAGGCATAGAGGCAGGGGCACCAAGAAGATGACATTTAAACGGAGCTATCGATAAGAAGAATCAGGGCTGTGATGACCTGAGGATATAACTTTTCAGGTCCTGAAGGCAAAAAAGAAGCTCAACATATTAGAGAACCAGAAAGAAGGCCGACATGGCTTAGATTTGTGGGAAGAATGGAAAGTGAGGGAGAGAATTAGGCAGAAGCCAGATTGATCAATATTTATCAGTCTAAAAACTTTTCCATTACTAGGTTGTAAGAATTTCTTTTTATTCTAAATGCAATGAAATGTCACTGGAGAATTTTGATCATGGGAGGGACGTGATATAACTTTTTAAGAGGGTTCTCCAGATGGCAAGAGTAGAAAGAGGGAGCTATTGAAAGTCAAAGAACCAAGAGGAAATCTATTAACCATACATTGAAGTCATTACAATGGTCTCAAGAGTAGAGGTGGAAGAGAAGATGATGACGCAGGCACTAAGTTATCAAGGAATGAAGGAGCCAGGCGATTGTAGTAGGATATGTAACAAGATCTGATGGCATGAAATTTACAAAAGCTGTGTTTTTGAAGGAGGACTAATGAAGTGGTTTGTAAGTGGCTA
>NW_011888870.1:4481698-4486147 GCF_000151845.1 Pteropus vampyrus
GACGTGATATAACTTTTTAAGAGGGTTCTCCAGATGGCAAGAGTAGAAAGAGGGAGCTATTGAAAGTCAAAGAACCAAGAGGAAATCTATTAACCATACATTGAAGTCATTACAATGGTCTCAAGAGTAGAGGTGGAAGAGAAGATGATGACGCAGGCACTAAGTTATCAAGGAATGAAGGAGCCAGGCGATTGTAGTAGGATATGTAACAAGATCTGATGGCATGAAATTTACAAAAGCTGTGTTTTTGAAGGAGGACTAATGAAGTGGTTTGTAAGTGGCTAGATGCATGCTCTGAGGTTCTTAAGATAAAAGCAATGCCCCTCGTGCAGCTTTCTCTAGAGGGGACTATTATTTGTAAGGGGACATGCAGACTTCTGTTGGGCAAGAAGGTGAAGAGGAAGTTTAGAGACAGGGGCATCGTATAGGGTAGTAGCACACAGCGCAGAGATCAGAGATTCAGAGGGCTCAATGGAAAGCTCCATAGGAAATCAGAACTAATTAGTAACTATAGAGATTAGTATGAAGGAGATGGTCCTGGCAATGAATAATTTAGGTGTTGTGAGGACCACAGAGAACAGGGATATGGGACATGATTGGACTAACCTGGGTAATCTCTTTGAAGGATGTAGTAACCAAGTCAAGAAGGACACCTACTATTTATTGATGCTCGGGGGGATAGCACGCAAAAAGTAAGCCAAGAGATCTTTGGAGATGCTCTCTTTAGTGGCTGTGATAAGGTGGGCAGCACAGAAGTGGCAGTGGGGCCTTCTGCTGAGGACTGTCTTAACTCTGAAGCCTTTGGGTGTGACAGCACATGTTGCATTAGGCACTATCTCTCCACAACAAGGCATGTTCATAGTAGATGAGAAAGTGGACAAGGATGAGTTTCAAATTTCTTAGCTGTAGAAGCCTTGCTTCAAGTAAAAGTTGATGCCAAGGCCCAACACGAAGAATAGTCTAAGTCAGACTCCTCCACACTCTCAAGCTGGTGACCTCAAGAGAACGTCTCAGGTCATCTGAGGCTTGAAGAGGCATGCTTTGCACACCTCTGAATGGAGAAATTCCTAAACAAATTCCAAATCTTAGATTCAGTATTGGTATTATTCACACTATTCTGGCTAACGTCAGCAACCATGACATATGTGGTAAAGCCTCACTAATTTTGAATAATGAGGTTAATATGACTCAGTAAAAAAACTAAATTACAGACATTTTGTTAACAAAATGTGATTTTATTACCCTCAAGTAGAGAGTTTATTATTGTAAACTGAGCTATAAATGGATATTATTAAGCTAAATGGAATAAGTTTGTATAAAATTACAACTGGAAATAGAACTAAATAATGTGGTGATGTATCACAAACACATAATCTTCTAGCATAGGGAAATAATTGCTGTGGTCTAGAAATTGAAGGCAGAGTGAAAAGGGTCTTTAACTTATTGAGTCTTTGGTTTTCAAAACTAGTACTTGTAGTTTGAATTCTTTCTTAAACATAACACCCTGAAAAATCAGAGATAAAGAAACTATTTCAACATTTAACGAGCATAAAAATTATGGAAAATCTCAAGTACGGTTGGAAAAAATAAAATTCCACTGTAAATTCAGGTCTAGATCCTTAATAATATTCAAAGACAGATACTGAGTTCAACAAGGTCAAATATGGGCACAGGACTCCTCAGAAATGTAATATCCTAAGGCACAGCATCTCAAACTTTAATGTCACCTGGGGATCATGTTAAAATGCAGATTCCAATTCTGTAGGTCTGAGGTGGGACCTGGGACCCTGAGTTCTCCATGTAATGACAGTGCTGAAAGTCTGTGCCACACTTTGAGTAGACAAATGCTAGAATTCATCCAGACTTTATGTGAGAAATTGAATAGATATAGTGCAACATTCTTAATATTACAGATTTTTTGTGGGAAGAGAAAAAAGTGTAAAGTTTTAAGGTTATTTTATTGCAAATTTTTATACATAAGACTTACTTTTACTAAGTAGGATGATCCCTTAATTCCAGCCTCTTGTCTATTTTCTGGCTGTACTTCCCCTAAACACTTAGCAGGGGGTCTTTCATTATAGAGTATTAGGCAATTTACATAGGAAAATCAAGTACAGAATTCTGTAACCTAAATAATCTGATGTTGGCTTAGGGATCCTTGTTTTACACTTTAAAAAAATAATGTTTCATCTTTAGGTAAACGTATTTCAGTTCACTAATGTTGTTTAGTTAGTGACCTCACCTAAACATGCTTTCAGAAAATGAGTTGCTTCACTTAAGAGAGAAAACAGCAATTGCTCTTTATTTTTATGCATTATTTATTTATTTTTCATCTCTTTATTTTTCAGTTACAGTTGACATTTAATATTATTATGTATCAGTTTCAAGTATACAGGTGTACAGCATAGTGGTAGACATTTATATAATTTACAAAGCAATTTCTCTTTAGATTTACAGACATAGAATTCTAGGTTGAGCAGTTATTAGAGAATCTATTATCTAAAACTCTTGTTTTTCAGATATGGAGCTAGAAACCCTGGTTACACTGTGTGCCCAGTATCTCACAGAAATGTTTAGTTCCTATATCTTCAACATCTTTTTTCAAAATTTTAAAGGAAAGTGAGACCCTCAGTGCCTCTTGAATTTAAACTTAAGTACTGCTTATACCATGTACTTCTGGCTTATTAAAATAGTCATAATATTTGTAAGTATATCAGTGTAGAATACAACAGTTTTATGTACCTACATGTGACATTTTCTTTACTGTTTTTCAAATGCTAAAAATTTTTGCCTTGAACTGTGTTAGGAGATGCAGTTTGAAGGTTTAACATCAAAGTGTTTCATCTTGACTGTCCACGTTCAAGTTTCTGGTCCCCGTGAGCCTTTATTCCCAAGTAGATATAACAGAATGGCTGTATCGTCCTAGAAAGACGTGTGTTTAAGGCAGACGTAATACAGGCTCAGGATCACAAACTTGCATAGCCTCTGATTATTGTCCACACAGGGCACTGAGAATCCCCAGTAATCTGTGAAATATGCAGAAGGCACTCACTTCAGCTCCAGCTTCTTGCCACTTAACCCTGGTGAGCTGGCTGGGCTCCAATTCAGGTAATTGCATCCTGTCTGCTCAAATTTCCTTTGCAATTTCAATCAGATATGTTATCCTCCTTAGCGTGGCTGCCCAGAATGATAGTTTAGGATTCCCTTACAGCTGCTAAACAGATGTTGTGTTCAACCCAAGAGGTGACTACATTTCAGTCGTGGGTAAAATGATTCCTTGTTATTCCTTTTTGCTATCACAGAGGTATTCTGAGGCTTAATTAATTAAGATGTGCACAGCTTCCAAGGTACGAGGTTGTGGTAAAGATGGCAGACATTTATTATTAAGCATTTTTAAAGAGTTCTGCACCTGCCTGCATCTTAAGGTAAAATCTGGGCATCATATGTTCCTTATGCTACAGTATATCCTGTTTAAATTTAATAAGAAAATTATCAGAAATGAGCATTGGTTGAACTTAGAATTATAGAACATATTGTCTCTTTTTATCACTTTAAATGATCTTTAGTATTAATGAAGCAAATATCTCACTTATAACAATATCGATAAACTTTTCATTGATGGTTTCCAATTCCTAGTTGCAGATACTACAAAGGTGTCAAGTTTTTGTCCATCATTTCCCCAGTTTTGCCATATGACTTTCTATGCATGCACCTTGCTCATCAATATAGGCTGCATCAAAAATATATATCCCAAAGCTTAATGGCTTAAAATATTCATTATTTTATTACATCTCATGATTTCGTGGATCAGGAATTTGGGAATAGCTCAACTGAGAAATTCTTCTGCTCCATATGATAGGGTCATTTGGTAGTATTCAGCTGGATTGCACTGCTTCGGAGGTCCAAAATAGCTTTATTTACATGCCCAGTACCTTTTCAGATTACATGGAAGACGACTCAGCTGACTCTCTGCCGATCTGATCTCTGGGCCTCTTTATCGGTCTCTCCAGCAGGGTTGTTGAACTGCTACACGGAGACCCGGCACTTCAAGAGCCTGAGACGGAAGCTGCCAGTTCTCTTAAAGTCTGGACCTGGAAAAGGCACAGAGTCACTTTAATTCTACTTTCCTGGTCAAATTATTCACAAACCAGCCCAGATGCAAAGGGAAGAAAAACAGGTCCACTTCTTAATGAGAGGAATGTCAAAGCATTGTGGACATCTTTACTCCACCGCACTGTCAGTTTTAATAATGTTCTCGTCCTCAGTAATTTCAAAGATATCTGAGTTTTCCACAAGAAACACTTCTACCATTAAACACTCAGACACAAAGACAGACTCTATATCGACCTCTTAGCTTTAACATTGGTCTAAAATACTTCAGGAAACAGGTATTTGAATATCTGCAAAAGCAGATATTTCCTCAGCATTAGCACTTGTAAAAGGTACCAA
>NW_011888870.1:4488632-4496804 GCF_000151845.1 Pteropus vampyrus
TCTTTTACCCAAAATAAGACTCAATTTCTAAATTCCCAACAGGTTTTCTTCTTCCTAGCAGCTAGCTGCCAGGAACAGAGCGAGTTCACCACAGCCCTGCACAAGATTTAATGGGGGTAATTAAGAAGTGTGCTGAGAATTTGGCCCAGGACATGGTTCTGTTTTTGCTCTGCAGATTTTGTGTTTGTGGAAGCAGTTCAGGCAATCCGTCATTTGTGCTTGGCAGTGCCAGTGACACAAGTCAGTTCTTGGAATGCAGTAAGGGACAACTGAACCAAGTGGGTAGCTAAGGTTTGGCTGCAAGCTATAGAAGCTTTAGGGGCACTTTGGCTGTGGTTAGTGTTCCTCTCAAATAACCATTAAGAGCAAGTGGCAGGAGAAAATGAGACTGCCATTCCCCCAACCTGCCAAGGCTTAGGTTATATCTTTTATTCTTACTCTTTCACATCTATATGTAGATTTGCTTTTAAAAGAAAGCTTCACATGATATAGCTAATTTGATATACATGAGAAATGGTATCTTTAGAGTGTGTGAATGTGTGAATGTCTAATTATGGGTGAGATTGATCATCTTTTCAAATATTAGAGAGCCATCTGTATTTCCTTTTCTGTGAACTCTATTCATTCCATGAAGCAAAGACCTACAAACTGCTGTGGTGAGCTATGAAACGGGTGCCCACATATGATGATTGTATAATTATAAATGGGCACAACCATTTGTCAATATCCAGTAGAAGTTTTAAGGTGCTCATTCCCAACAAGTCTACTCTTATGTATTTATCTTACAATCCCACTTACATATGTGCAGCACAACACACTTGTAAGTCCTTCATTGAAGCATGTTAGCTAAAAGTAAGATGGAAAACAACATAAATATTTGGTAACAGTTGCCTGGTAAATAAACTGTGGGAGGAACGTCTGCTTCCAGCCATGATGAAGTAAGTGGTATAAGACAATTCTCCAGCCATAAATACCTACAAGACAGAACAAATAAGTGAGGCAAACTTTTTTTCAGCATTGAACAACAGACAACACATGACTGCAATGTCTGAGAGAAGGGAAATTAAATGTGAGGCCCATAATTGCACAGCCATCTACCAGGGGATAATGTCTTGACCATGGTACACAGAGCAAGAGTCAAAGCAAGACTTGTCAATCTTTCTGAGTTGAGGAGGCAAAGATCAGAATTCGAGAAGCTGCAATGGCTAGAATTTACAGTATGGGATATCAGAGATAAGGAAAGAACTATGTTCACAGGCGGTCCCAAAGAATCCACACTAAAGCTACATATACGTACAAAGTGGCAAAGAATGGTTGGGAATTAAAATTAAAAAACAGTACTACTTACAAAAGCACAAAAAACATGAAATATTTAGGTATAAATATGCCAAATATGTATAATATTTTTATTCTGAAAACTGTAAGACATTATTGAAATAATTTTAAAAATACTTTAAAAAACAGAGAGACATGGTACATTGATATATTAAAATATTAATAATGCCAAGATTCCAATTCTTCCATAATTGATAGATTCAATATAATTCCAGTTATGTAGATGGGAACATGCTACAATTTATATGGAAAAGCAAAGAAACTAAAATAGCCCAAACAATTTTTATATAAAAAGACAAAATTGAAAGTCTCACACTATGTAGTTTCAAGATTATTATAAAGCTATAGTAATCAATATATTGATTAATAGAACAGGATAGAGTTCAAAACAGATCCACACATATTCGGTCAATTGAATTTTGACAAAGGGATTAAGATAATTCAACCAAGAAATGATAGTCTTTTTAATAAATGATGCTGGAATAATTTGATATTAATATTTTTAAAAAAGAAAAAAAAAACCTAAATCCATAGCTCACACTAATATAACATTTAATTCAGAGTAGTTTATAGGCCTAGATATAAAATCTAAAGTCATAAAATGTTTCACAATAGCATAGAAGAAAATCTTTATTACCTTGTGTTAGACAAAGATTTCTTACATAAGACACAAAGACTATAAACCATAAGAGAAAAAAATGAATATACTATGCTTTATCAAAATTAAAATTACATCTCTTTAAAAGTCACTGTCAAGAAAATTAAAAGACAGGTCATAAATTGGGAGAATATTTAAAAAACACATTTGTAACCAAGAGATATAAAGAGCTATCACAACTCAATAATAAGTAAACAAATAATCCAATTCAATTCAAGGGGAAAGGGAAGTATTTTCAACAAATGGTGCTAAGTCAACTGCATATCCACATTGGACAGTTGGAGAGAAAAATTATTGGAGGGGAAGAGGAAATTGACATCATATATCATATATGCAAAAATTAATTAGAAATGAGTCATAGTCTAAATACAAAACAAAATGTATAAAGCTTTTAGTACAAAACATAGGAGAAAATCTTTGCAAATTTGAGGTAGGCAAATATTTCTAAGAACACACACATGCACACACACACAAAATTATTTCATAGATTGGACTTCATCAAAATTAGCATCCTTTGTCCTTTGAAAGACATTGTGGGAAAGAAAATTATGACCCCCACCCCCCAAAAAACTGTATGCCCAAATACCTAGGATGATTGTGAATACGTTACATTATGTGATAAAAAGAACTATGTAATTCCTAAATTAGGTAACTGATCAGTTGATCTTAAAATAAGCAAACTATCCAGGATTTCTGGGTAGACCCAATGTAATCACATGAGCCTTTACAAGCTAAATAGGAAGACAGAAGGCAAAGTGGAAGAGATTTGGACCACAAGAATAATTCAACATTACCGGCTAGAAGATGGAAGGGGCCATGTGCTAAGGAAATGGAGACCTTAGACTTACAACTGCAAGGAACTAAATTCTGGCAACAACTTTAATAAGCTTGGAAGCAGATTCTTCCCTAGAGCTTCTGGAAAAAAACACGTTCCTGCCAATACCTTGATATTGGCCTCTGGAGATCCTGAGCAGAAAATCCAGCCAGACTGTGCCAAACATATGGCCTACAGAACTGTGAGATAATAAATGGGTGTTGTTTTAAGCCACTCTATGTATGGTAATTTGTTGCACAGCAATAAAAAACTAACACAGACACTGTTAAAATGAAAAGGCAAGCTTTAGACTGGGAGAAATATTTGCAACTCATATATCAAACAAAGAACTTGTATCAAGAATACATAAAGAACTCCTGCAATTATATATTAAGAAAAAAAAAAAACCTAATTTTAAACTTGGATGAAAGATCTGGACGGTTCACAAAAGAAGACATGCAAATGTCTAATACAACCATGCAAACATGTTCAACATCATTACTCATTAAGATTCAAATTAAATACACAGTGAGATATTTTTGAGTACCCATTAGAATAGCTACAATTTAAAAGACTAGTCATTACCAATAGCTGGATATCATAGCACAAGTAAAATTCTCATATATTACAGGTAGGAAAACAATAAAGTACACCTCTGAAAATGATTTGACAGTTTATTTAAAAGGTAAACAGACAATAAGCATGTGATCATGCTATTCCATTCTTAAATACACAAGATAATTGAAAACTTATGTGTACACAAAGAGTTGTGCATAAATCTTCATGGTATATTTATTTGTGATAGCCAAAACTGTAAGAAAAATTAAAAAAAACCCAAATGCCTATTGACAGTTGAATGAATTTTTTAAAATGATGGTATATCTGTATAATAGAATATTCTCAGCAATAAAAAAGACTACTGATACGTGCAACAAAATGGCTTAATCTCAAAAGCATGGTGCTAAGTGAAAAAAGTCAGACAAAAATAGTATATAATATAAGATTATATAAAATTTTATAAAATGTAAACAAATCCATAGTGATAGAAGTAGGTCAGTGGTTGCCTGGGGGTAGAGGGAGAGATAGATAATAAACCAGCATGAAGACAGTTTTAGGGTGATGGAAATACTTATTATTTTAATTGTGATAATGATTCTATAGGTGTACACGTATGTCAAAACTTATCAAATTGTACAGTTTAAACATGTACAATTATTTACTTCAATTATATCTCTATAAAGCAGTTTAAACAATTATATGGCCCACAAAGCACATCTTCCAGCCAGAAAGGCCTGGCCATAGTCCAACAGTTTGAATTCGCAGGCATCGTGATTATCATAAAAGTCAGAAGGATACTCTGAGATAATTAGAATTCTGTCACATAGTGATGCAAATTGGGCTACCTATAAGAGGCAGGTGGGAAATTGGGGAATTTTCCTTCCTCGTCGTATTCTTTTTGCAGACTTGAGGAGAATTTGCCTTCTGAAGACCTGTTTTTCCATGGCCGACAGCCTTAACCCACCCCAAATCATTGAGTCATTGAGTTTTCTAGCACTGGGCCCTACAAAGGCACAGGGATTTCTAAGATACAGGACATAGTCCTTAGGATTCTAAAGACTGTATATCTGGGCCTGTGCTGTTATCAATCATTGCCTTGAGTTTCTTAGTGGTGGCCAGTAGGATTAGCTATATACAAATCTCAGAGACTCCCTTGGTTTATGATAAAGAAAATCCCCTGAGGAATTTTCTAGGCAGCCCCAGAGTAGAGACATGACTTTATCACATCTGAGAAAGAAGGAAATCATTCTAATCACATCTTTTGATTTTTTTTTTTTTTTAATTCCTGGCCCACTTAGGCCTTTGTGGGGCTAGCTTCTCAGCTCAGGGCTCTCATGAAGGCATAGCTGATTGCAGAGCAGAAATCCAGGAACTGCCAATGCAGGGGAGAATCTGTCTCCTCTAACAGAAGCGCCCACAGCATAGAAATGCAAACCAGCCTCCATCCCTCCTACAGCGTGCTTCAGCCCTGGCACAGAGAAGAGCCAGCTGCAGAGGCTTTGACCCTCCCTCCACTAACAGAATCAGTGCCAGTTGGGGAAACAAAAGAGGATTCAGCTTCTCTGTCACTGGCAGTCAGATCAGCAGGTACCCCAGATAAGGGTCCACATGGGACATCATTCCTGTTAGCCTCGAGACATCTTCCTGACAATCTTTATTCTCCAGAAAAACTTTCATTGCAGTTTGAGCAAGAAAAGTATTTAACCTCGTTTCCTGGTTATTCATTCATTCATTTATTCAATGAATGGAATGTATACCTACTGTGTACAAGTCACTCATATATTTCTGGTAGAAATCAATACTAAAATCTAGATATACTAGAAACCAGAAAAATGCTCTTTTCTTTAAGTGAGAATATTATAAACCATCTCTTGTGAACCTGTTATTAAGCACCAGCAGTACTGCATACATTATTTCTTTTCCTCACAATGCAACTTAGATATTATAATAAACATTTTATAGTTGACAAAACAAAGGTTAAACAATTCGCCCGAGGCCAACAGCTTGACAATTGTCCAACCTGGAACTTGAGCACAGATTTAGAATGATTTCAAACTCATGCCCTTTCCACCCTCAGTAGATTACCCAACCTGTTTGCAATGATTTTGTGATGGTGATATTTCCTTATTTATAGCTCTTCAGCAAACATGTTCACACTATTATCTCTGGCACATCTATAGAGCATTACAACAAAAGGTGACATCTGGCTGCACAGACTCTTGATGGATTCCCACAGCTCAGTTTTGGGTTTTCAGCCCTTAGGTTCGAAACTCAATTTATCCATCATCAGAAACTAATTTGCTAAATGCACAGAAATCTGATATGTAAATAAGAATTCTAACTTATTATTTATAAGGTTAAGTAGGACCAGAAAACTGACTGGAGTATTGGACATAACATCTTATCCATTCCACAAATATTTATTGTGTATTAGGTGCCGACAGGGTTCTAAGTGCTGCAGATAAGACAGTAAATATGATTACTAAGGTCCCTGCTCTTGTGGTGATGACATTGTCGGTCCTGATGTTTTAGAATGCTAGTTGGGAGGAAAACAGTCATTCCAGCTATAAGACATCCGGCTTTAACTATGTAGAGTTCGAAGTGTCTATGGGCTAATCAGGAGGACAGTTATAAAAATAGTCACAGAGATGTAAAGTACAGCATAGGGAATATAGTCAGTAATATTGTAATAACTATGTATGGTGTCAGCTGGGTACTAGACTTACCGGGGGGCGGGAGGCACTCTGAAAGTTATACAAATATCTAATCACTATGCTGTAGACCTGGAACTAATATAATATTGTATTTCAACTGTAATTAAAAATTTTAAAAATATATTTTTTAAAGAGGATCTTTTTTAATGGTGTGCAGGAGCTGGCTCATGCCAGCTCTGGAAAGCCGATTGTTAAATTTTCAGTTATTTTGTGAGCTGATTGATGTCGACTTGATAGTTAAAATCAGCCATGGTCAGTATATTTATGTCACAGAAATTTGAAAATTCAAATCAGAGCCCTTCTTCTCTCTCCCCACCAGAGCCCATTGTTAAAGGGTTACTGCTTCATCGTTGGAGAGGAGCAGAGGCTTTGACTATGTAGCCCAGAAGAAAGACTTTGACTTCCTTGAATTTTAGAGCCTGTAGGTAAGTTTAAGGGTTATTAGAATACGAATGGTAGTAAAAGTCTTAGGATAGATACAGTAACCTAGGGGAGAGTGATAAAAGCAGAAAATTGAGAAAAGAACCTAAAACAAATAAAACAAAATAAAAAACTATACTTAGGTGAGGAGCAGAGAGAGAAAATAGCCGCCAGAGAGATTGAACGCATCAGGTTTGCAGTACCAGGAAGGACGTTCACAAGCGAAGGTGTAATACATTCCACAAAGGAAACGTTCTGCTTTGCTATGTTCATCTTTTAAGCTATTGTCTGAAGACTAGATAGTGTCCGTGAATCTTGTGACTGGGGTGAGGAGAATCGTTAAACTTGAATAAGCATTTTCAAAGACTAATGGGGAATGAAGTTAGATGCACAAAGGTGAAAAGTAGATGAGGATTGAAGTGGGGATGACAAGGATACAGAATCTACAGAGCCACCGAACAGCTCCGTCTGATGGTGGGGAGCCCCTCCCTTCTGGAGAGAGGAAAGCTCGATATGGTTATTCCGAGCCTCACCTCTTGAATCCCTATTTTCATTTCTTCATACAGGAAATACTCTTCCATAAGCACATTCTTTCTTCACTTGGAGGACGAAGAAGGCATTCGTTTCAGCTCTGCTAAGCAACCACCCTCTCCTGAGATTGATGACACCCAAACCACTGAACCTGGAAGTTCAACTGCTTATCATTTAGGGTAGATTTTTCTACAGATGGCTAATTTCATTTCCCGCATGTTGAATTCTTTCTAGCATTCTGCCCAGAAGGTAATCTAAATTTCATGCTTAGGGAGTACTTCGCTCTTACTATGAACATATGCTCCAAGAGGGAATATTTTTTCTGCTCCTTTTTAACTCATAAAAGATGCAGCAGGCTTGGGGCAGAGGAGGAAGAAGAAAAGAATATGAGATTTACATTGTCTGTCTGGCAGTAACCATCCTATCCCCACCTCAGAGAAGCTGCCTCATCTATGTGCAACTGAGTGAGAGGAGTGGTCAGACTCTGTACTGTGATATCCTGCTATCCAGGTCTCAGCTAATGGAGCCGAGGATGGTCAGCTACTCAACAGATGGTAATTTCAAAACTGCAGCAGAAACAGTGACTTACTGGCTCAAAGAGACAAGCTAAAACAATCAGATTCTCTATTTCTAAAACTTTCCTCTAGGATTCCTGTTGCAGGAGCACAGGGTGGAAGAGCAAGTAAAAATAGAGATGATAAGGGAAGGCGGGCAAAGAAAATCAGAGACAAGACATCACGTGCTTCCTGAGAGACAGAGTAAGGTTAACACAGCTTCCTAAGAACTGGAACTTAGAAACGGAAAGTCAGAACCCAAAAACAAAGTCACTTCTAAAGACAATATACTCGAGATCTCAATTCATGATAACAAAAGTGTCATAATTAACACAGATGTGGCTTCTATTCAAGACACTGTCTTTTCATCATTGTGACTTGATATTTATTAAGCATTTACTCTATACCAGACACACAGAGAATAAAACACTATCCTTACTGTCCTCAAACAGTTCTCAGAGTAGGAAACAGTAAATAAAAATCTCTGTGCTAAGAGTTCATTGGAAAAGGCAGGAAAAAAATGAAAGCAGCTAATGTCACAATTTGGCAGTAGAGAATTTGTGCAGTTATAGAAGGGCAGTCAGCAAA
>NW_011888870.1:4497769-4531676 GCF_000151845.1 Pteropus vampyrus
TTTTTTAATGGTGTGCAGGAGCTGGCTCATGCCAGCTCTGGAAAGCCGATTGTTAAATTTTCAGTTATTTTGTGAGCTGATTGATGTCGACTTGATAGTTAAAATCAGCCATGGTCAGTATATTTATGTCACAGAAATTTGAAAATTCAAATCAGAGCCCTTCTTCTCTCTCCCCACCAGAGCCCATTGTTAAAGGGTTACTGCTTCATCGTTGGAGAGGAGCAGAGGCTTTGACTATGTAGCCCAGAAGAAAGACTTTGACTTCCTTGAATTTTAGAGCCTGTAGGTAAGTTTAAGGGTTATTAGAATACGAATGGTAGTAAAAGTCTTAGGATAGATACAGTAACCTAGGGGAGAGTGATAAAAGCAGAAAATTGAGAAAAGAACCTAAAACAAATAAAACAAAATAAAAAAACTATACTTAGGTGAGGAGCAGAGAGAGAAAATAGCCGCCAGAGAGATTGAACGCATCAGGTTTGCAGTACCAGGAAGGACGTTCACAAGCGAAGGTGTAATACATTCCACAAAGGAAACGTTCTGCTTTGCTATGTTCATCTTTTAAGCTATTGTCTGAAGACTAGATAGTGTCCGTGAATCTTGTGACTGGGGTGAGGAGAATCGTTAAACTTGAATAAGCATTTTCAAAGACTAATGGGGAATGAAGTTAGATGCACAAAGGTGAAAAGTAGATGAGGATTGAAGTGGGGATGACAAGGATACAGAATCTACAGAGCCACCGAACAGCTCCGTCTGATGGTGGGGAGCCCCTCCCTTCTGGAGAGAGGAAAGCTCGATATGGTTATTCCGAGCCTCACCTCTTGAATCCCTATTTTCATTTCTTCATACAGGAAATACTCTTCCATAAGCACATTCTTTCTTCACTTGGAGGACGAAGAAGGCATTCGTTTCAGCTCTGCTAAGCAACCACCCTCTCCTGAGATTGATGACACCCAAACCACTGAACCTGGAAGTTCAACTGCTTATCATTTAGGGTAGATTTTTCTACAGATGGCTAATTTCATTTCCCGCATGTTGAATTCTTTCTAGCATTCTGCCCAGAAGGTAATCTAAATTTCATGCTTAGGGAGTACTTCGCTCTTACTATGAACATATGCTCCAAGAGGGAATATTTTTTCTGCTCCTTTTTAACTCATAAAAGATGCAGCAGGCTTGGGGCAGAGGAGGAAGAAGAAAAGAATATGAGATTTACATTGTCTGTCTGGCAGTAACCATCCTATCCCCACCTCAGAGAAGCTGCCTCATCTATGTGCAACTGAGTGAGAGGAGTGGTCAGACTCTGTACTGTGATATCCTGCTATCCAGGTCTCAGCTAATGGAGCCGAGGATGGTCAGCTACTCAACAGATGGTAATTTCAAAACTGCAGCAGAAACAGTGACTTACTGGCTCAAAGAGACAAGCTAAAACAATCAGATTCTCTATTTCTAAAACTTTCCTCTAGGATTCCTGTTGCAGGAGCACAGGGTGGAAGAGCAAGTAAAAATAGAGATGATAAGGGAAGGCGGGCAAAGAAAATCAGAGACAAGACATCACGTGCTTCCTGAGAGACAGAGTAAGGTTAACACAGCTTCCTAAGAACTGGAACTTAGAAATGGAAAGTCAGAACCCAAAAACAAAGTCACTTCTAAAGACAATATACTCGAGATCTCAATTCATGATAACAAAAGTGTCATAATTAACACAGATGTGGCTTCTATTCAAGACACTGTCTTTTCATCATTGTGACTTGATATTTATTAAGCATTTACTCTATACCAGACACACAGAGAATAAAACACTATCCTTACTGTCCTCAAATAGTTCTCAGAGTAGGAAACAGTAAATAAAAATCTCTGTGCTAAGAGTTCATTGGAAAAGGCAGGAAAAAAATGAAAGCAGCTAATGTCACAATTTGGCAGTAGAGAATTTGTGCAGTTATAGAAGGGCAGTCAGCAAACTGAGGACAGCTCAGACTCAAATAGCTGAGCATGAAATACTTGCAGCTTATTATGTTTATAATCACTGCTTCATCACCTCAAACAATGATATTTAGCCCACTTGCCAGACTGGTTGGTTTCTCCCGGCTACAATGCCACAGTCTGACTGCCACCTCTTGGTTTTACCAAGAGGGATATGTTGGTTTGGCCTGGCTAATGCCTATAAAAGTCAAACATATTTTTCTTCATTGAGGACCCCAAATCAGTCACAGGAATAACACAAAACAAAGCCAAAGTCACCACCCAGAAGTGACAGAGAAGACCCAGATCTATTTTTGTGGTCTTTATTATTATACTATACAGAAGGCATCAAACAGAAGACTTCTTAACCAAACTAACACACATCATTGGCAATAGCAAGACAACGAATAGTCTAAGTTATACATCCAGTGATCACCCCCAGAGGAGCTATTGCCTTTGGGAAGGACAGCTATAAAGAGCCACCTGGAAAAGGCTGGATTTAATTAACTAAAACATAATGTTTGAGTGCATATTCAACTTCTTTATCATATTAAGGTCCCAGATTAGACCTTGTATACACACACATACAAATGTGTGTTGTGTGTATGTGTTGACATATTGAAGCAAAAAAATAGCAATTCACAGGACTTAGAGCAATTGTTGATGGGAATGGTGAGCTGGTCCCACTTAATTAGCAATAATCGAACAAGGTAATATGGCAGTATTTTTTTTTTTTTGCAAACGGGGATGCGGAACACTTGTAATTAGCAAGAAAATCTTACAAGTTGTGGTTCATGTCCTCTCCCTCCAGGCAAGGGCTCTGTAAAAACAGTTTTTACAGTGATGAAAACACAGAGGTAAATCATGAAGCAGTTCTCCAGTCCCTGGGAGGGAAACAGGACAACCTTTTATTCACTTAGCATTGACCAGAGGGAGGAAGCAAAAAACTGCATTAGCCTTTCATTCACATCCCAGATGTTTCCACTAAGTGATCACCTTCAGGAAAGCTCAGCTGGTGTAGATGAGAAGTATTGAGTTTGATGGCCTGGCAGCCATGGAAGAAAATTCATGTTGGAGAGAGGACTGTCATCTAAGGCCTAATGCTATAACAGGCCCAGGTAACTCTAGCCTAGGCGGTGGTGGTGGTGGCGGTGGCGGTGGTGATGGTGGTGGCGATGGTGATGGTGGTGATGGTGGCGATGGTGGTGATAGTGGCGGTGCTGGTGATGGTGGTGATGGTGGTGGTGGTGGTGGTGTCCAACCTACTGTGTAGTCCATTGGACACATACACAAACCCAATGCCATCCATTCCCAGAAGTCCCCTGCTCCAGCTCACTGCTGGAGACTAGGACTGTGGCCCCCAGGGTGGTCAAGGGAGCTGATTTCCTTCCTCCTGGAGGACAGTATAGCTGTGTCCTTCATATCTTATATCTGTAAGTACACTCAGAATCACAAAGACGGGAATATCTTGTTTGTATGATTTGACTACCATGGGATTGTGTCTTAGGCTGGGTTTCCTAGAAGCGGCCCCTGATACAGAGATATGGGACATATAATTTATTAAGAGAGTGTTCAAAAGAAAAGAAGTAAGAAGTGTAAAATGAGAGTTGAGCAAGGATGCAGTCTTAGGTTAAGTTTAGTTTGGACTTGACCCACAGGGGGCTCTGCAACATACATTCCACGCAGACTTGCCCCATCAAGGAGTGGGGTTGGAGTATTATTTCCAAGAGATATGGGGATCCCTCTGGGGCAGGAGCAGCTGTGAGACATTAGCAAGCAACACTAACAGATGCTGGTGTTGGGTGCACTGCCAAGGTAGGGAGAAGCCAGGAAATTGCCTTCATTCTCAGCTCATTATTGTGGCAGCTCTGAGCCGGTATATTAAATTCATTCTAGGACAGGGTGTGTCATTTGATACATACAATGAGCTGATAAGATATGCAGGGCAGACATAATTTTTCTTCAGCAGAGACTCCTATTTTATAAAGGAGGAAATGTGCCCAGATTGACCAAATTGCTACTCTAAATAATCCAGATAATATGAGAAGTGTTGAAACTAGAATCCAGGACTTCAAGTTCTGTGTCTTTTCTGCTATATCTCTCTGTCTCTTGCCTCTTTCCTGGTTAAAAATGAGAAAGGTAAAATAATAATAGCAAGCATATAAGTAGCAGGGCACACAAATGCTGTAGGAAGCAGGGGAGGCTGAGAAGAATTGAGATGGAGATATCAGGAAGGCTTGTTGAGGGAACTCCAGCTCTGCTGGGCCTATCCCCTAGTGGTTAGGATTTCGATGAATGAGTGGATGGGAGTTTCCAAGGCTCAGGTAGGGCAGAGACTAGAATGCTCGAGGGTACCTCAGGAGTATTAGCACGTGGATCGTCCTAGACAGGGGCTAGCTTTGCACCAGCAACGTTAAGCTGTGTGTATATGTTGGGAGGAGGGCCCTCAGTCACTGCGGCTTGTCTTTCCTCTTCCCCATTTCCCATATGGCCTTCTCTCCACACCCTTCTCTAGCTTCCAAATTCAGTTAGCAGTGTCTGGTTGTGTTAACTCTTGAATAATTGGTCCTTGATGGTGGAGGGCTGCATGAAATTGCTTTCCATCATCAGATAAAAAGGAATAATGACCTTTAAACTTGATATTCAGTTTCTATGAAGTAATGGTAGTATTTAATAGAATGAAGATGGTTTAGGAAAGGCCAAAGTATTCAAAATGCCCGTTCTTTCTCAAACACCCCTACCCAAGAGATTTCCAAGAGTCTCAGGGTAAAGGACAAAGGAAAACAAATTGCCACCTTCTTATTCTTAACACCTGGGCCATAACCATAATACAGAACGTTTTGAGAAACCCGAATGATACATGTGACCCGGCCTAGGGATTTATAAGGCCTCTCCTCCAACCTTCCCCTCTCCTGCAAGCACCCATGAAATCACAGCACATAATGGCTCCATCTTGTCCATGAAAATGTAGAGAAGTACAAGAATGCATATTAAAGAAAACTCTCTCTCTTTTTTCTTTTTTTTTTTTTTGCTGAGAATGGCCACACCATAGTGGCACAGTAACCCCAATCGCTAGCAAGGGAAACCCAATCTGTATCCTGAAGTCTAAGCAATGGGATCACTCTCTCTCCTTCTTCAAAGGGAAGTGGAGGTGGGGGTATCAGTGGGAAATGACTTAATAATGTGCCACCGGGCTTGTGGGATCAAAGGATGTATATAAATGAAGGCATCTAATAATAATCAAGTTTATAAAACGCAAATCAGAGGAGCAAATCTATAGCACACCACTCAGATTTGCTTTAGAGAGTCAAAGGCCTGGGAAACTGGCCTGGTACATTTTGATGGAGAAGAAAGAGTTAAAGAAATGAATCAAGGGGCCTGGCATTGGATGCTGATTGTTAAGGTGAGGGGCCACTGTGCAATGTTGGTTCTCACACAGATATTCTGCTTATCCCAACTTTTATCCTTTTGCCTGCATCTTTGTTTATTTTATTTTTAGAAATGGGCTTATGGAATGGGCTGAAATGATGACCCTCCACAGATATATTCACCTAGAAACTATCAATGTGACAAGTTTCTTGCTTGGAAAAGGGATTTTTCCAATTAAGAATTGGAAGGGATTCCAATTAAAAAGGGATTTTTCCAATTTAACAATTAAGAATCTTTGGATGAGTTCATTTTCAATTAATGGAATGTACCCTAAATCCAATGACATGTCTCCTTATAAGAAAGAAGGGGAGAACACACAGAGGAGCCATGTGAAGACGAAGGCAGAGGTCGGAGCAATGCACCTACAAGTTAAGGAACTCCAAGAATCACCAACAGCCACTAGAACCTAGGAAAGAGGCAGGGCACGGAGTCCTTCCCAGGGCCTCCGGAAAGAACCAGCTCTGCTGACATCTGATTTTGGACTTCTAGCCCTAGGACTGTAAGAACAAATTTATACTGTTTTAAGCCACCTGCTGCACGGTCATCTGTCATAGCAATCTAGGAGAAAAACACAGCCCGTTAGGTGCTGCTCCTCAGAAACTCTCTAAACAACAGTGTGAATGGATGAACTGCCAGGCTGTCCCCACTCAGATACCTCAGCTATCAGAGAACAAGCCAACCAACCAGCATTATAGTCTGCATTGAAATGTGGGAATTCCATAGTCTCCCTGGGCTACCGAACCCACACAGAAGCTTCTACCCTCAGCCCTTCAGGCAGCATTGCAGATCAAAAACATCCTATTAAACCTGCCTCAAGCACTTGAGGCCCCTGAGAAATATACTCAAATGATGGAGCTGTTCTCCTGTTGGCAAAGGTCTTTATCAAGCAATCCAGAGTACATTTTCAATCATTCGCATATCACAGTGAAGAGACAAACCCTGTTAGTGTGTGTTCACTGAGAAAGAAAAAAACAAAAAACAAAAAAACAAAAAAAAACGTAAAACGCCAAGGTTTGGTTCACCTAGGGACTAGCTGGGGCTTTGAGCCTTCATGAATCTTAGCAGTAGTCAGCGAAATGTAATTCAATCTGTTTAACTTTATGATATATATTCATGTCAGTGGCTTTAAGATAAGGAAAAGACTTTAGTGAAAAATGAAACTTCTGATGAATAACTCAGAGGATGCTGAATAATATACAAATATTACTTTCCCCTCAGTCAGAGACATTCCAAATCCTGCTGCATTTCCATCCCTGTCACTGCTGTTCTTCTATAAGGAAAACAATTTGGGAGGAGGAAAGGAAAGAAACCTTGGCATTTGGGGCAGGAGGAGGAAGTGCTGCGGGGAGGGAGGAGTAGGAAGAGGGAGGAGGAGAGAAAGGGGAGAGGCCAGGAGAAAAAAGGGGAGGAAAAAAACTCAGCATGTAATCACTCAAAGTTCCTAAAAGATGCAGGGAAATTGGCACATTGTTGATAATAACCATAATAGCAAAGTTAATGATAGGCTCTGGGAAGGACCTTGCTTGGTCTCCGATTTGTTAGAATGAAAAAGAGATGCTCGGCTGGCGGCATGGCTGTGTTTAGCAACGTGGCATTTATCCTGCCACAGCCCACCAGTCACGTCACAGGCCCGGCCACTTATCTCCTTCACTGTCTCAGCCCTCATTTTGCCTCTACAAAATCATTGGTATCTTGGCTGTTCTCTGAGACTTGACAAAGGAACAGGTGTAAACATCCATGAGGTGGTGGGGTTGGTATAGGGGCTCTCTTTTCTAAATCTGTTTCATTGTTTTCTGCACAAGGGAGAGAAGGCAGCACTGGGTTGATGGATTGGTTGGAGTAGGGTCCATGTGGCCGAGGGGTGCAAAGAGCATCCTTGGGGGTCTGAGCCTCCCTACGCCTCTTGGGATCTGCCACACAGATGTCCTAGGAAAATGCAGAGGAAGGGTGGGGGCAAAGAGACTGCTCAATGATGCCGAACCTGTTATATGTTCTATTACTATTTTCTTCATAAGAACAAGAGAGAAAACTGAGGCTTGGGGAGGTTAGAGACTTACCCAAGACCACACACTAGTAACAGCAGAAGCTGGCTTTGAACCCAGATCTATAGCTCTTCAAAAACCAAATCCTTAAGGCAAAATGATGCTTCTGCCCCCAAAGGTGAAGGTGATGCCCTAGATGAATCTGGGGTGGGAAGTGGTCCCTTAATTCTGAGAGCTCAGAGTGAGAAAGACTTCATTTGAATAAAGTTTGCATAATACAAAGATGAACACTCATAAAAAGCTTATATTGTAAATGGAAAATTGTTTAGAGAGCAGACTATTCTTCCAAGCTGGTGAGGCTAGTCTGAGCCCTGCCACATGAAGGGCCCTGACTGATCTCATTCAGGCTTGTGGCTTCTAGAGTTCCAATTCTGAGCCCTTAGCTGTCTGTTTCAGAGTGTCAGGTAGGTGCTATAAAGCTCAGGGAAGAAATCTGCTCCAAGTTTTCTTTCTGCTAAAAATATCTTCAAACGTCAGGCAATGCCTTTCTCAAGCTAAGACCCTTACCTCGTGGTCCATACAGAATCGCCTGCCACATTTGATAACCACTTAAAACCTTAATTGGTGTCGGTCTGTTCCAACATTTGTTAACAACAGCAAATTACTTATGATGGGACACTGCCAGCAAAATTGCTAAACAAAAAAGTTCCTCTACTTTTGTGAAAGGAATAAGACAAAAGAGTAGCAGAGAGCAACATTAAAGCCATTTCCTTTGCCAAGAATCTTGAGTAATGATTTCCTGTATCTTTAATGCTCATTGTGAAGGAACTAAGTAATTATAGTTTCTTTTTCCATTTATAAAGACCAATAAACTATTCTCTAGAAGATATTATGCTACAAGTCTCTTTTGAAATTATTGTCCATCTTTGACCTATGAATGTTCCTATTTTAACTATGCTTAATATTCAGTACTGCAGAACAATCTCCTTATGCTTTTTAAAAGTTTATTAAAAAGAACTCTAATGAAATACCCAGAAATCTGTTAGATCTGGAACACCATTATGAACATTCGATGTGACTTTACTTTCTTCTTTATTGTTTTAAACTATGAAATGAATATACGCTCATTATAAAAACATGGAATAATATAGAAAATATAAACTTTGTCATTTACAGATTAGAAGGTCAATATTTTTCTAAATCCAAATGCTTGATTTTTTGTTAGTTTTTCTAGCCCATTTCCCATCATTCCCCCATCCCCATTTATCCTCCAGTTCTGCCACTTCCTCAAAGCTCTTATCATTTTGCCAGAGTGAGAAGAGAAAGATTATAGGTGGAAAAAAAAAAAATGTGCGAGTAAATTCCAACTTTTTAAATGCCTACTGTAAATGTAATTTTCTTAGATAATTCTTCCTTAAGTTTCAAAGCCAGCCTTCTTCCAGGTCAGGTGAAAGGGTTGGTGGTGGAGGGTGGAGGGGTGGGCTAGAGGAGGGGTGGGGAATTACTCTTCTTTCTAAATTACTTGTTCCCACTCTCGAAATTATTGAAGCACTTTGTTTCCCAAAAAAGTATGATAAAAAATTGAATACTTACATGAATGTGCCTTAAATTATAAGTTCCACCAGGCCAGGAAAGGGATCACATATTCATATCTAGAATTCCAACACCTAACACAGTACTAGGCACTTAGTTTCTTAGTCAAAGCTCAATAAATATTGAAAGAATAGTGATTTGACAAATTACTTGAAACGTTGTTGCAGTAGACATTCATTCTGTGTTCCAGCACCCATCGTACCTTCATACGCACTGACGCATTGCCTTTGGTGGTGGCGAAGGGATATCTTTTCTCCAAGTATATTTAGTCTGAGTGAAGTAGTAAATTCAAATGCGTCCATTCCCATTTCAAAAGCCAGAGCCACATTTACAGGTTTCTTCCCCACAGTTTTCCTCACTGTTTGGTTTTCTAAGGCTGTTATAGCAAGGGCCACAGAATGGGTGGCTTAACCAACAGAAATAAATTTTGTCATAATCGTCCAGATGAGAAGATAGAGATCAAGGTGTCAGCAGGGTTGGTTGCTTCTGAGGTCTCCCTCCTTGACTTACAGATGACCATCTTCACCGTGTGTCTTCACATGGCCTTCCCTCTGCCCTTGTCTATGTCGTAATTTCTTTTTTCTTATAAGGGTATCAGATTGGATTAGTACCCACCCTAATAGCTTCATTTTTAACTTAGTCACCTTTTAAAGGCCTTATTTCCGAATACAGTCATATTCTAAGGTACTAGGGGTTAAGGCTTCAATGTATTAATTTTGAGGGGACATAATTTAGCCCATAAACACTCATTGTATCATGCAGTGAACATGTGACCTAAATTTAAAATTCCAGATAATATGGGGATAGAAGAGATGAGGAGAGGTCATTCATTCCACAAGAGACCCTCGGTAAGATGCTATCCGCTGGGAAAACATTTCTGTATTTCCTGGTTCTCTTTCCTTCAGAGCCATCTTACCTCTTGCCTCTTTTCCAAGCTGTGTTTTGCAAACTTGAGTTGAGTCCATGGGCTCTCAATAGCCTTCCCATAAATTCCGATTTGCTTGGCTTAGCATCTATTTTCTTATTAACTGATAAATTAAATATCTTTTTAAAAGTCATCTAAATCTATGCTCACTGACCTTGGCTATGTAGGAGCTCACCACTCCAATGAGAGGCTCTTAGAAGACTGCAAGGCTGATAGGGGATTTCCATAAACAGCTTTTGGGCTCAGAGAACTAGATTTCCATCCAAAGGTCAAAGTCTAAAAGGGAAAAAAACAATGCAAGAGTAAACAGAACACGGAAACATCTCTGAGTTTATACTCCCTCTGAATTTTTTAAGGTGACCATACATCCTGATGTGCTTGAGACAGTCCTGTTAGATTAAGTATGTTGTTCATGGAGACAATTATGTGCTTCCCAAGTGATTCTATCTAGAAACCGAGAAAGACAGATCAGTGACAAGAAAAACAATTCTATTCTGTCTTTGTCACTTCTGCACAGCCTCCTTTCTCTTCAAATCTACCATGCTTGGACACGATGTTAATTGCAGCCAGTTCTTGGAAGACCGGACAGCAATAACCCTTTGCAAGGGAGAATAAGCAACAAAAGATCCTACATCAAAGGAAGAGGCTTCTGGGAGAGGCTCCAGGGAGAAGTGGGGCCTTCTTTGGTGGCAAGAAATCCCTGGAGCCGAGTAGCCTTTAGCACAGGGGACACTTTGAGCACAGACATTTCAGCTGAGGAAGTCTCTGTTCTTCAGGGACCAGACTGTGTACTTTCTCTAGAGCAAATTACTGAAGGCCTCGCTTTATCTGGTTCATTTCTAATAGCTTCAAACAGCACCATTCCCCAGAGACTAAGCCATAATGACAGATGGCATGTGTGTTTGTCACGATCTATTTTCCTCTGTCTTCCCTGACATTTTAAAAAGAATCTGCATCTTGTGCTCACTCCCTGAAAGAGCCCTCCTTGAGCTGTGACCATAATGAAGTTCAAAAACCATGTCCTTGGTACTTCCAGATATATAAAAGTTACCTTTTACAGATAATTGTTTTATCTTATTATTTTTCAATAGGTGAAGGTGAAGACAACTCAAATCGGTGACTTTCAGAGAAGCTCTGAGGGACTTGAGGACCTGGAACTACACACATCATCATAAAAGCTTTGCAGAAGAAGGGAGAGGAAACAGGAAGCAAGTTATAAATACTGGAGCCAAAAACTGTAAACAAGCCAGGCCAAACTGTTTTTGAACCAGAAGCATGGCTACCTCAGGGAATCACGACATTTGGCAAGAGTGAGCATGTTTCGGAACTTGAGAGCCTTCACTCTAATTTTGTGAGGCATTTCTGGAAGCCCTGATTAGAAGTGTCTATCTCTTATCCCTTCCATATGGTCCAAGGAAAATTAAATCCATTATATTAAAAATATATATAATAAAAGGAGCAGTGACTTTTGGAATCGCGGTGTTCACAATGAATTTTAACCCAAATGCTCTTCTTTCTGAGGTAGACCTGAGGGAGGTAAATTCAGATTTACCTCCCCTATGTAAATCTGAATTCTGTCCCTGGGAGAACAGCCTTAGTTGAGAGACTGTCAGATCCTTTTTACAACTTGAGGCCAGGAAAGACACAGGGAAAGAATCCAGACAGACAACAGAACTAGAGCTTCTCAGATTCAAATCATTATTTGTCAAGCCCCAGTCATTCTGTGTGTGTTCACCCAAATTATCTCATTTAATCTGGGTTCCAACTCCATGAGATAAATGCCACTATCGCCAATTTATAGGTAGAGAAGTCGGACCTTGATTACATCATTTTACCCATCTCGGCCTCAGATTATTATAAAGTAATGGACCTAAGTTTTACTGAGACTTTTAGACTCTGAATAAATTGAACTCCAGCCAGGCTCTCCTCCCTTTCTTTGTATCCCATGTCCATTGATTCCTCTCTGAATCACCCTATATCTCATCATGATCTGTGGTCTGAAAACAGAAACAAAGAGCATTGTAAAGGGCACTCTGCTATTGTAAAGTTAATGCTAACTAAAATAAGTTTAAGGAACATCACAATGCCGTAGTATTTTGAGAGGGAATTGTTGGGCTACATCTGGTCTCCTTTGTCCATACCATTGGAGCAGACAAGCGAATTTGGTGGGATGTGGTGTGTGTGTCTGGATGAGGCATCCCATTGCTTATGTTTGCTCTCTGGTCTTCTTCCCTCTGAACAAGGCCAAACACTTTAAAAAGCGAGCAGCACAGCATGTAAAGCTGGGGCCTGGCAGTTGTCTATTGAGCAGCCTTACTTCAGCCCAGTGAGGGAAGCAAGGGCATCAGGCCAGAGGTCGCTCACCAAATTGGTCAGTAGGGCAACAGGATGTGGAGGATTATGAGCCACTGAACAACGAGGACACTTGGGACATTATAAACACAGGCGCTACACTAGCATAGCCACCGGGTTCCCTACTGACTCTCAATGCTGTCCTGTTCAATCAGCTTTGCATTTGTTGGGCAGTTGTGTGGTGGAAAGAAGACATGGAATCCAGCTTTGCCTCTGCACTGATTTGCTGTGCAACCTTAGAGAAGTCACTTTCCTCTCTGAGTCTCAGCATACACCTCTACAGAAGAAGAGAATTCTCCTAAGTACTGCCTGTACTAGTCATCTCTCAACAATTTTGGAAGTGGCCATGTGCTTCTCACACCTCTGGAAAACAAGACTAGCCAGTGAGGCAGACCATAAAGTGCTTTTTGTTTCCAAATAAGAAAATCATGGTCCAGAATGACTTGCTGAAAGTCAGAGATCTCTTGGCTTAATATTCTTTCCAAGGCACCATCCATCACCACCTTGATTCACAGTGTGTTTTTGTTCCAGATAACTCAATTAGGTGACTCCCTCAGAGTAGCAGCTGTTGCCCAGAAGGAAATGAGCAAATTTGGAAGCTGTTCTCACTTCTGCAGATTAAGGTTCCTTGTATCACGGGAACAGGAGCCAGGGCAGTTGACTTTTACTCAGTAACTCTCCCTGAACCATTTTAGTGGCAAATAGAGCAGTCGTTCTCAAACATCAGTGCACATGAGAATCCTCAGAGAATCTGCCTACGGTGCTGAGAGCTGGGCTTCAGCTCCAGAGTCATCTGCAAGCTTAACTTATCAGGTCTAGAATTGCCTTAGACAAGACAATTCTGATGCAAAGAGTGTTTTCCCCACTGGAGAGAAACCCAGCATAGAAGCAGCTACAAAGCGAATACACTCCCTGACACCTGCCTTTGCCTGTCTACTACTGAGAAATCTGACAGACCTGTGCTGATGGTGGGTACAGAGGCTATATTTTTAGTATGGCTTAGCCCAAATGAACCAACTAATTCATATTGTTTTACTGTGTCCTTTTTAATTTGGTGGAGCAGTTTTATCAGCCTGACACAAAATTAACATGGGAAGAACCTAGATACCTTTGGAAAGCAAAAACTAATGCATTTAGAAAATTCACCTTTGACTTGGGATAAGAATATTAGACACTTTACATTATTTGGGAAGCTCAAAGCCATTAAAATTCTCTTAAAGATGTACAGGCACTTTACGTTATGAACAATTAATTAGACTGAAAAAAACTATTTTTTTCAGAGGTGCCATAAGTGACTCCTAATATTTGAGGAAGGTACCTATATAATATAAATTCGTTTAAAAGGTGAGTATAACTCAAGAAAAGTTACAACTATAATATGTAATTTTTAAATATGTTCATGGAGAAAAAAAAAAGCCCACTTTTTTTTCAAATTGAGTTTAGAATATGTGATTTCAGAATAGCCAGTTAGCATTCAAAATATTATTGACCAAAGCTTTTTGGTTTCTAGGGTTTCTGTGATCTGCGGAAATTTAACACATATTCTGAACACTTAAAAAAATGAAAACGTCTGACTTACAGCCCTTGTCTAGATACTTAGCTCACATTCCCTTATTACCTAATATGGAGAAGAGCCATCCACTCATCCTTCCAAATTCCTTACTCAGCACTGGGCAAGAGAAGTAGATGTTAACAGTATAATTCTTGAAACAATATGAAAAAGATTGAAGAAAAAGAAGAAGGAGGAGGAGGAGGAGGAGGGAAAAAAAAGATATGTCCTGTGGATTTCCTTTCCTGTTTTGTTTGTTGTTGTTGTTGTTGTTGTTGTTTGTTTGTTTGTTTGTTTATCTTGCTGAAATCTTCAAGACCTGAGTTGGTGTTCCACCTCTACCACTCACTGGAAGCTGAGGTCCATGCAGTTACCAAAGTTACTAAGACATCCGCTCAGAAGTCCTGGCCACAAACATCAGGATGGGAAATTGAATATTGATTTGAAAAGGCCATCTAGTGAAGGGGGTCATAGAAAATGAACAGGTATATGAGGTTCAACTCTTGTTCTCCATTATTCATGCCTTTCCTAGTTTGGAATTATATATCCATACCTTTTATCATGTAACTTAGTAGTGTCTTGCACCAGCATAGGCAGACCATATTTCCCTAGTCCATCGATATTGGACATGGCTATGTGTTTTTTTTTACTCATTGTAGGTAGCAGGTAAATAGAATAACCATTTTGAGCCAAGGCTTTAGAGGCATAGGGTATTCTGCCAACCTGACTTGAAATTCTGTAACCCACCATGAAAAAAAAAAAAAACATACCCTCGGTAGCTGCTGGTCTCGTACTGATGACAACTCAAGGAACAGACCTGGGGCAACTGAAACCTGCATCCAAACTAGCCCAGGGGAGCATGGTCAGTCCCAGATGAGCTCAGCCAAACCACAGGCAATCTGAAGACTCAAAAGCAAAACATAATTATCTATTGTTATAAGCTACTTGGATTTTTTTTTTTTTTTTGCCATGTAACATTATGGCAGCAATAGTTGACTAATATAATAAATAAAGAAAATTGCTCAAAGAGAAAAATCTCAGACAGGTATATAGCTTTGATGTACAAAAATACATTTATTTTCAACAATTTCAAAACCACTGTCTTTTTTTTACAGTAGAAATATTCAAATGGAACAATAAAACCAAGAACAGTATATGTACATATACTGTATATATAGATATGACTCATGCATTTGTATTCCAATGTTTAGTACAAGTATTGCAATTGTCTGCCCCATTTAACCATTGAAACAAAAAAGCAGGATCTTTAGAAATACTCCTAATCCTGATCTATGTTGTGACCAATCAGATTTCTATAGGTCACATCCTCTCAGAGTCTCACAGAGAAAAAAGTGAACAACATCCCACAAATATTAACAGGTACAAAACTCAGCCTTTCCTCCCATATATACAGTATATCATTTTCTAAAACAGTGTGTACAGGCTGAGCCTGAAAAAAAAAAAAATGCTTACAGCATGGCTTAAAGTGACCTTACTGAAAACAACTGAGATGTGTAAGGGTGAAGGGGCTGGGATGCCGGAAAAGAGAATGCTGGCTTTGAAAGCTACTCACCCCAGAGGCAAGGACTATCTGAAGGGAACTGAAGGCAGACGTTTGACTTTAAGGAAGTTGTGTATATCTGACAAGAAAATAGCTCAGCTTTGCTAAAATCATCTTTGACTAATAGCATTAAAGACTAGACTCCTATCTGGCCTGCAGGGTTTGCATGGGGCTCATGATTCGACAAATGCCACCTCTCTATCTAACTCCTTTCATGCCAAGAGGCACCCACCGGACTTAACCTAGTGCCCAGGGGACTTTTCTGAGCTACAAATAGCCCAAGAATTCCCCATAAGCATTATGTATTTCCCTGGAATCCAACCAGAGAGCAGAATCATTGTCATTTTTAGATCCATCACCTGGCCTCGTTAGAGAAACCATTTTCTCAGGCTGATAATATCCTCAACTTTTTCCTTTTGGAGGAGAAGCCTTGTACCCCCATCTAGATCTCATCCGTACCCCCATTTGAAGTCTCTAGTGGGCTCCATCTTGCAACTTGTCCATGTCGCTGATGGAACAAAAGAGTCCCATGGTCTACGATGTCGCCATAGTCCTTCCTTTACCAACTGTCAAAAAGAAGCCCTTCCCCCCACCCCCACCCTTTATATACATAAGTAGAAACCAGCTATGGCATGGACACAGAGATGCAAAAGTTAATTGTGACAGACAACTGGAGAGCATCCAGAACCCAACACATCAAGCCTGGGGGTTGGTCAGCTCTGAGGGTGAGTGCATAAGCCGACACACACATCATTCTTTTTTTCTGTTTTCTTTTTTACTAAACATTAAATTATTTCTTAGGAAATAGAAAGCTATTTACATTGTAATTATATACAGTAAGCCATCAGTAGTAGCCTCACTATTGACATGCACGAGGCAGGACCTCTTTCATAAAAGTGTGCACGCTTTCTGCAGCTACGTTCACTCCCCACCCACTTACGGCCTGCAGATCTAACTAGGAAATGGTTTATGTTTTAGCTGTGTGTGCTGGAGTGAGGGGTGTTGGTGATTTGGCAGGGGTCAGGGAATGGGGAGGTGGGAGGTTAATGAAAAGCCAACCCAAATTTAAAAATAAAAAGAAAGAGAGACCACAAGGAAAAACAGAGTTCTTGCACTATTAATGGCAGAATAAAGCAAGAAGGCCATGGGAAGATGTATACTTTGCCCACAGCACAAAGACAAGCCACTTATCCTTTTTGTCTCATTTTAATCAGCTAAGAATGCCTTTGCCTTCCAAAGCTTAGCATCTGCCTGCTACTTATGAAGGGGCCCTTGGTAAACAAAGATTAAAAAAGACATTTTCATTTTTCCCATAACAATAGTAATAGTAATCATCAAAAATAAAAAGTCAGAAAGATGGTTGACCGCGTGGCTTGTCGGTATTAAACACTAGTGCAGTTGGGGATCTCCTTTGTGCTTTCGCTGTTTGCGATGGTGGCAATGCCTCCTACAGGGGAGAGAAGACAGAGGGAGAGAAGGCTGTAAATGTCACAAGGGCAGGGGTCTTTGTCTGTTTTATTTACTGCTAAATACCCAGCTACGTTGAACAGGTGCTTACTATGTATTTATTTAATAGGGCACTTGGATATTCTGTCCTATTAGCTCACTGGCATATTTCATCTATGCTTAACATTTGCCATCACCCACACCGGCACACAAGGTAGTAACCTTGCCATCTTATACTCTGCTAATAACTACAGTGATAGCCAATACATACTGAACACTTACTATGTGGCAGGCACTGTGCTGATGACATAGTATCATTTCATTATCACAACAATCTTAGAAGGTAGGTACTATTATTCCCGTGTCACAGATGAGGAATTTGAGGCACAAGGAGTTCGTAGAGCTAGTAGATTGGCAGAGCAAATAGATTGGCTGAGCAAGAAAATGGACCCGGGGCTATCCGATGCCAGAGCCCACATTCATGTGATTATTTATTAGGACATATGATGCTTTTGCTATACAGAAGAAAAAACAAGTCCAACAGTGATAGATAGCTGGCCTCATGCCTCCCGACTCTGATTCCTGCACTTTCAAACTTGATCTACTTTTAAGGGGAAAAAAATCTTGCCATTTCGTGTGGTCAAAGGTGGCAGGCAAATTTTCAAATATGATTGATTATGTTACTTTATGTTTTTCCCTACCCTCCAGTCTAGTACTATCTGGAGAACAGGCCGAGGGGGTTGGCTACCCTAGTGTTTAGAGAACAGAGGACACAGGAGCTTGGTGGCACCAGCACACATACCTATGACCCGGGTGTCCAGCTCTTTGTCCAGCAGTTCCTCGGGTTCGGTGAAGTCACTGAGTGTGATTTTGGGGGTGTTTTCACTTTGGCTCACTGACCCAATCATCTCCTGCTCCTTTTCATGTTGAACTTGAGCATAGATGTTAATCCAGGGGATTTTCCTACATGGGGCGGGAGTAAAATCAGATTATGACCACGGAGCATGTCGAACTTGGAAATCCTTTGTAATAAAGAGAGGAGAGGGAGAAGCTATTTACAGGACAAACTAATATCAGGGAAAGGGGCTAGTCATCCAGACACTGTGGCCACGAGGCTAATAAACAAACACAAGGCTAGAGACCCAAATGCCCTGGGGAGATGTAAACCACAGAACTCCCTGAGGAAAGTACCTTCTCTTGAGGTAAAACAAACAAACAAACAAACAAAAAACAAGCAGGTGTAAACAGAACGGCAGTGCTACCATTCAGGTATGCACTAAAATCCTTAAAACATTTACCCATTATTAACTTTTTAAAGGAGCTGGACTTTGAGACTCATAAGGTTGTATTATAGTGGAAAAGTTTGTGTCAATTTAATCAATTCATATTGATTTCCTTTATGAATAGCCAAGAAATAAAAGATTTATAGCAATTGCTACTATTTTCAGAACACCATCCACGGGCCAAGTATCTTAAATATTTTAATAGTCAGTTTCCTCATCTGTTCAATAGGAATCACAATAGCTTCCTCTGAGGATTGTGCAGAGGATTAAGGCAAAGATTAAGAGAAGCTAAATAATTTCCTTTGAAGACACAAAGTGGGTTTGGAAAAATGGTAGACAGATAAGGTTGGATGAGCAGGCAAAGATTAAAATCTTTGCAAAGATTAATCTCCTGACCCATCTCTATTATCTCCTGACCGACCATGCTCCAGCTTCTGTAGCCTCCTTTGAATTTCTCTAATCCAGTGCTTCTCAAACTATAATGTGATTATACATCACCCAGATTCTTGTTAAAATACATTTGTGACTTTATAGGTCTGGACAGGATAGGTGGAAATTCTGCATTTCTGCCAAGCTCCTAGATGATGCTGATGCTACTGGTCTGAGAACCAGACTTTGAGTTGCAAGACTAATACATCAAACTTGTCACCACCTTGGGGACTTTGAACCAATTGTTCCCTCCATCTATAACACATCTTCTTTTACTCTTCTCATGATTGTGTCCTTCTTGACTTACACAACAACATTTCCAAGAGGTCTGTCCTGACCACCCAACCTTCCCTGTTATAAATATGTAATGGGACATTGTCTATGAAAGACGTGAATGCGGTATCAGTTCAAGGTGATGTAATAAACAATGTTGATTGACTTGTTTTCTGTCTTTCTCTCTCACTAGACTAAGAGTCCCATGTATGCAAGGTCTAGGTTTTCGTCTTTACTGCTATAAACTTAACTCAGCACAGTGCTTGGCACATAGTCTACAATCAGCAAGAATTTGTCGAAGGAATGAATAAGTGATCTCAAATCTTGTGCTCTTTCTACTTTCATTTATTATGTTCTCAAACAAAAAGACCACACTTTTATCTTGGAATATTATATCTAAAAGAGATCTCTCTAGCTCATAAAATGATGGGGAAATTGGATTGAAGTCCAGACAAATCTGACACCCACCCAGAAACCAGAAACTCCTGTGCATTTCTGAAGGAGAATCACTCTGTTGTTCTAGCACCAACAGCGAGTATTTTTAAGCTTTTACATTTCTGTCCCCACTCCATTTCGATCCCCAATGAGGTCGAGTGTAGGGGCATTTAATAAGTTTTTCTTATAGCTATTCAGAAGAAAAGGTCTAGAGGACAGTTTCTACCTGTTCTTTACATTCAGTTTTCATGTCTTGAACGATTGCTTTTCATATATTACGGGAGCTGTCCTCGTGACTCCTACTGGTCTGAACCAGCTGAATATAATTTACAAGAACCTTGAATGAATAGACGATGTGTGAAGCAGCAGACTGAAGGCTCTCTAAATGTGTCTAATTAAAAATTCACGATGGCCCTTGCTTTCTTCTTTATCTAAATAGAAATGCAGCCTAATGACTTAGATTTCTTCTCATCATAAAAGTACATATTACTCATGAACATTTGAATCAACTATAACATTTATTAGGTGCTAGGGGCAGTCAAATCATTCCTGATCACACAAGCTTATATACCTCAGAGCTATAGTCAGAGTTCACTGTCTCACCCCCAACCCCTTCTGCTTTCCTAATGATTCCTATGAGGATTTGGATAAATTTGCCTTTATAAAGGATGCTCATTTTATTTAAGCCTCTAAAAACAAGTAGATTTTTTTCCCAAAAATTTTAATAGATGATTGGAAGGGAATGAATTTTATATGTCAAAATTTTCAGTATTTAAAAAAAAATTTCCAAATTGCTTTTCATTTCTTAACACATCCACGCATAGGACTGTTGAGAATCTAAGTCAAGACTATACCGAAAGTTTGCAGTTAAGAAAGGTGGGAAATAGATTTAGAGGCATGTCTTGGGCTACACATTCATATAGGTTTTAATAAGAGGAGAAAGATGGATCAACCTAACTCACCTATAAAAACTTCAGTTTTTATATTTTATTTGTTCCAACTATGATAAGTGTTAGAAGCCCATGGGAGGAAATTTAGAGATAGCAAAGTAGGCATCAGACTATGACGAAAGACTTACTAAAAAACAGCCTGAAAGAAATATAAAAGTTCAAAAGTTTTCTTGGATAACCAGAAAAAAACAAATTTACAGTAGAAAAAGAAGGTCTTTTTGGGCAAAGTTTTCAGAAAATAAAAGCCATTCCAATGAATTTTTAATTATATTGCTTAAAACATCAGATAATGGCAATCACTATCCAAGAACAAAATCAAGTGTGAGAGACAGGGTGATATTTACTTAAAGAAAGCTAAGGGTTCACGGTAACTTTATCGCCCTTTCCTTGTTAAGTGATGACTTGGGACATTGAGATTGGGTTCAGTGTCTGTCACAAAGTAGGTACACAATAAATGTTTGTTGAATGAATAAAGGGTATAATGAGTTAATGCTCGTGATTACAGAAAGTTTGGGTATGAAAACTCAGCATGGCCAATGACATAGAAAAAGACACAGAACTGCCCTTTCTTTAGATTGTTCTATTTAAGTTCACCAGCCAGGTGAACTATTTAGCTATTTAAATTTAAATTAACTAAAATTAAATATAATGAATAATTCAGTTCCTCAATACTATTATTGTTGTAACTACTGTGTTGGACAGTACAGATTATGGAACATCTTCATCACTGCAGAAAGTTCCATTGCGCAGTAATGAAAGAGGTAAAAGAGGCTTGGAATAGGTATAAGAACCTGACCTTTACTTGTCAGCAAGCCAGACACCCTCCATGCAGCCACCCCTGGAGTTCCAGGTGATGAGGTGGAAAGAAGACCAAAGGAATAAAAGAAGATCCAACAGCACCTCCGCCAACGGGCTTAGGCATTAGGAGGAAAATTTCTAGAAAAGATGGCTAAGGAAAGGAAAGGTAATACTGACTGGTAACTCTTCGCTGACTTTGCCGTTTATCCAGTTTGACTGGTATTTGTGTCCTGTAGCCTTGGCTCCATGATTCACTGTCAGGGACGTAGAAAGGGTTGGCTGCTGTTTGGGACTACAGAGGTAGAATAATTCAGAGATGGCAGTGCTGGCATAGATTCAAGTATCGAAGTGTACACATTTAGAGATGCCTACATTAATAAGTTGACTGTCTAGGGAGTTTAGCAGCATTTATAAGAGAACAGAAAACTTTGCTAAGTCACAGGATAAGTCTTGCCTTAATTTGGAGATGCCTGACACAAATATCTTTTTTTTTCATGGCTTCTATTGGCCCTGTCCTCAGCAATCATGGAGTTCTAGGTGCCAGAAGAATAAATTTGGTTTAGTTGATCTTCCAGCCCCAGTAACCACCAGGCTTCCCCACAATCAAATCCTTGGATGAATGAAAGTGTGCTTTGCATGTAATTGAAGTACATCCATAAATACGTGTTGCCTTGACCAAACTGTTTCTGCATTGAATCTTTGCTAATTGAGATATGAAGGATTTTTTTTCCCATCAAATGGAACATGGACAGGTGGGCCGACATGTCTTGATCCAAGAAGACATGAACCCACATGCTGGTTTGTAAATTTAGTAGAAAGGTAAACCTCATTCTGTCCTTCCGTTGGAGAGTGTTGAAGGATCCCTGTTGTTCTGGCCAATGTTGAGATGGATATTGAGTAAAACTGGTCTTTTTAAGCCTGAGATATCCACTTGAGGAGAGCTAGCAGGGGCTGAAGAAGGTATAGAATGAAGCACCTTTACCACTGATCCCTCCCAAAATCTAAAGCATTAATTTTAGTACCTAGAAACACTTCCAGGACCAAGTGACACTTTCAAAACTCATCTGACGATAATTAATAATATTTCTACTTTACCAAGGCTTACTATGAAGTACATTTCTATGCCATTTATACGATTTTTGTGAGCCTATCATGTGCCAGTTTGTGTCCCAGAAGGCACCTTTGGAAGGCATGTTCTTTGTTATTTATAATAATAGCTTAGATTTGTTAATTAGTTAATATGTACCAGGTATAGATATTATTACATTAAAACCATATAGGAAGCCTATAAAGTGTTATTGTTTTCCCCATTTTGCAGATGAGGGAACTATGGCTTAGAGAAGCAAATTTCATTGCCCAAGTTTACAAATGCTAAAAGTTAAAATCAGGTCTGTCTGATTTCAGAGTTTATACCCTTAACCGGTACAACTCATGGTAGAATATTACACATTATTCAAATAATAGTACAGAACTATTGATTTCAATTTTATGTTTTTATTAAGTATTCTGATATATCACCACTCTTGTGTCCTTAAAAAATAATTGCTGAGTACACGTAGAATTTGGTTTTCCTGATTAATTTCCCTTTAGAAACAGGAAAAAGAGGGGTGGGGATAAAGGTTGAACTTTTTTAACATGACAATTTAAACAGAAATACCACATTACTGTAACACAAGAAGATGTATGTTTGTGTATCTGTGTGTCTGTGTTTCTGCAGGTGCATACCAGAATTCAACTACATTTTCTCCACTTAATCACCCTGAATGTTTGTTAAGCTGTAGAAAAAAAGGTATCCTGAAGAAAAAGGTATGTGAGACCGGACTTTAGAAATTTCAATGAGGTTCAAAAACCCCTTACACTTCTCTTGAAGAGAATAAATTGATTTTATACACCAGCCCTCTTTTCCCTAACTCAATATACTTATAAAGTGGATAGAGTTCAGATTTTTAAACCTATTTATTCCCTGACCCTCAACCATTCCTGCTTTTCCCCAATGCCAGAACTTTAAGGAGAACTAATATCACATATTTGGATTGAGATTAGGAATGTTGGTTATAGGAAGAATCAGCTCCCATGAATCTAGCCCCAAGATCAAAACTGAGTGACAATAGCACATACCTTTTAAACTTGTAGATCAAAAACACAGCCAGGCCAACAAACACCACTGACAAGAGCATAAGCATGGCAGAGCTGCTGCGCCCAGTACTGGAGTCCACCAATGGAGCTAGGAGAAAAGAACAGGCATGTTCACTTGGAAGCTATTAGCTGGAGGGAGTACCCATTGGAGAAAGGCAGCCAGGTGGTCTCCATATTTATATCCAGTCCCCAGTTCCCCTGCATGTTCTCTGGGCACAGAAACCTTGGTTTCAATGATGAAATGGTATCCTGATCACAGCTTCTTAGGAAAAAGTAGGCTCCTCTGCTCTGCCTGGGGAGACTTGCTATACTATGTGTAAACTGAGCAACATGTGTCCAGCTAAAGGAAGTAGAAGGAGAACTTGTATACTCTTTCTCTTAGACAACCTGAGTGTCTGTCAACATGATTATAGGTAGCCATTGGGAATTTTGGATTAAACACTGATGCAATATTTCCATCTCTTCCTTTACTCCGTTCTGGCAAAACATTGCTAGGTAAGCACATTCGGAATCTCCAGTTTTATATTAATAAGAAATATTTAGCACATACGTTCTCCCAGAGGGCCAGTAGTGAATGCCCAATAGGACATGTCTTTTTTTATTAGTACTTTTATAAATCAACCAACTAGACTTGATCCTGTTTCAACTTAGACTTATATATTATACATCGAAGGGAGTTTTAAAGTTATCTGAAATGGCCTCGTGGAATTAGAGAATCGCAGAAATTAAGAGAGCCTGAGGACTACCTAATATAATCCCAACTGTTGCAGATGAAAACAAAGAATAAAGCCAAGGCCCAAAGAAATTGAGGGTTTTCCCCAAGATCATTCAGAGATTCAAGAGCAAAACCGTTTTTAACAAAGTCTTCTTGCCTCCTCAATAGGAAGCCTCAAGAAAGATGTAATTAATCTTTCTTAACCCTGCCACAAGGCCGTTTTCAGGCATTTATAGAGAAGTATTTGGTAATTATCTTTCTCTCTTTCTCTCCAGGATAACAGATCACCAAACTCATTTCTCCTGAATCCCAACAGGCACTCACCTAATGTCAGCTGTGTGACATACACAATGATTTGAACGCCTGGCTTCAGTTCAAACTGGACCAAGTTTTGATTTAGAGCATTAAACAGCATCTCTACAATCTAGAAAAGAGAGAGAGAGGCTGCATGAGAAGGCATGACATGTGACAGTGCTCCCTCATGGAGTAATAAATCAGGGTCAATAAGCAAAAAAAATGACCTAGTTCAATCAGAGGACAGGATATTGGAAGGTTTTATCAATTTGGTTCTTTGGGAGCCCTGTGAAGCAAAGGAAGTAGTTGGTAATTAACCACTTATACAAGAGAGGATAGTGAGACAGAAAGAGGTGTGTCCATAAGGCACCTAATCAATTAGAGTTGATAACAGACATCAATGTTCCATTTGACTCCCAGTTCCGTGCTCTTTCATCCATACCTTTTAACTTACCATAGAAAAACTTGTTGTGGGTTCCAATAAAAGAAAGTCAACCCATCGTTAGTTCTTTAATCTGATCAAGTAATACACACTGGGTAGAGAGTAGAGAGGCTCCTGCTAGGATTAAAGCAGACACGTATACCCCAGCCCGCTCCTCTGCTTTTTTTTTCTCTCTCTCTCTTAGAGACAATGGGAGGCAAACATCAAAGCAGAAGCTACCTCCTTTTTATGGGATAATTTTTCCTCTTTACTTTTCCCCAGCAAGTCTCAGAACACATAACATCGATTTAATCACTGTGTAATTCCCACATGAAAGCAGAGGCAGACTTAGGCTGTTGTCCCTAACTCTTATCTCGCTGTACACACTTTAATATCACAGCTGCTATTCATCACCGTAATTACCTATTTATCTAAATGGATGGATATTTGTAGCTTCCAAATATAGTCCACACATGCCACTTGCTATTTCAGAATAAAGGGATCTGAATTTTATTTCTGGCCAACTTCAATATGCAACCCTGCAATGCAAGGATCTGCTTCATTTTTCCAAAGAAACTGACTGTGATGACACCTATGCTGCTTGAGGAGGACTGAGGATGGACGTGGGCATGCGGTGATGGCCAGGTGAGTAGCAGAGGGACACAGGAGACGTCTATACAATGATTACATTGTATGGGAGCAAATGTGTTTGAGTTATGTCGATTTTTAGCAGCCTCATTCTCACTTATTTCTACTTCTGACTTAGCATCATGGGAAAGAAGATTGAAAGCATAGAGCAGTCACTAAGACCCCAGCAGGAGCAGAGAGTGACAGAGGGAGAACCATGGAAATGGCTATCGCCTGTACTTCCTGGATACTGTGCAGATCACAGGAACTTCATGAACATTTGGTAAGGACAGTAAATTACAATCTTGTTTGGAAATGCTACTTCCTTAGTCAAAGCAGGATGAGGCACTCCATCTCTCTCCCCGGGGATCAGTCATTGGGTGGAAGAACTGAGCAAGTTGCAGGAATGCCAGCAGCTGGAATGAAAGATGCCAGGGGCGCTTTTCCTTCCTGTGTGGCCGCATGCTCCAGTCTATGCATTTGTGTTATTCTGAGTAAAGCTGATTGCTCTTCAAAGCCTGGGTGCTGGACAAATAGTGACAGGCTGATGATGGCCCCACGGGAGAAAGCATGTCTCTCCCTTTTTGGCTGAAATTAACTTCAGGTCCCCTTAGCATGTAAGGGGCAGGCAAATCTTCTAGCCAAGTTTTCTTTCACTTACTTGTTCCAGGTCCCCTTCATTGCCTTTCCTCCTTTCCGTCAAATTCTTCGGGGGGAGGATAAAAAGCTCTGCTGAAGTTGGGAGGCCTGGGAACACAGCAACCAGAATCTGGTCTTCCGGGACACTGGTTACCTGCAAAGATGTTTAGACTGAAGAGTGAGGTCCTAGAGGAGCCAGGCTTCCCTTCGTCAACAACAAGGAGCAGAGTATACACAGGTATAAGGCTTTTACACATTTTATAAATGCAGCATTTTAAGCACAGTTTCCAATATATATCCAGGCTTTCTTTCTGCTGTCCCCTTGAATTGCTAGGTAAAGAATTACCAGTTTCTCTATGTCCTCTGCTTTTACATACATTTTTACCGAAACTAAAATACTATAACAAATGATTTTCAAATTATTGTTTGCTGGGAACATTTGCAAAAACTCCTCCCGTATTTTCTTGGAGGGAGAGAGCTTCTGGGTAAAACATGAACAGACTGGCCACAAATGAGGAATAAGGAGTTATAAACAAACATGAGAAAATGAAAATTAAAGAAAGCAAAGCAGCACTTGTTTTCACTGACTAAAGCAGGATTTTTTATTAACTTAAAATAGCTGGTATTGGTGAGGCTTCAATTAAGAGGTCCCTTCATTTGCTGATGACAGCACTAAAAATTGATACATATTGCCAATTTGTTTTTCCAAAGACTCACTTTAAGGCCATAAAAATATTCAAACCCTTCTTTTAGTAACTGTAACTTGGAGTGTTTGTCCCAAAGAAATGATCCAAAATATAAGAAAAAGGCATATTCAGGAAGAAATACTTGTAACTTTATTTATAATAGCAAATACGTGGGAAAAACACAAATATTTAGAAACATTAAGTGAATAACGATATCATCAATCTGATAGAATGTTAATTAAGATATTAATTACCATTAAGATAATTAGTACAGTGAGCCACAATGAAAATGCGCTTCTGATAGCTGCATTCTGATCTATTTCCTTACACTTCTTTGGTTACAACTCTACAAAAATAAAAATGTGTAGAAGTAAAAAAGCAAAACAAAACACTAACAATTATGTTAAATGCTGAGATGGTAAGTTCATTTTTCTATTCTTGAGTGTTTAGTAAAAGGACTGTATTGCTTTTTGATTAAAAACTTAAAAGTCAGCTTTTGTTTGAAGGCAAATTCCTGAGGAAAACAAAACTCTGAGTTTCCCTCTATAAAGAGCATCTCTTTTCTTTCCTGTGTGTCTCCAGAACAATATCTCTTCTGCCAATTCAAATATGATAATGTAGTTTTCGATCTGGCCAAAATTATCTCCCTCCTCCAAGAAGTTTTCAATTTGTCAGGAATACCCACCTCCTCCCCTGACTCTCTCTGCCTTCAGTGGCCTCCTCCACATCAGCCTCTCACCCCAAGCCCTTCCAGAATACAGCCTTTGGGGACTTAGATCATGTCCACTGTGACGGAAGAGTACATCCATCTGGTACAGTCTTTTCTCTGATAGGTTCTTATTGTATGTTTGCCCAGGCATTCCCAGGGGTCTTTGTGGCAACCTCACTCTTTTGAAAAATGCCCGATGGAGTAGAGACTCAATAAATAGTTCTGAGTTGAATAGAAGGGGAGGGGCTTGTTGTTTCTCATTTGCTCAACTCTGATTCTTATTTTGAACTAGGCTTAGAGGTTGGAGTTAATCTCGGAGATGTGATAATAAGGAGTGAGTGTCAACTTGCGGAGAAGGAACAGGCAGCAGTTAGAGCCTGAAAGGTCCACCAAGCAGAGAGGCATCTCCTTGGAACCAGAGGCGGCTTCACCAGATGCTTTAGTATCCTGCTGGGAGGCATGTTCCTGAGTAGCTGGAAGACTTGGTGTCCAGGAGCGTGGGGCAAGATGGCCTTATCCTAACCAGCCACGGGGAGCAAGTCTCCAGAGACCAGGCTGAAGGGCAACATGCAGAAAATTACCCAAGGGAGTGAACTGGGTGAGCCTGGGAGTGCTGTGACTGGTGCGACTCTTTGTCCCAAGGAACACCTGTCAGTTAGGGACCTTGGAGGGTCCTTGGAACTCTGTGTCTAGAGTCGCTAAATCTCTACCAAAGACATGTGAGTGATTTGTCTTCATGAGATTTAAGACCCAGGCATCAATTGGCATGGTTGATTATTATTATTTATTAGGATTATTATTATAATTACCAAGTTATTAATTAAAAAGCCCACATGTTTTCAATAAATGCAATCGTATAGAATACAATACAATTTTGGATGTTTCACAGTCCAAGGCTTCCAAGAGAAGCTTCTTTTTCATCCCTTCCTATGAACAATTTGTTTGTAAAAAGATTCGAAGTGAAGTTCATTTAGACAACTTCCCACAGAAATGCTCTTATACCATCCTCTTTTACTTCTTTCTTTCTGTCAGCTCTTTCTCAATATCTGTCCCTGGATCTTTCTCCTTTGCCTCGGGAAGCATAGACATTCATGTTTGTCCTGCCTCCTTTCTCTCCCCAGGATGTGTGTGGGGGAGGGAGGTCTCAGGACCTCCACAGCCTCAGCTCCCATATCTCTACCTCGAGCAGGAATCTTTTCTTGATCTTCAAATCCATACTTTCAATTCTCCTGATTATCTTCACCCACTCATTTCTCACGCACTTCAAACTCACATAAAAGATTAAACCATTACTGTCCCCCTGGTATGTGTCTCCTTCATAGTCCACACCTTGATAATAACAAGTCCGCCTCTTACCCACGCTTGTAATTAGAAAGCTTCTCCCTCCCTCTCACCCACACTACATTTTATTAGTCATCACTTATACTCTTCAACTTCCTGAGTAGCCTTTGAATGTTTCTATTCCAGGATCCTTTATCTCTAGCTAACTGTAGTCATGTTTTAGCTGGTTATTTTTTGTGAAATCTCTCCCCCCACTCTATTCGTTTTCCACCTCAGCAGCCCATACTCTGTATTGCCAACAGCATGGGTATCTGAAATATAAAGCCATTGCCAGGTTTTTTTTACTAAAATAAAAACAAACACATCTCACACTTCCCACTGCCTATAAGAGGCAACTTAAAAGAGGAAACCTCTTTTAGTTTCTCAGACGTTTCACAAACGACCTAACCACCCAAGCTCAACATTAGCCACATTTGCTCTTAAAATCTAAAGATCGGCTACACTCTGCCATTTCCCAAATACGCTGTTTTCTTTCAGTAGTACGTGGCTTTGCACATGCTGTTCATTCTACTTGAAAGACATGATCCTTCATCTGCTAACCACTGTTTGTCCCCTAAAACAGAGTTCAAGTATCTTCTCTGAAGACCATTCTAATAGTCTAATAGTCACATATATGTGCTACGCCTTCACTTTCCTGGATAGAGTCACTCACAGTTCTCTCCATGTTCTTTTGAAATGCTAACCATGCTTCTATCATAAAACAAGTCACCTTTTAGAATTGACTGATACAATGTTTATTCATCATTACACTCTAGTGCCTAGCTCTGAGCAAAGGATTAACAAATTCTTTAAAATATTCTTTAAGGCTAATATGACCTTGGCTTAACTCTATAGAGTTTGCTGACATGCTCCATTTCCTGGCCTATAGGAGCCTTGATTGTCACGTATGGCCAATGGTAGTCTTGGAGTCTGAGTGTCTGGTTAAGAAAACCCTTTTGGTAGGCAAACATCCAGCTAGTGAATGATATTAGTATAAGCTCAATGAGTGGTCCTCATCATTCGTTAAAGGGGTCAAGTTCCTGTCTTAGAAAAATTTAGGATAAGGATGAGGACAATCTCCATTCTCTAACACTGGCTTGCCTCTCTCTCTCTCTCTCCCTCCCTCTCTCTCTTTCTCTCTCTCTTTCTCTCTCTCTCTCTCTAGCTCTTTCTCTCTTTCTCCCCCCACCACCAACTCCTCATCCTTCCTTCACCCCTTCCGTTTTTTCTTCTCTCTCTTTTTACAGAGAAATAATCCTCATCCAACTGTAGAATGATGGTTTTAAGCCATGAAAATATAATCTGGAGAACACCATCTGGTCCTTGATTCATAAAGATTTAAGCAAAGATGAAATCAACTTACTTTAACCAGAGCGCGCTTGATGACATTGCCAATATCTTGCCTCCACTCGGGAATGTCGGGGTTGTGGTAATCCAGATTAGGGGAGAATGATAAGAGCTGGGACTGGAAGTATTCTGCGGGAGGAGAGAGTGTGTGAGTGAGGCTGAGAGAGGGTGTGAGAGGCAAGGGGGACTCTACAACCACTGTGCTTTAGGGAAAGGATCCACACTTTTGTGTAGCCTCAGCTGTAATTCCTTCTTCACAGCCTGTTCTTTGGCTTCTGAAAGAAAGTGGGATTTGATGACCAGAAGTTGATTTGTGCTCCTACCATTTTTGTGAGTGCCTAAGATCTTAAGCCCTTCTTCTTGTAAAAGAATATTGCCTGAGATAAAATATAAGTATGAAACTCCAGAAAAAGGAGACGTTTGCTACTGTAGGTGGTACCATGAGGAGCCAGTGATAAAGCACTAATAAGTTAGGTTTAATGAGAATGGAGCCTTTGTGCCTCCCTCAGTTCCTTTATCTGCCCTGCTAGCAACTGTCTGTATCTAGGGCGAGGGTAATGTTCAATTTCTGGACCTGCTTGGTGGGTACACAGCTTTGTTCACTTTGTGGTAATTCATGAAGCTAAAACACTTATGATGTGTACTTTTCTGTATTAAATTTATACTTCAATAAAAAATGTTTAATTAAAAAAAACATCTTCTAGGTGTTCTATGAGAGAGTCTGAGCATCAAGTTTGCAGAGATGTAGCAAAGGCTTTCACCTGGGGTAGGGGGAGGGCTGAAGAGATGTGATCTGAGTCAGAGGACCTTAGTGCAACTTTCAAGAAAACCCTCTCAGTACAGCGGCTGTTTCTAGGGGCTTGGGGGAGGTTGTGTCAGATGGTGGTAAAAGCACAAATTTCATTTAAAATAAATTTAATAACTGAGAATGATTCTTCAGGATGTTAGAAGCTCCACCAAGCAAGAAAACACATAGGTTATGTGTGGCTCATCTCAGTACCTGCACTATGAGTTCTTTCAAGGCAGGGACCATGACTCTTCCAGCTTTTAAAATCATTGGTCCCAATTCTCATAACGAATGGGTGCTGCTACATGTGTGTTGTTGGTACCTAATCAGGACCTAAGATCTAGATGCTTCTGTTTCCAGCTTAGCATTACTTCAACTTATGATAAGTTTCTGTCTAATGAGACCATCAGGTTGTGATACAGATACATCGCAGAAGACAACTAATGCCTGCCTGTGCCCTGCTTCTCTTATAAGCCCAGTCTCTGCTCAGGAACAAGGTAGGAAGGTGTGGATACCTTTTGTGGACCTACATAATTTTCCCATGGCCTGGGGAATTTCCAAAGCAGTCAGCAATTGTCACTAAGGTGGGTAGAGGGGATTGGACAGGCAGGAGGAAGCATCACAGGACATTTTTTAGAGCTTACCATGAACTGCGATATCTTTCGTGTCCTGGATAAGGGCATTCCCAGCGGCCACCTGAACTGTGATGGTATTGGTTCCCTCTGCAAGGAATGTGAAGGAAATGCTGCTGTCCAAGGTGATGAGGGGCTAAAAGAGAGTGGAAAGACCAATTTAATCCTCTGTGGGATACGAGATTTCCTCCTTTCCGACAAATCCCAGACTGTCATCAATCTGCATAACATTTGCATATCACCAAGGGATCCTAACTTGAAAAAGAAAAAAGATAATTACACCACTTCCTAAAATTGTGATTATATCCAGTATCCAGGAAGAGTATTAATACACTCGAAATACACTGTAAAATGTTAATCCTATAAGATGAAGATAAGACTAGATATCCTGGATTTTGCTTGTCATTCTCTTCCTCTTCCTGGGGCAAAGTAGAAGCTACTTTTGAAACCTATTTCTGTTGCCTCTGGAAATAGGAGATCATTTCCCTTCTCTAATATTCTGCATCACTTGAATTTTCATCCTGTGTTGCACTGGACTATAAGACCATTCAGAGAAGTGAGTGCAATTTATTTACTTCTGTATCCCCATCCTTGGCACAACTGTCTTACATACAGCAGAATATATATGTAAGTTGGATGCAAGACCATATTATTGGTTTTTTCCTTTATTATATCTGTGCTTGCAAGCCATTTCTAACATTATTAATAGGTTGGAAAACATATAAACATACATTTCTATGATCATTTTTTCTTTCTTTTTCTTTCTCTGTTTGATTTTCCTTATCATAACAGATAGGCACTCACTAAGGATAAAAGAGAAAGATAATCATTTTTTCCCCTTGAGAAAGAGGATCTTGATAAAAATCAGGTGCTTATTGGAGAGAAGAAAATGAAGATCCCAAGACCGAAGAGTCACTATTCAGTGGTCAGCTTGAGGACCGTGCCCTTTCAAGCTCCCTGGTGTTTGAAAGGTAGGACATAATAGTAGCAGGCTTCTCTAAGGCAGCACATAAAGAGATATCACAAGCCCAGATGAGCAGACTCCTTTTCCTCTCTGTGTCAGAGGCAACAATGGGACAGAGGGTGATAGTGTAGCCAGTTGGGAATGCAGAGAGCTGCCCTTTTAGAGGGTGATTGTTGGCCTGTGATCACACAACAATCCTATGTACCTTAACCGAACATGGCCTGGGAGTGTAGGACAGAACCTTGCAAAAGCTCAGAGATGCAGTCTTCAGACAGCATCCTTGCTGCGAGACTTGGCTTCTTTTCTAGCTCAGAATTTTCACCTAGGCCTTTGAAGTAATAATTTGATTTCTTCTGCTTTAAAATTCTATAGCTCTATTTTATGACCAGGCCAATGGCTGGAATTTGGCAGGATTAGAGATACTGCTCTAAGCTTCTGACACCCCTTCTTCTTTGTTTGCTAAATGAAAGAGGTTGGATATGGAAAGAGATAGACTCTCTTCCTTAACTAAGGATAAACCCCAGAATTCAAGCATTCTTCCCCATACTTATGGCTCTGTGGTGATACATACAAGGATGTGTCTTATTAATTAAATGACAAATGATGTACAAGTAGGTACTGTGATGCACTCCAACACCGATAGTGGCTGTTTAGTGCCTTGTGTTGAATAGGAATCTAAAGTCAAGTTGGTCTCAGCATAGCAATGTTGGCTATGCTCATCAAATAAGGGAAAAAATAACGTGTGTGCCACATGTTGCCACCTCTAGGATGAAAACAGAGACTTGAAACTCTGGCTCTGTTACTATTTTAATGAATGATCTTGAGCAAAGTTTGTTCCCATTCTGGGTCTTAGTGTTTTATCTATTAAATGAAGAGTTTGGGCTACAGGAGCTGTGAGGACTCATTCAGCTCAATATATAGGAAGGATGACTAGCTTTAGGCATACTTTCTGGTTCCTACTGGTCAACCCATTAGGTCTTATCTTTCAGGAAACCTTCAACTGCTTCATTACCTTAGAATAAGTTTAGTTTTACAAGAAATTGCAATAATTATTTCTGAAGTAGTTGTGTCATTTTACATTTTATGTCTTAGCAATCTCAGTCCTAGAAATTTAGTCAAGATAAAAGAAAATATATGTCCACAAACAGACAAACAAAATATTCATAGCAATATGTTTATAACAGCCCCAAACTGAAAAGAGCCTAGGAGAATTCATCAATAGAAAAATGAATTAAAACATCATAGTATATTCATACAATGAACATAAAAGAACAAATACTGACATACACAACAGTATATATGCATCCCTAAACCATAAGAAGTGAAAGAAGCCTTACATAAAAGAATTCACATGGTATGACTGCATTTATATGAAGTTCTAAAATAGGCAAATCGAATCTATGATGAGAAAAATAATGGTTGGTTGTGGGGATTGGGGTGGGAATTGACTGAGACGGGGCATGAGAGAACTTTCAGGAACAATAATAATACTACATATCTTGATAGAAGTTTGCGGTACAGGTATATGCTTTTGTCAGAACTCAGGAAGTGCACACTTCATATTCACGCATTTTATTATTGATTCATTTTATATCCTCATAGAGGGGGAAGTATAAACAAATATTGAATTTTTGTTAAGAATTTGCAAGCCAGAGTATTTAGGACAATG
>NW_011888870.1:4531726-4564912 GCF_000151845.1 Pteropus vampyrus
TACTGACATACACAACAGTATATATGCATCCCTAAACCATAAGAAGTGAAAGAAGCCTTACATAAAAGAATTCACATGGTATGACTGCATTTATATGAAGTTCTAAAATAGGCAAATCGAATCTATGATGAGAAAAATAATGGTTGGTTGTGGGGATTGGGGTGGGAATTGACTGAGACGGGGCATGAGAGAACTTTCAGGAACAATAATAATACTACATATCTTGATAGAAGTTTGCGGTACAGGTATATGCTTTTGTCAGAACTCAGGAAGTGCACACTTCATATTCACGCATTTTATTATTGATTCATTTTATATCCTCATAGAGGGGGAAGTATAAACAAATATTGAATTTTTGTTAAGAATTTGCAAGCCAGAGTATTTAGGACAATGCATATATAAATGTCTGAAATTTACTTTGAAATGGAACGAAAAATTAATATTGATCGATGGATGGATAGAAAGATGGACAGATAGATAGACATGTGATAAAACAAGCATAGTAAATCTTAACGGTAGGCTTATATCCACTATTAGGTAGTGGGTATAAGGATGTTCACTGTAAAATTAGTGTATGTTTAGTATTTTTAAGAATAAATTCTGGAAAAGAAACAAAACAAAAAAATAATAATCTGTGTGTTTTCATTTTTCTTGATTCCATGAATTACTCTCTCTGAGCATGACTTTATGACATTGCCCTTCCATTTTGGTGACTGCCCTCAGCTATCTTTCATCCCTCCCTACCTCTCGCTACCAGGATGTTTTTCTCCCTTAATTGTTAGTTCTTCAGGGAACCTTCACTACTTGCACATCATCTTCCTCAGCTCTCTGGTCTGTGCGGTTCCCTCTCTTTTCTCTGCACACTCTTCTGGTTTAACAAAGACTCAGGTGCTGGTGCCATGCTGGGCAATGATATCCCTTTCTGAGGGGACTGGAATTCGCCTTGTCCCAGCAGATTTGAACTCCTCTCCATCTGGCTGCTTCCCTAGGAGATTCAGGGGCCAGGCAAAGATGCAGGGTGGCAGGAAAGGCAATTCCACCCGAGGTAGGAAGGAGTGTGCCATTCTACCAGTCAGTCAGGGCTCTGAGCCACAACAACCAAACTGTACTGAATGTTGTCACTTGGTCTCTGGGTGTCAGGCCATAGGCTTCTGTGCTGGGAAAATGGCAGAAGCTAATTTTGTTTTACAAATCGCTTTTTATTTCTCATCAGCTGTTATGGCATCATGGTGGATATCACGTGACTTCCTTGCAAAGCTGGAAAACTTAACAAAATCCTTGAGTTCTTTGTTAGCCACCGATATCTAGTGCACAATGCTAAATTACATCAAGCATTTCTTCAAATGCTTCATTTACGAAATCTATTAGACAAACAGACACATTTATTAAGCCAGACTTCTGTTAATTCCAGCTAACTGGCCTTTCGGAACCCCACAAATCCAACAGGCACTCAATTGACTTCTCTGTCTCTGTGTTTTGTCCGAGCTGCAGGGCCAGCCCACGGCGAGGCTTCTTAGAATACTACCTCCTGCCCTGCCTCGGCTGTGGATTACAACATTTCCCACAGAGAATCCCTAATGTATGACAGGTCACGGATAATCCATTGAGCTTAGAAAGAAATTGGCAAAGCTCTGAGTGGCAATGTAGTTGTGAGATTTTCACTTGACCCATGGAACAGGGAACTTTAGGGAAATCTTCGGGTCCAGCCTTCACCAGTTGCCAGATACAGTAAGTCAAGGTAATATCGAATATTAGCAAATCTGCACAATTTAATATAACTTGATGAAAACTGCCATTCCCAAATTAGACAGACTGTACAATCAATATGCTTGCCTTACTTAAAACCTTCAGCAGATTACATAGTAATGTGTGAAATGTGCTTATCATATAAAGTAGAAAAGGCAGAATATATAATTTGGATAAACTATGATTAGAACTACGTAAAAGCTCTAAAATGCATGCAAAGAACAGAAAGAAATAAAGCAAAATAATCTATGACTGTGATTAACGTGAAAACTTGCTCCTAGGGAAGCAGCCAGATGGAGAGGAGATCAAATCTTCTGGGACAAGGTGAATTCCAGTCCCCTCAGGAAAAAAAGTCCACACACACACACACACACACACACACACACAATCCAAAAGCTCAGGACAAGTATTTCAGTGTCTAAAGTATCGCTGTCCATGAATCTGGTTCTATTGTCAATCATTCTATCCTAAATCTGAGTTTCTCTGATAAAATAAAAAACATCTATTTATGTCATTCAAAGCCACCTGTCATCTATCCTCCCCATCTTTCATTTTTTCCACTAGTTTCCACTTACATGAAACCCCTGGTTTGTCTGAATTGGTCTACACTGAACACAACCATATCCAAAGCCTTACATTTACACACAAATCCCTTTCCCGCCTGTCTGCCTCAATTCTACTGCTCATTCAATGTCGGCCTAGGACCAGCTTCATACAGGACTCATTCCATGACTAATAATGTTTTCATCCATCATCCTCTAGGCTGCTGGCCTGGGTCAGTAAGATTACATTCCTTAGCGTAGTACCTTATAGTATCTATTACCTTATAGTATTTATTCTTGGATGTTATCTTCATATTCCCAAATAGATTGTATATCTTGAAGGCAACAATTGGAATTTATACTGCTTTGTATTCCTCACAACATCTAGCACAAAATAGAGGCTCTTGAAAAAGATCCATGGAGCTACTGATGCAATTCACATCTTCTGCTGACAGGTTTGTAGGTATATGAACCTATATTTGGATTTCAGGGGTGCTTGCTTTCTTCTACTTACTTACACATCACACTTACATACCAATCATTGCACGTGCGTTCATCTTGCCTTCTATGTGGAATGTAATTTCCTTGAAGGTAGGAGTAATGTTGTGTGGGCTCTTTTATGTCTAAGGAGGCCAAGCAGAGGGCTGGATATTTAAGGGAGATATTAATTGATTCTTACTGAGAGATTGATTTAATTCAACAGCTTAGGTAAACCTATCTAATTCACCTAGTCACAACACACATACACGCATGCACACACACACGTACAGGCACACACATCCACAAAATACTACCTTCCAAGGTTATTAGCCTGTTTTCTCTTTAAAATGGGATTTCTCCTTTATCAGTGATGTTCTGATGATAAAATAAAATAATGTGTATGAAGAGACTTGTACAAAGCAGTACTAGGAATAAATGTGCAAAATTAGTATCAGCTCCTTTTACAGATCAGTTTCCTAATCGAAGGGAACCAAATAACTCTAAAATCAGAGAACGTTGACACCAAAAGAGACCGATTCATTTGCCAGTCAAACATGGTCCTCACTTAGCCAGTATTGGGTGCTGTGGCCACTTCGATGTATTTATAGCCTGGTGCTGGGAAAAAGCACTGAAAATGTATTTCTTTCAAATGGACCAAGCAACCACTCTTGGAGGTGAGAGGAAATGCCATGGAACTAAGTCAGATTTGTCACTGATATGTGTTCCTAAGAGCTTTACATATCTTTCTTTGCTTAACCCTCAAAGCAATATTATAGTTATTCCTGCTATTATTATGATGTTGCAATTAACAAAACTGAGGCCCAGAGAAATTAGATTATTTGACTGAAGGCACACAGCCAAGAATTTGAGTCTCGACCTCGACCCAGGTTTGTCTTATTTCAAAACCTCTTTATTCTAACGGCTCTCACGTATTATCATTCTCTTGGTTCTTTGAGAATAAAATCAACTAGTAAGACCTTTGAGACCTGGGTGTTTGTGTAGTACTTTATGCTCAAGTTTATAGATGAAAAATTCCTAACCAAAGGAATATCTCAGGTCACTATCAATTAAAGAAATAAAACTATATGCCATTCTGTAATTTTAAAGTGTCCCTCTCATAATATGACATAATATAGATTAGATAGCTAGATAGAGATTTCAAATAATAACTTGATGTTCATAGATTAGATATTAGTATCCTCACTTAGAAAAAAGAACACTGAAACTCAAATCAGGTGATTTGTTCAAGCTAATACAGGTAATCGCCAGAGAAATAAAAGCTAGACAACCCAATCCCTGTATCCGCTTTTCAGTTTATTTACCAAATATTTATTAGACACTATCTGATATTTCAGGTCTTAGGATCAGCACTCAAAAATAAATAAATAAAAGAAGAATGGTGCTGTAGAGAAACACTGTGTCTCCAGTTCCTTGCTGGATGCTGAGTAAGTCACTGTGTCGATAATGGCCAAAAGCTGCCTTCGCCTTGCACACAATAGATTCTCAGTAAAGGTCATGGGTAAGTGAGCACTAACAGCCAAAATCTCACATCGTCAGAGGAGAAATGGACTTAAAATCCTTCTCTTTCTCACTTTCTCCCCACAAATGAGTTTCTCTTTTTCCTTCACCATGTATGCCTGTTGGCTTTTAAAGCAGAATTTGAGGATCTGTAACATGGAGGTGACAAGAGTGATGCAGCCAAAGCATCCTGGGGCTGGAGGGTGGTACATGACAAGTAGAACTTAGGAGACCGGGGTTTCAGGTCTGACTCCACAATTAACCAGCTGTTTGACCCTGAGGTGCTCACCTCACACAGGGAGCTTCATTTCTTTAATATACCAAATGGGGATCTTATTAATAACCTCCCTATCCATTGCCATGATGAGTAATAATCCCAGGAAAGCACAAGCATCAGTAGCCTATGCCAAGAAATGGATCTGAAAGTTTATAGCATGGATGATGCAAACAGAAAAGGGTCCATGAATCTAGTTTATCTTTTATCAGTCCATCCTAACTCCCAGTTTTTAGGACAAAATAAAAAGTATCCATTTTTGCGAGTACCTAGTACGTGCCGGGAAAATGCATATTATCTTACTTAGTTTTCACAATAATCAAGATGATATATTCTTTTCGGTCTGCAGTTGAGTGAATTCAATTTTAGGTCAAATGTCTTGATTGAGCTCACACAGCCAGCATGTAACAGTGCTGGAAACCTAACTCATGCCTCCCTGACCCCTAGGCCCATATTCTCTCCATCACACCATGCCATCTCCCTGAAAAAGAGCGGCGATGAAGGATCTCTCACTCTTATCGTGCAGGGCCTGAAATTCTCTTTTGTCATCTTGAAATAAGCAAACAAAACCAGCATTGTTCCGTTCATGTTTTAAAGCAAGTGCTAGACCAGTAACTGAATATTTATTACCACATATTTAGGTATTCGGCATTTCCAAGTCTGACAGATAGCCTTCTTAAATTATTTAAAAAATTAAAGGTCTCTCTAAGATGAGCAATACCAATCACATCAAGAATGACCAAGGAAAATGCAAAGACAAAAACAGGAACAGAGAAGAACATTAAGCCCCCAAATTCGGGGACCCTCAGCTTAACTGCGTTCAGTTTCTATTATACAAGTATGGTCATTCTTGACACATGTGTCACCATCACTATGGGCTGGGAGCAGGGACTATCTGCCAAGTCCAGAGTTTGCCCCTTTTGTTCCTTTCTTTGAGACTTGACAAAATCAGTGTCATGCCTGAATGAACTCTGGCCTTCGTAGAACACCTAGTAGGTCTCAGAAGGTATTCTTTACATGCATTGTCCCATTTGATTTTCACAGCTTACATTTATATATCAATTCACATTTTGCAGATGGGATTATTTAATTTCAGAGATACTAAGTGACTTTCTGCATATTATTTAGCTAAGGAGTGGAAAGGCCAGGATTAAAACAGATGTTGCAAAGGAAGTTTTAAAAATATTGATCATAGGAGCAAGAACAACCAGATTTGTGTCGTTTCTCAAAGTGCTCTTTCTTCCTTAGGACTATTTGAATATTTATTATAAAAACGAACGCGGTGCAGAGAGGTATGTTGTATTCAATTATGTGGAGTCATAGCTTCATTAAGTATATCCTCTTGCCTACACCCCCGGTGTCCCCAACATCAACACAGGCTGGAGCCTAAGAGCATTCAGTACAGATCTAATAAGGCAACAAGCAGAAAGGGCCAGACCTTTGTGCTATTGCCGAACCACCAGAAATAGGTAAGGGTCCCCAGCTGACTGGGCCACACGACTGCACTGATGTTGACCTCCTTATTTCTTATAGCGACAAATGGAACTCGGAGATGAACATGCTCCACAGGACCTACAGAACCAAGGAAAACAATGTCAGTGTTTAAATTTCTGGAATAAACAATCAAACTTTATCACACCCCCAGATTCTTAATCTTAACCCCTATTACCTTCACCTATAATAAAACAAGGATTATAAACTCACCAATGCTGAGGTGTGTGTGCGCGTGTGTGTACTTGAAATGAAGTAGCATGTTAATAGGGAAATCCAATCGGGCTTCAGATTGTTTGAGTGACATTTAAACTTAATTCACATCTGGTGAGCCAAACCACAAATGCATATGAAACTCTGATTCAAGGGCAAAGCTAGTTTTCTAGACACTTAGCCAATAAATAGAAGAATAAATAGCAGTCTCTTTCATTTCTGACAACTAGCCTGCATAGTGACTTGGGGTCAATGCATTGTATGGAAAGCTCTTCCATTATCCTCAGTTGTTAATTGGTTCCATCCTCTTCAACCACCGGCCATTGTGCCTGTCACGGCAATACTCAGTGGGTGCCATTCAGGAGCTGGCAAGGCTGTTTTATAAAAAAGGAAAAGTGTATCTCTCTCCACTGAGAAACAAATGCCAGATTCCCAAATAATAAAAAAGCTGTTTGTAAAAAGGTAAGCAAATATTCCTTTTTTTTTTCTTCAGAAAACTGATATAAACAGCATCATATTCTAAAGTAGCAAGAGAATATATAGGAACACACTCTATAGCGAGTAAAGATTTTAACTTAATTAATTTCCAAAATAAAATGAGAAGATGAAAATGCTAATGGAAAATATTAATATGTCAGGGTTGCGTTTGTGGGGTAGACATGTTATCTTTAACTCTCTGGGATTTTCTCTCTTTCTTTTAATCCTTCCTTCCTGCCTCTTTCTTCTTTTCCTCCATTCTTTTACATTTTCTCTCTTTTCCTTCCTTCCTCCTCCTTTCCTTTCCTTATATCATTCCTACTTAATCGAATCCAATTAAAATTTTCTAATTATCTGTTCACACTAAGAGCACATTTTCCGGGTTTCCCCGTGATAGTTTGATGAGTGAAAATGACTAAAGGTCACACTGCGGCAAGGATATCTCTTTAGTCTGGGGGGTCTTGAGTTCTCATAGGTGGGACATCCAGCCTTTGCTTTACATCCTTGGTCATTTTGAAGACAGCTCAGTTTAAACTGAAGAAACGAAATGAAAACAGACGGCTGCTTCTTGTTTCTGCTTTGATTTAAATGAGCTATATGATTTTTTCTTCCATTTTACAGAGCCTCGACCCTGAACAGACTTACTCTGTCCTAAGAATAAGGGACAACACTTACCTTGCCTTTCTAATAGAAATAAGAACATGAAAGTGAAGTGTGGCTGTTAAAAGCACCATACACTTAGTTACGGGTTGGCACTATTCCTACCCCCACCACCATCACCCGATAACATCACCGCTTCTGTGTGTCACTGGCAATCTTCCCCCTAAGGACAGTAGTCATTCTTCTGGTTCTCACAGGGCATAGTCTATGTTGTAGGGAAATTAATATCGAGGGAGAAGTTGTTTGGACACAGACTGATGTTTGGGTGAGAACACAAACCAGGCCTGCTTGCCACTGTCCAGGTTGTACTTTTCTGAACAGTCGATGAGTCTTAAGAACCTGTGTATCTACGGCCTGAAAATACTCTCTGACTACAGCTCTCTGACCCAACTGCAGACATATGGCACCTCAAGATTGCTTCCAGAAAATAAATTGGCTAGAGCTTAATTATTTTCAATAAGGAAGTCTGTTCAGTTATTTTTATATGGTCCCATCATTGATGAAAGTAAAAAAAAAAAAAAAAAAAAAAAAAGTTTGAGAAAACACTGGCTATTTGCACTGCTTTATGGACTCATCACCATCACCGGTGAGAGTAAAAAAAAAAAAAAAAAAATACAAATTTTGAGAATACACTGCTACTTTCACTGCTTTACGGACTCATTTTTAGGAGTTAATCTGATTTATCTCCATTTATTGTTTGTGTTTTACTGATTGATGGGGAAGAGCATGAGACAGTGGGGAGGAGGCCCTGGCCGGCACAGGTCCAGGGAAGGAGATGAGAAATCTGTTCTTTACATTAACGCCTCCGAGTCTTTCTCCAGGCCCAGATGCAGAGCCCTCATGCTTTCTCTGCTGGGACAGGGGTCCCTTTTACCTTCAGAGTCAATGTTTCTGTTCTCATGGGAGAATGTCCTGAAGCCCATTTTCCTGGCCAGCTCATAGAAACCCTGGGCTTTTCCACAGTGAGCAGATGGGGCCACTAAGGCCGGAGTTCCTGCAAATTCTTCTCAGCATGAATTTACAACTTACATTACCAGGTACTTTGATGGACAACAAGATAAAAGGAGATCTCCTTCTCTCTAAACTCATGCAAACTCAGAAGGGACGGGGCTTCCATGAATTGGAACATCATCAAACACGATCACATTTATTCCAACTTCAAGACTAGGTCTCCAGGTAAATATAATCTTAAGGGACAACAATATGTAGTAGCTTTTTAAGGCAAATAGCCTCAGCCAGAAGCTTCAGGCTTCAACCTAGAGATAGACCATGGATTGGGGAGAAGAGAGCTAAAAGGACTCAAAAGAGAACATGGCAAAATCCTAAAATCCTCACTGTCAAATAGTGCTCTTTTTGATAAAAAATCTAATAATCTGTGCGAGATTGGTTATTATGGATCGCTAACAACTACTTTTGTTAGCTAATGGCCCAAGGTGAGGCCAAGCACAGTTTCCGCTATAATAACTGTCTGGTAAATGCAGCCATGATTGATTTGGAGGGAATTATGAGCACGATAAAAGATTCAAGGAACATTTCCTCCTTCATAGGCATAACCCACAGGATAAACCTGTTCGTTGCTGCTGTGCTTTTTGCCACTAAGACACATCAGTCTTAGCACCCTGCACTCAAGGCCCACTGTCGTCAGAACTAGAAACATGGATGGGGAAGTTCCTTGGAATAGAAAAAAGTAAGTGTTTCTTCGTCTTCATTTTCAAATGCAGCAGAAGTGTCAGGCAGAGTGTTAATAGGAAATACTTAGTACACTTGACCCTGAACAACATGGGTTTGAACTGTGTGGGTCCACCGACACGTAGATCTTTTTCAATAAATATGCGGAGTATTGTAAATGTATTTTCTCTTCCTTATGATTCTCTTGATAACATTTTATTTTCTCTTACTTTTTATTGTAAGAATACAGTATATAATACATATAATATACAAAATATGTGTTAATCAACTATTTATATTATCAGTAAGGCTTCTAGTCAACAGTAGGCTATTAGGAGTTCAGTTTTTAGAGAGTCCAGTTATACAGGGATTTTTGACTGTGCAGTGGGCTGGCACCTCAACTCCTGTGCTGCTCGATGGTCAACTCTGATTCCTACAGAAGGTCACATCTGCCATGTGCCAAACTGGGTGCTAAGTGCTATTTGCAGAATATGCAGGAAAATGTTAACATAGACCTGAAATTGCCATCTTTTGAAAGATCTGTGTGCAAGATTGGCCCTTGACTAGCATCTGTGAACTTGGCTCTGGGAGTGTTTCTAGTCAACAATTAAAGAGTGGTTCATTCAGTCTGCACTGTTTTGTTTTTATTTTATTTTGTTTTATTTTTTTGCCAACAAAATGGTTTATTCTGAACACCTGCCTCCCTCTGGGAGTCTAGACATTTGCTATATTAGGCAGAGGATGTCTACTTGTTTAGAACCCAATAAAAACTGTGGGCACGGAGTCTCCAACAAGACGGCCCTTCATACATGTTCCTACGACTCATTGCTGGAGGAATAAGCATGTCCTGTGCACACCATGGGGACAGAACTCTGAGAAGCTTGTGTCCGCTTTCCTCTAGACTTCACCCATGGGCCTCTTCCCTTTGATGACCTCATTTTGTCTCCTTTCACCATAAATAAATCATAGTCGTGAGTACAAATGAGAGGCTGAACCCTGTGAGTCCTAGTAAATCACCAGAACTGGGGGTCATCATGGGAGTCCCTGACAGACACACATAATCCAAACTGATCCTTACAGCCTCCCTATAATCAAAGTATGAAAGATGAGGAGTCAGAGTTTTGTAAAGACTAAGAAAGTTGACTGATATGAGACATTTAGCAAAGGCATATGATAAGAATTCAAATGCAGGTCTCCCTGGCTCTGAATGCTGGGCTCACGAACACTCTGCACACCACACATTTGGGTTTCTGACCGGCGGCTTCCGGCATAGAATGATTATAGTTGGCTATCACCACATAGGCCATTGGCGGCCCATTTCTTTACATTCCCCACTAGAATGTAAACTCTGCGAGGGCAGGGCCACATCTGTATCGCTGCCTTCTCAGTGCCTAGCACAGTGCCTTCTGTATAGTAAGAACTCAACAAATATTTGATGAATAAATTAGTGAATGATTTGGTGTTTTGTTTGTTTCCTATCTATTGTTATAAGAGCTCTGTGAGGCAAAGTTCCAGTTAGAATTAAGCCACTTTAAAATTTTAAATTGAGAAGATTGAAAGATGAAATAATATATCTTATGGCCACGTAGCCTTCCATCTTTAGAGATATGACTGCTCTATAATCCAAGTTTGTCCCATGCACTTCCCCTATCATTGCTGGTTCTCGTGCTACTATTGTGACTGGAATGCTAGGAGATTAGCTACTGTTTGCCAGGGACCTCTTAAATGTGGGTTGTTTATACAGTAGAGTTTATATCATCACCGAGTTGTTAATAGGAAAGATAATCCTTGTATTCACTTAGACTCTTATAAAACATATCATTGTCACCATATGTAGCATATTCCCCTCATCCCTCCAGAAAACACTGTTGAGTATAACATGAGAACCATGAAAGTCCTTAGAACCATGAGTGTCACTGATAGAGGCTTAGGAAACCAATACCAGCCTCATAACAACATTTCCTTGACCCAACATTCTAAAATCATAATATTTAAGTTTTATTTTTTTGTGTGAGTCAAGTCCCAAGATAGCAAATACATAAAATGTATCCAGTGCAAACAAAATATTCAGAACTTCAGCTGTTGTTTTGGTTTATGCCAATCAATAGCTAATAGCAATGAAATACATCCGAGGACAGCAAAACATTTTAGAGAGTTCTTAGAATGTTTGCAACAGGAATGAAATTGAAGCACCCTTAGATGTAAGAATTAAGATCTTTAGTATGTTCGGTTCTACATTTAAAAAACTCTAAAAGTGTGTTTTTTCAATCATTCTTTGGCTCTTCCAACAGAGAAAACCAAAAGGGACTTTCACCTCAATGTGTATCTGCATGCACACACATCAGAACAGAATACAGCTGAAATGGAGGGGCCAATTGGTAACATGTTATCCAAACATTCAAAATAGTCAATCTACATCAGTGTTAGGGACCTCTGAAAAAAATGAGCACATGTCTCAATTTTTTAGTTTGAGTGATCATTTAGGGCAGTAGTCACACCAAATCCAGTCTCAGCTCTGAGTCCCAGGAAGTCTGGACAGATAGAGTTGTCAACTGGGAAGAAAGTAAGAAAAGGGATGGCTCATACTACTTACAAACCACATGCAGGAAGAGGACAGCTGTGTCTGAGCCCAGGTTATTCTCCGCATAGGCTGTCACCTGGAAGATCCCCGCACTCTTGTACACGTGCTTGATGCCGTCCTCGATGGGGCTGAAGTTAGCATAGGACACCGCAATACCGTCACCAAAGTCAAGCTGGATGTTCGTCCTCTGAAGATCACCCTGCCAGAGGGAACAGCAGTTGGCCTGGGGCCATTTACATGGTCCAGTCTGACCGCTATCTGACGCGTCCTTCTGCGTCTTCAGCATCACCCTCCAAGGACCTAAAGTCTACCCCAGGGGGCTGAAACTCCCTCAACACAATCATCAGACTCCTATCTGATATCCACTGGACACTATAGGGGCTGGCCCTATGGACCTACTGTCCCTGTATGCCCAAGCTCAGACAGCCTGAGTTGGTGTGACATTGGCTAGCGGGTAAAGCAGAGGCTCTATGAATCTCTGAAGTGGGAGAGCCAAGGGCTTCTCTGGCCCCTCAGGCATGGTTTAATCATTCCTCTCCTGTGTCGTAATAACAATAAAAGCAATAATAGCAACAGCTAACACTTATAGTTTCCTTTAGGTTACCAGCATTTAATTTCCTTGCAACTCTATAATGGAGGAGATATTACTGTCACCATTTTACAAATAGGGACAAAAATAAAGTAATTAGACAAAGTCATACAGCCAGTAGTATAAGAGCCAAGTTTTGAACCCAGGAAGTCTGGTTTCAATACTAATGTCCTCAACTATTATAATAATACAATTATAATTGTTCTTTTTTTTAGTGTTCATGATTATGTTCCAAACATTACGCTAATCATTTAACATATATAATACCATCTTCAAAATAACTCTGGGGTAGGATAATTATTCCCATTCAACAAGTGAAGTCTGCATACCAGCCAAGATTACATCTGTGCTCTGTTGACCTTGGACTTCCTTAATATACCTAATAATCCCCTCTTCCTTGAAGCCTCTTCTGACCCTCCCAGCTCACAGATATCTCTGCCTCTTAGAAGGCCAAAGGCCCCCTGGGTGCTGCCTTCTAATGCTCAGCTTCTTAAAGGCCAGTGCTGAACCCCACCTTTCTTTGTTCTCCCCCCACCCCACTCTACTGGACCAACATTTTGGATAAATGCAATTGAACTTGACCACAAAACGAAGATATGAGATGAAGAAGAAGAGTGGGATCTCTGTTTATATACAAAGACGGTTGATGAAGGAAAAAGAGAAACACTTCATTTTGGAATTAGGAGCCAATCCTGCCCAGTGAATGTGCATTGATCATAGTCTCGCTTTCGGTCTCTTCCCCTGTGGCGACCTAGATGTGAATGAAATATCGATAGATGCTCCCTTGCCCCACATACAATGTCAATTACCTTTGAGTTTATGAATATAAATTAAAGTGGAAATGAACTGGAGGCAGTTCAAATGGATAAGATCGTGGCTCTTCATATCCATTCAAGAGAAGATTTTTATATCACGGGTCCTGGAAACTCCCTAGGGGAAATGTGATAATGACCTTCTCTGAATCTTAGAGTTTTTTAATTCAAGTGCCTAGTGTAGGTGAGGGCTGAAGAATCTGTCAGCCCAGGATAAGGAAGCTTCATCATCCTGTCCAGTGTAGGTCTGGCTTTAAAAGTTTCTAAAGTATTCACACTTGGGAAAAAAATCTCCTGACCTGCTTTGGTTTCTTTCCAAGATCGTAAGAGCACAGAATAATTTGCATATAAATTTGGAGGGCTTTGTAAATCAGGCTAGCCTTCTTGCCCCACAACCTCAGCAAGGAGTGACTGAAAACCTCCCTGGTTTGGGAAGAGATAAAACAGCTCATATAGGGAGTAAGAAGCGTACAGCAGAGCCATTTCTATCCTGTTTTAAATGAACACAGTCCGATTTTACTGCCTAGATTGTAGAAGACACTAAAAAGTGAACTAATGGAGCAGTTAGCTGATGGAAAAGCAATAGTCTTCATAAAGATAAGTCAAAAGGATTTCAATAATCTTCCCCCACCCTCACACTTATAATTTCAAGACCCTTTGCAAGCTTTTGGGCTTTTTAATCAGTAGGGTTGAGGGTTAGAATAAAGCAAAAGAGGCTTCTGAAAGCAACAGATAAATCTGAATTTCCTTCTTCTGGCAAAGTTTATAGTATATGGTCTTATGGTGATAAACATTCCGTCAACAAAGCAGAGCCTAAAGGGGAACCTCAAAGAATACATCCAGATCTGTTCTGCCCAGAGACAAGCGGGCGCGACTGCAGCCTGAGTCGGTATCGCGAGATGAAGGGAAGAAGGTCTCCAAACACCCCGAGCCCTCCTTCTCTCCTATCTTCTCCCAGAAGTCTCAGCTTTTCAACATTGACTTCGGTGCAGGGACTACAATACATGATATATATATTTTTTCCCATCTCAGAGAACAAGAAATGGCCTGCTTGTGAGTTTGCTCTCACAGACCTGGCCAGCACCTACCTCCTCCATGAGAATGATAAAGGTCGCATTGTGCCCCTGTTCTGCCACCAGGCGTCCATCGGTCGTCACCACGTGGAGGCCCCGAGGGGCCTTTCCAGGGCACATCTGGGCCTTGGCGGTGTACTTCTCCCTCAGTCCGTCTGTGCAGTTGTTGGACACAATCCGCCGATACCTAAGGAGGATTGACAGTTGTTAGTGGTGTGTTTCGTGTTTTGTGTGTATATACATGTGTATGTTAGAAAGAGAATGCAAGGGAGCAAAAGCAAGACAGATATTTCTCACAGCTGCTCCTAAAAACTGAGACTCAAAGAAGACAGACGTTTAGGAAGCTAAACAAATGCTCAGGAACATCCACCCCTTCATCTCAAGAAGAGAAGCTCTTTAAACATTATTATTGATCCTACCTGGCATGCCACGGATCGGATCAGTGTCTAAATCGGCCAAGAAAAATCCATATCTGACTCACACACAAGACAGGAGGAGGCAGACCCACTGGACTAGGGAAGCAAGTAAAGCAGAAGCTTCGCTCTGAGACAGAGGCTTGTTTCTAGTTCCCAAGGCCACCTCCAGCTTTCTCTGTACCAGAAAGCCACTGGAAGACGAAACTTCTAACTCTGATTAATCAGGAAGCCGCTACCTGTCTTCTCTTCAACCCCAGGACATCATTCCATATCTTAATACCTAACAGTCCTGACTCTGGAGCCACTGGGATATTTTATGGCATATTTTCTCTCTCTGTTAATATCTCATTTCCCATTCAACATAAGTGCCAGATTAGAAGCACAAGTTTGAAACTACTATTCAACCCAGGTGAGGCCTAATTGCCTTAGGAAGGAAAACCTCCCAGAGAGTTCTTTGACCTCCTAGGACAAGGCATCTTTGTGCACAGTGATGCCATGTCTTCTCCCCTGACCACCGACCCCCGCACAGAAAATCAAACCAAGAGCTTGCCCACAGCCCTGACACGCATGATAGGCATTATGTCCAGGCATAGCACTATCTGTAAGGTGCATAAAATCAACATTCTGGTAAAATCGCATAAAATAAATGCACCACCATCATCATCATCATCATCATCATCAACATCATCATCACATCGTGTCTTCCTTTACTGTGTATATGAGGTGTAATTTACCAATCCATCTACATTGCTTTCTTCTGGTGGCCCTGAAAGCAGATGAAACTAAATTCTTTATGTGTGATATTGGCCCTCCACTATACCCAACATTTCTCCTTCCCCCGGCCCCTACAACACGGCTGAACCACCAGCTGTACTCTCCATCCAGGAGGATGATGAGCAAACACATGTAGTTATTGTCTCAGATAGACTTACAATATATCTTCTTATAAATGTACATCAATTTTAATTACCAGCTAAGATCCTGATGGGTCGAGAACTGTGTTGTTGAATATGCCAGCCACTTTCCACCTGTGGCTACTGAGCACCTAAAATGTGGTTAGCGTTACATGTTGAAATGGCATGCAATGACATATTGGGTTAAATAAAATACATTATTAAAATTAATTTCACATTTTCTCTACCTTTATAAGGCTACTAGAAAATTTAAAAATTTTAAATTACACATGTGGGCTCTTTTGATCAGCACTGGTCTACATAATCAAACTTTTGTAATCAATTTATACTGTCTTAATGGCCTTCAGTCATTCACAAGATATTTAGTTTTTACTTATGATTCATAATTACTTATGATGCATAGGCTAATGCAACATTTAAGCAACCTAGAAGTATGTGTAGACATTTGTAGTTAATGCTTTGAAAAAAAAAAAAAATGAATAGTCTTCCCCTTTCATCTCCCTGCTTGATTTGGTTGGCTATTTGGCTATTTGGTTGGCTATCGAAGCTGTGTAATACTGGGTTTACTTACACATGTCAAATGATCATATGAGATATCCTAATAAAATTCTCTTCCAATTATGCCCAAGGTATGCTGTGACTGGAAATTTAGTAGTCTAGCTGATCACTTCTTCCTATTATATTCCCCTTCATCAAACTTCATCACACTTTATTCTCTGATATCACATCTCTTTCTGTTCATGCTTCTGGATCTATAGCTTGAATAATTTAAATCCCTAAACCAGACACCTACAGTAAAATGACATCAAAAATGCTTAAGCCCCAGATCGGACTTAGAAATAAATATTTGGCTGAAAAAAATTTTGTTTTTCACAGCAGCTCAGTCCACTCAAAATATCTCTTCCATCGTGTTTTTTTCTTTTTTTCCCCTCTATAAACATCAGTTGGGTAAAACTATCATTATTTTACAGCCAGGTTAAGTACAAGCACTGAGATGAGGAATAACTTGTGTGATGAGATGGCAGAAGGTCCGTTAGAAGAGGTGACACTGGAGTCCAGGACAACTTAGTCTCTGGATACTCACAGATTAGTCCAGGTACCAGCAATGTCAACCCCATGTGGAAGCTTTTTAGAAAAGAAAAATCTCAATCCCACCCAGGTCTCCTAAATCAGAAGCTGCATTTTAACAAGATCCCCAGGAGAATTATAGCCCATTAAAATTTGAAAAAATGCTGTGTCAGACCTGTCGGCCACTTTTCAAACCTGTTCCAGGCCATGGAAGTGGCCAAGGAAAGAGAGAGACAACAAATCTCAAAGAAATTTTTTCAAGCATCCAAGTGAGAATTTAATAAGTGAACAATGAGAGAATCACAAATAATTTGACAGTTATAGAAAGTGTGCTTTGACCTTATTCTAGGAGTTCTTAGGATGAAACTTTTGAATTTTCATTTTAAGTTTTTGGCATTAGTCTATGAGAGCTTCAATTAATCTATCATTAGAGAGCATTTTAATATCTGCATATCACTTATGTTAATTTATTTTCCTCGGGGGCCCAAGAAATAAGGTGGTATCTCTTTCTAGAAGAGAAGGCCTGACCAAAACAATAGCTATGCTCTGTCAAATGGCAAAAGGCATTGAAATTGGGTGACTAGAAATCTCTTCTGATGTTCCCAAAGAGACTAATATCAGCTAAATAATTCCTCAGCTATCCTCAGACACCCCATAAACAAACTCTATCTGCACTCCATCCTACTTCAATAGCGATGCTCCCTTTGATCCCAATTTAGGGAAAATGGAAAAAAGTAAGTGGGGTCCTTCAAATGTTGTACTTACCCAGTGCTGTTAAGGTAGCTTTGGCCAAGGCTGCAGTCCTTTGATGGGGATGCTGGATTGTACCAGAAAGCAGGGACACACTGGCTCTCTCCATGCCTCTCATAGCCATAGTCACTGTCCAGAAAATGAAATTGCACAAATGCTAAAATACCCAGAGACGCACACAAACAGAAACACATCCCTATAGCAATCCAAAAAGCTACAACACATTCTTTAAAATATTCCCAGTGAGGGAAACTATTTATACTTTGAGAATTAATTTTAAGATCAGAAATAATCCCAAGTCATTTGAAGTCCAGTCTATAGAAGAAATAGTGGATTATCAAATGGAGATTCTAGGTTTCAAAAAGGTATGGATATACATAATGTGGCAGGAACACTGGCTTGGGGTGAGTGCGAAGGATGCTACAGGTTTAAAATTATATTTTGGACCACAGTAGAATTACTGAAATAACTAAGAAGATGATGATTTGAAAGGTCGAAATTCGTTTTTGTGTTAAGATTCCACGTGTTATTTCAAAACTGATCTCATAGATTTTATTTTCATTTTTCCTGCAAATTCTCTGTCAAATACATATATACATTTCCATTCACATATACCCACATAGCCATTCGAACTTTTCCCAATTACATATAACACAGGTCCCCTGTTAAACAAACAAAACAAAACAAATTCTAAACTGTAGTCTCTTCTCCATGTTTTTCTAAATGCCTAGCCATAATAAAATGAAGAAAGAAAGTCAGGTTCCTTTCTCCTTTCCTCCCCATTGCAAAATGGGAAAGTACAAACCAGTGTAGGAGAGAAAGTCCCCATCTGAAATTTAAATGATGTTTCCTTACTTCTTGGAGTTTCGTAGACTCCCAGATATGTAATTGAAAGGGTAGAAAAAGAGCAACAAAATATTTTTGCTCTGGAACCAACCAGAGGTCACTGAGAGTGGCTCTGCTTGGCAAGAGAAGTCATGCTTCTAAGTGAAGCATCTAAAGGATTTCCTGAAACCCACAGACTGTGCAGAACAACCTGGACATTTGAATACTGATCCACTGACTGTTGAAACATAGAACAGCAAAGGAAATCATTCTCTCCTGACCCACCCCTCCTTTCTTTTTCTGCTCTCATATTCTTTGGGCCGAGATTTAAGGAAAGTCCAATGAAATTAGAGGCCAATTGCCTATGTGTGTAACTAGGATAGTAATGAAAGGGAGATAGGAATAAAAGTTTAATTCCACATTTCTTTATCACTCAATGTGTGCCCTGTCCTGTGCAAGAAGTACATGGCCCCCATCCTCAAGGGGTTTTCAGGCTTTTGAAGATAGGGATACAACATGCCTCAAATCCAACAAAAGAACAGAATAATAAAGTATGAAACAGAACACAGTATAAAATAGTGTGAAGCAATACCGTAAAGAAGTACTAACTGATTAGTGAGATTTTATAAATTATCTTCCCAGTTTGACCCCACCCAAACTTCTCGCCATCTTCCTCCACACCAAATTCACATCTGAATGTTTCAGGTCAACCTTTCAACCCTCTTTGTCTTCATATGTGTTATGCCCTGGGCTTGAAACACTCTACCCTATTTTGTATTCGGTAGCCTACTACATATTCTTCCTCAATATCTAGGCCAGATGAGACCATCCATGATTCTCTAGAAAAATTTTTTTGTGTTCATAGCATGTTGGAAACACTGAGGCTATGAATGACCTGAGACCTCTATTGGTTTTGTTTGACAATATGAGTCTAGAATGAAACCTAGGACATTGAAGGTATTGAATAAATATTTACTGGGTGAATGGATACTCCAATTACATTTAAAAATGATCACACTAAATTACACCATTGCATTCAGTCTGTCTCTGCAGGGTTCCTGTGAGCCCACAGTTGACTTGCCAGTGTGGACCACAGACAGCATCTCAAGTGCTCAACAGATGACTGTGGAGTGAGTGTGACCTAAAGTCACTGCAAATTGCTACATGGAAAGATGGAACGCAAGACCCACTTTGATATGGCCATATTTAAATACAACTAAAAGAAAAGGAGAAAGGGACATGTCTGACAGACAAATCTTTTGCCATGCCTCCTGATCAAAGGTTGGAGACCTCCCGAACTGAGACGTCACAGGGACTTGATGTTGTGCCTGCTTATAACATCCCATGAGAACTGACCTAAAATTCCAGGCATTTCTCCAGCTATTTAATGGCTAGTAAACACAACCATTATTAAAAATTAAAGTATATAAAATTTCAATTAAAATTAGATTGAAAAATTAATAAATACCCAAACACAAAAATTCCTCATTTCACTACACATTTTTATATATAACATCTATTGTATAAAAATGTTATTCTATAATATTATATTATCTATGCTCTTGAGGTTATTTACATCTGTGTCTCTGTACACTAGAAACATCATGTAATGTTGAGCCACCATATATCGCTTCCTGGTTCTGAATTCATTAAGGTCCTGTTGGTAGCTCGAAATCGGCCATGGTGGGAATATTTACAGCAATCAGCAAATGCTGCTAACCGGGGCTTATTTATTTATTTGTTTGCTCCCAGAGAGCCAGTAGATAAATATTTACTAGCACACCACTGACTATCTGATTTCTAAGCATTGTTTATCTGTAGAAACATTGAGGCTGTGCTGTGTCTATATTACTTCTAGAAAATTCTCTGATTGCTTTGTGGGATAAATCTGTTGAATGTCCTGCTAACCTTAAGAAATTTAGTAATTTTTGAAGGAAGGAAGCTCTCTTAAGCAACTTTGGGAGGGAGAGAAGTGCCTTAATGCTCTTTGCTAAATGTAACCATCTTTAGCATTTCTGTTCAGCTCTGCTACCTGTTAGTGATACAGTAATTTTTAAAAAGGCATCAAGCAAGCATGGTGCTTTGCCCCAAAGAGAAAAGGAACCTCGTTAATATTTAATAACATTAATGGAAATATAGCTGGCTGCCCCCAAGCTATGGACTTCTTCATTAACTTCTGCTAAATGTATATTAAAATCTCTCATACTGCCCAAGCTCCCTCCCAGCTCTGGATTTTGCATGATTTAGACAAACAAGCTGTTGCAGCTGCTGCTCCAGCTTCCTGGGGGAAAGGTGTTTTCCTGTTAAATTGTGAAGTTTGGAAAGAAGGTACCAAAAGTTTAATTTGCCTCAGGGAAATATGCTGTCACAGCATCCACAAACACACAAGCAATTTCTTCCAAGAAATGTCACCACTTCCAAGAAGTTCTTAAAAGAATTTAGAACTTCTAAAAGTTTAGGGGAAACCTTGCCCATTTCTAGGAACCTGTATATATAAATCCCATCCAAGGATCCAGGGATCCAGCCTTAGACAATCTAAAGAAGGAATAGACAGGACAGCTTCAGAAATCAAAAGTCCTCTTCATGTCAGAACAGGAAAAGACACGTGTATTCCCAGGATCCGATCCCTCAGTTGGTAGATTGAGAAGGAGAAGCAAAAAGAGGAGAAATGACTCGTTAAAGATTGTACATATGTGACAGTGACAAACGGAGGTGGTATTCAAGACTTTGGCCCCTGTTTCAGCATTAGTACAGTCTCAAAGGCACCCATTTAATCACCACTAGGGAAGGGACCCCTGGTCCCCAGGAATGATATTCTGACGCTTGGAGCCTGCCAAGAATTCATGGTCTCCGCTGGCCCAGCTGCAGGGGCAATGCTACTCTCAGACTGTGCGCAACTCCATCACAGCCTCCTTGATCCCCAGTTCCTCCGTTCTCCTGTTTGGCAGTAGAGATCGCAGGATTAGTGTCCCACAGATGTATCTGCCCCTTTTTTGGAGACAGCCCAACATACTGGGTTTGGGATTAAGCAGATAGGGGGTTTTGGTAGGCACAGAGTAAAAACTCAACAAACAGAAGCAACCACGACAAAAACAACAAAAACAATAGAATAATAACATCATCATTTGGCTAAGGCATAAGCCTAAATATAGCCATAGAGAAAGATAAGTACATCCAAACTATTTCATAAATGGTTGGAAAAACCCGACCATCTTTCCTCAAATATTTCTCCTTTTCTAACCCCTCATCTGCCCTTATCCCTCTACTCATCAATGACCTGGTCAAGTGCCTACTTCCCCTGAAGCGTTGTCCTGCCCATTTTCCTTGCACCTAACTCGGCAACAAGTGTTCACGACCCCATCACCAGCTCCTGCAGGAGGCCTGTCATCGTTACTCTAGTCCTCCATGCTCAGAGCTTTCTTTGTCCTGATCATTTTTAGCAGCTACCAGTGCTGTCCAGTAGAACTTTCTATGATAATGGAAATATTTTCTATGTGTACTATACAATATGGTAGCCACATGACGTGACTCAACACTTGAAATGTGGCTAGTGAAAATGCAGAACTGAATGTTTAATTTTATTTAATTTTAATGCCAATAACCACATGTGCCTAGTGCCCACTATAACTGGACAGCATAGTTCTGGATCATAAAATTAAGCATTTGATTTTACTTTTTATTACTTGCTGTTATGCATTCTGTGAGTTCAATAATTCTGGTTTATATCTTTGACTTTTCCACAATGCCTAATCTACAGAAAAAAAAAAAATGCTTGATTAGGCTCTATATGCAGAATACTAAGGGTTGAATGGATTTTGGATACCTGAATTTATGTACTGTGGCACCCTAAAATTTCTTGCACTCTATCTTCTATATTACCACTTGATAAACTAGCTCTGTGGATCTGGAACCATACTAAACATGGTAGACGGTAAGACATGCTAAGACTCAGGACTCTGGAATCATAACGTTATTATTTTAGGTGAGTTATTTCTCTGTGTCTCCATTTCTCCATCTATAAAATGCCTGTAATAATACTTGTTCCAGGAGCTGTTTGAGAAGATTAAGTAAAATAATCCATCTAAAAAACTTGGCACATAGTAGGTGCTCACAAAAGTTATTGATGAGTAAATGGCTGGTTGAGTGAGTAAGAAAAGAGAACTACTAGGAGTAACTTCTGGTCCAACCTGGTTTCTCATTGAACAAGTAAGTATTTGGGTGTCACAGAGGGCGATTCATTTCTAGGAGCCCTCATATGACTTTAAAGCAGGCCCTTTATGTTACCTTCTCCTTTTAAATTTTATTTTAATTTATTTTTTATTAAATTTATTGGGGTGACATTGGTTAATAAAATTATATAGGTTTCAAGTATACAATGCAATCATATGTCATTTGTATATTGCATTATGCATTCATCACCCAAAGTCAAATTTCTTTCCGTCATCATACATTTGGCCCCTTTATCCTTATCTACCTCCCCCCTCCCCATTCTCTCTCTGGTGACCACTAAACTGTTGTCCATGTCCATGAGTCTCTGTTTGTCTTGTTCCTTTGTTGTTTTCAGTTTTATATCCCACATATAAGTGAAATCATATGGTTCTCAAATTTCCTGTCTGTCTTATTTCGCTTGGCATGATAATATCAAGATCCATCCTTTTCTGCTGGTCTCTGACAAACTTAATTCTTAGGGAGGATTTGTTCCTGGCCCTTCATCAGTGCCATGGTGGAGGTTGCCTCAAAGTGGCTCTCTAGAGTAAGCATGAAGCTGGGGGATTTACAAGGCTATCAAGTAGAAATATCATTATTTATGCAAAATCAAACATGACTAACATCTGTTGTGGATGGAAAGGTGAAAGTTGTGAAGGCCAATGGTTTTCCACAAATAAACACTTCTGAGAATCTGTAAAACCTTCCCTCTTAGAGCAGGGGAGGGATACAGGTGGATAATGCCCTGCTTTTGTGAATCCAGGCTGCACTCCTTAACTTTTCCACCAAAATTAAGATATTTGATGATCCTCTCAAGTCTCTACCCTCCTCCCTCCAATCAAGTTAAACTAGGTTACAACCTCTCTCTGCTGTCTCTGAGACCTAAAAGTTGCCTGGACCATTCAAATGGCTATGACCTGGTATGGCTGAGGGAAAAAACTAAGCACAATATGCATGATAATTGCTTATATAACCAGAGCTGGCAGTTTCAGATTTCTTAGCTAATAGCACTTCCTGGTAGGAAGGACCACTGGGAAGAAAACAAGGCTATGAAACTTGCTATATACTGCTTTCCAGCATGAGCATTAAAAACAGATAGATAAACTATATGTGATTGAAAAGTTATATTTTTAACTGATAGCTGTGCTTATTGAAGTCGACTTAAAAACAGATCATTTTAAATACTCAGTCCTGTCGTCCACAAAAATCGCTGTAAAAAATCCAACAATTTTCAGAAATCAAACTGCCTATTCCATATTCAAAGGTAGCACAAAAAATACTTCTTAGGCCACATGATTATTTTGTTCTTGTTCTCAGATTATGACCAGCAACCTAGAATCTAGCCTTGTGTACCTGTTTTTCCGACTCCAGACTCAAGTGTTTCTATTCTATCTTTTTTTTAATATGAAGTATGATTGGCTATAGAAAGACAAACAAACATCCCCCCCCCCGCAAATTCTACAAATTCTTCTTAAATACCACGCATCTATTACAATCTCAGTACCAATAGTCAAAACTACTTTGTTTATAACTGTTTTAGAGTTCATAGAACATTTTATATTGAACTCATCAACAGCAGTTAACTTAGGTCATCTAGTTTTAATTTTAGAATAAACTTGGAGACTCTATTTCTTCTGAAACATAAAGTGAATCTAAAATAACAAAGACTTGGTTGATTTCTTGAGAAAAGTCATGATGTAGAGGAGAAAGCAGGGTATTTATCTAGACTTGCACTTGAACCCAGCTCTTTCACTCCCAGTTATGTGACTTTGGTCAAGTAACTTACATTCCAGATGCTCATTTTCTTCTCATTAAAATGTCACAGTAATGATGCTGAGACATTACAAGGTATCGAGTCCAGGTGGTATCTCTAGCAATGCAAGTGTAAGAACCACAGAACACCTTGCATGGACTTCCCTGCAGCCCCTGCTTTACCTATAGATGCATTCTGACAGCAGTTCCAAAGAAGAATTCAGAAATATTTTAAGCAATGCCACCAATATGAGAACAAAGGTACAACTGTGAAGATAGTGATGATTTGAATGTATAAACTCTGGTTTACTTGCCAAAAATGCCACGGGGCCCACTTAACCCTAGGGTACATGATTTATCATAGCTACCATATGGATACCTACACCAGTAGGATAAATGCCTTAACCACCTTAATGATATAGATATAAATTCATTTATGCCTCTCTAGGAACCAATGAGATACATAGATACATCTTATATATTTACATTTTACAGTTGAGGAGATGAAATCATAGAGATTAAGAAATTTTCCCAAGGTCAAAAACTATGAAATTCAGAGCTGGGAGTTTTTTTCCAGACTGGTAAATGTTAATGGAATTGCTGAAGGAAAAAAAATATTTTTGTTATAATTCTTACTCTTTCCCAATTATGAGGTTTCCCAACAATGGGAGAGGGACTATCAGGACTCAGAGAGACACAAGAGAAAATGTAGCATGACATATGCCAAGACAGGAGTCAATATGCAGAAGGACACAAAGAAGCCTGATTCTCATATTCTGAATATTTAGGGTGACATCAATATGCCATGCACCGCAATTCTGAGTGGCCTACTCTATACATTGCTATGACTATTTTGTTAAATTGTGATTAATAATTGAAAATTATTCTTCCTAAGCATGAAAAATATCTTTTGTTTCTAAAGGGTCAAAATTGCCTCAGATAGGACCCTGCCATTCAAATTGAAATTCCACTTAGTACATCCCATTTAAATAAAACGATTCCCACTGAGGTCAGGCTTTCTAAGGCCATGCATTCAGAGATGAAGAGCCGGTAGGAAGCCATCACAGTCATCTGGCTGGCTTACGGTTGCCAGTGACAGTCCTAGCAGTGAGTGAGAAACAAAGATGGCTCCCAGCACAAACCAAGCTTAAGAAACAGGTTGGATGCAATGAGAGTGGAAAGAGTGAGGCTGCTGGGCAAGGGTAGGTGTTCTGTGCCCATCTAGACTTATTTCAGTTATTCAGCACCAGAAAAGCCCAAATGCAATTGTCGTTGTCCTATCTCTTCCATGTTTGTAGACTCATGCCTGAGCCCTTACCTTTGTCCATGAACCTGGAATGGCTTATGAAAATATCTAAACTGAACTTCAAATTTTGACTGTGATGCAGAGAAAGAATTTATCCAGCTGGGATCAGAGTAATACGTACCCATTCCCAGAACAACTTTCAAAAACGTGAGACAACTATTTAATGCTGACTACTGAGGGTGCAACAATGAAGACAATCAAAAACTCCTCCACTCACAACAATTCCGTTCTACTTGGGAAACACAGGTGATAACGAAGTGATCAAAATACACGATCATTCCATATGGTGATTAACGCTAAGAAGACAATACAATAGACTGATGTTCTAGAGAGCGTCAGGGTATAGGTGCAATTAGGTGGTCTCAGAAGGCATTTCTGAGGAGCTGATATTTTTAAATGAGACATGAGTGATCCAAAGGTGCCAGCCATGCTGAGATTTGGAAGAAATCATAGCACATGCTAAATCCTCTGCTAGGAATGAACCTGGATTAATTAAGGTACAGAAGATGGTAATGTGGCTGCAAAATGGTGAACAAGGGAAGAATAGTAAGAAATTAAGGCACAATAGTAGCAGCAGGCCAAATCATCTACAATGAAACAAGCCAAGAAAGAAGATTGGCTTATATTTTAAGGGAGAGGGGAGGCCATTGGAGTGTTTTAAACATAGGAGTGATAAGTTCTGATTCTAGTTTTTAAAATATAATTTTGGTTGCTGCGAGGGGGATAGATTTTAGGGTGACAAGGTTGGAAGTAGAGAGAATCAGTAAATTGTTGGAGGAATCCAGATGGCAGTGACATGGGTAGAGGGGCTCTGAGTTAGAATGTCTTTTGAAGATAGAGATCTGCAAGAATTTGAAGATGGCTTAGTCTTGAGGGTGAAGGAAAGGAAAAAATCAAGTTCTCCTGGGATTTCAACTTAAGTAACTGAATGAATGTCTGTGGTTTACCGAGGCTGGGAAAACTGAGCTGGGGTGGGGATTTAAGAAGAGTCAAAAAACTGCTTCCATTATTGGTGATTCAAGAAGCTGCTTTGGCCACATTAAGTTTGAAATCCTTATTAGTAATTCAAGGGGAGATGGATGCTGAGTAGATAGATGAAAGCAAAAGGCCCCAAGAAAAAAGAAAAGGAAAACAAGCCCGGAAAAAAAAAATTGGAAAATTGGGAAACAATGGCCAAAAAGGAAAAATTCAACTTAGTCCTTGAAGGTGGCAATGGAAAAAAGGAAAAAAAAAAAAAGAAATGATGATGAGAATTCAAATGGAAAAGTACACGATTTGAATAAACTTGTCTGGAGGTTTTTGTCTAAGGCAGTAGCTCTCTGAATTCTGTCAGTGCCCAGCCCAACCTCTCTGGTACTTTCCAATAGAGCTGTTAACTGAGATAAGAAGTCTCCTTGGACATGCTGCTTTGACTGAATAAAGATCTTCCCTGTGAAGATGCCTCTTCCTGTCCATCCTACAGGGATGCAGACTTCGCATCTGGCCTAGGAACTGGGGCAGTAGGGCCCACAGGCCAGTAGCTCCTCCCCTAACTCCATCTTCAACTCATCCCCCAAACAGGGAAATGTCTAGCTGAAATTGACAATGAGGTGCCAAGGGACTTACCACTCAAAATCCCAGTCGGCACAGACACAGGGTTCTGAGACCACTGTCTCTGAGGAGTCTCGGCCGAGGGCACACTGAGCTCCTGGCTTGCGTTTCTTGAATATTTTCCTTTCTCCCATGACGCAAGGCTCCCCCTTAAAAAGAAATTCCATAGTGAGAGAGGTAGGAAAACACAAGAAGTTGAAATAAACCAGCTAGAAGCATTAGGCTTTTCATTTTCTTTTGGTCACTCTATGTAGCAAGCTCATTTCCAGCAACCATGTAGGAGTTTTGAGGATAAAAAGCCTACTCTTTATGACCATACTCAAGGAACACTATGGGAGGCTGGCCCATCACCACCCCTCCCCCCAACTTGGCCAGTGATGTCTACTTCATTCTGTTTCTTCCCCATCTCCATAGGGAATGCAAGGATTCCAATCATCCTCACTCTACCAGGCAATTGCCCAAATGGCTTCAGCAGAAATTCTAATGGAAATGATTCCACATCTGGCATATTTTTCATAGCATCTTCAGAGTAAAACTGAAGTTGACCCCAAAGTCCCCTCTCAATGATAAATGACCATGACCAAGTCTTTATTTCTAGAAAAGGGCAAAAAGTTGATACAAATTACAAGGACCCGGTGGTTCTAAAGAACACAGAAGCCTGTCTATATTGAGTATCAATAAATATCTGCCATTGCTAAAGGCCCTAACCCCCAGCCCTCACCTTTTCTCAGTGGTCCTGTTCCCAATGTTTTCAGGGCCCCCACTTCAGGCTGGCCTGAGAAATGCTCTCTCCTCCCCATGGGCAAGTAAAATGATAGAACCACTGGAGGGTCCTAACTGTCTGGGCTTATTTCTCCAGGGATAGAGCTAAACCCCAGGTTATCACTGTCACCTCTTCCCCCACTTCTCAGGGACTTCAATGAGATCAGGATACCAGGGTGCAAAATGATTCCAAATGCCATCTACTCCTACTGGACCTAGGTGTGTGGGATTCAATCCTCCCCCCAAATCCACCGTTACCCTCAGATGGGCCAAGACCTTCCTCCTCCAAATAGGAAGGCCCAGATATGATGAACAGGGTTTGCGGTAGCTCCTCCTCCTAGAAGCTAGCAGCCCCCCATCATGTAGTGTACCTGATTGAGCAGGTGCCAGGTCTGATAGTCTTCCTTGGTGCAGTGCCGGCTAAAGATAGATTTGTAATCCACCTTCACCAACTGCCATTCAGAGCGGAGGCTGAAGTGGCCAAAAACTCTGTGTTTAGGGGAAGGATGGAAAAGACAAGCAAAGAAAGCCTCATGGTCAGTCACTAGTGCACAAAGACTGGGAGGATGGAGGACTGAATTGTAGCCTGGACTTTACTGGTTCTTCCAAAGTAAGTTCTTTGAAGGCCATTGAGGACAAAGTCCACTGTCTACATAACCCAGACTGTTGGCATGGCATTCATAGTGGGTTTAAAACAATTTTTTATTACAAAAAGTAATATATGTGCTTTAGAGGAAGCATTTAAAATATAGGAAGGTATGGAGAAAGAAAAAATGCACCCAATATTCCCAATTCCTCCACCCAGATAGAGCTGTTGTTCATATTTGATATAGGGCCTTATTTCCCTTTAATTATATACACTAGTATTTTATTTTCTGATGTCCACTGACAGGGACTCGATTTCCTCATCTGTAAAGTAGATTGCATATGTGTATGTGGTGGGAGGCTAGCTAATCTAAAGCATGACTCTGCCAATTCCAAAATTCTGACTAAATCTAAATGTGTTTTAGTTGAAATTCTCATTGCTTAAGTCACATGAATACAATCCTCCTTTCCTCTTTCCTGAAAAATCACAGGTGTCTCATCAAAGAAATTGGTATTTATGTATAGTAAAAAAGTATGCCATCTGCATGACTTAGATAATCAATACTGACCTTTTCAAAGCCCAACAGTTGATAGCCCTATAAATATGAGTAATCAATCATTTCTAGAAAAATAGATTGATCATCCATACTGCACTTGGGTGGCATGTCTTGTGATTACAATGCAAGACATCTATCATAGTGGACGTAAAGGGGAAACCGATCACACCAAGAACGTAAATCAACTGAAGTCTTCCAAGGAATTGGATGGCTTCCATTTCATTAAGACTTAATCACGTTCCTAGACCTAGATTCTCCTCTCTATAGGTTCAGATACTCTGTGGTGACATCAAGAGACTAACTCCCTTCAAGAGACATTTCCTTCTGCCATCTGAAAGATGGGGATGATTTGGCAGGGGGTGGGAGCTGACTACAATTGTAAAATGGGGAAAGAAATAGAATTGTTGTGTAGCCCATACAATTCAAAATCCACCTCAGGAAATGACTCTTCATGTTCTATTGGTTAAACATTAAATAAAACTTTTTAGAACTTTATCTAAAAGAAGTTTAAACAGACTATGAAGGAAAGATTGAATCACCGGCTAATGCGTAAGAAGCCTTGGGACTGAATATCCTGGATTGTGTGGAGCAGAGTGAATGTAAGTGTCTCCCCTGGTTCTCTCTGTTCTCTTTCATTCTTGCTAGATCCAGTGGTCTGCAAATCCAATATATTCATGCAAGGTCCCCATTAAGGTATTTCTATATTTTAGTTTGGGTTCATTTCATTGAGATGTCATAAGTAAGTCCATTTAAATCTTTAATGAAACTGTTATCTCTAACTTAAAAAAAAATGTATATTTGTTTGAAGAGAACAGAATTACGTTGAAAGCTCATTAAGAAAAAAAATGAGAGAAGACCCTGATAAATGTCTTCTTCTCTTTCTATTCAGCCTATCCAAATCCTACCACATCCAAATGTCACCTCCTCTGGTAAGTCTTCCTTGATTAGAGTACTTTGAGCAGCAGGACATTAGTGATGCTAAACCAAACACTTCTGCCTACTCCAAATAGTTTACAGTTATTTCATAGATCATTAAATACATTATGTCAGATTAATCCCATCCCTTCTATGAAAGGATTACTAGGCAGACAGAAGAGAGAAATATGAGGCACATAATTTACCAATCAGCAAGGCTTCTGACATGTTCTGCCACAGCAGTCTTGAAGAAAAAATGAAAAAATATGAGCCAGGCACTAGTAAAATTGTGTGGCTGAACAGTATCTAATTAAGGCATTAAAATCAACCAGGAAGGAGGGTGTGAGTAGTCAGCTGCAAGGTTCTGCTGTCTGCTCTTTCTTGTTCATCATTTTTATTAATGACTTGAAGACGTGAAAATAATGGTCATCATTGGAAATCACATTTTCTGATGACACAAAGCTGGAAGAAACAGTCAATATACTTGACGGCAGAATCAGGAACCAAGAAGTTCTTGACAGAATGAGAGACAGGCTGAATTTAATAAGATGTGACAAAACAGGAACTAAATAAGTATTAGGTAAAAGAAATGAGACTTGGTGAAGCTCAGGTTAAATAATAATAATAATAATAACAACAACAACAACAATAATAATAAATAATAGCAGCTGAAGAGTTTACATATACACTGTGATTAATATAAGTATACACTTCAGAGAGACCAAAAATATTTAAGGTTATCTTAGAATGCATTAATTAGTACAGAATTTGGTATATTATCTAAAACAAAGAGGCAATATTTTGGTCTACTTTACATTAACTAAATCACAAAAAAAGTTGCAGTTGTTTTTGGATGTCACCATTCGAGAATGATATAGATTAAATATTTCAATATATAGTACATGTATAGGCTTTGGTGGTGGCAATGGACTTTGAACCTCCTGAAATTTTAAATTAAAATATGTATTTATTGGCATGTGTATTTATCTATGGAAAAATTACATATATTTTATCAGATTTTCAAAGGGGTTCACAGTTCCCGAAGTTTAAGGGTCACCAGAAAAGAGAGTGATTAAGATGGTATACTGGAATAATAGTGGCTCATCAAAGAGATATCTCCTGTAACCAAGGAATGAAACCTTATTTAGAAAAAAAGTCTTTGATTTGTAAGTAAGTTAAGGATCTCCAGACGAAATCATCCTAGATTATCAGGGTGAGCCCTAAATCCAATGACAATATCTTTATAAGCGATATAAAGAAGAGAAACATGCAGAGGTTAGAAGGCCATGCAAACACAGAGGCAATGAAGAGAGGAGAAGGCCATGTGAAGACAGAAGTAAAGATTGGATTTATGAGGCCACAAGCCAAGAAATACCTGGAGCCACCAGAAGATGGAATAAATATAGAATAAATTCTCCTCTAGTGCATGAGAGGGAGTGCAGCCCTGCTGACATTTTGATCTTGGACTCTGACCTCCAGAACTGTGCAAGAATATATTTCTGTTCTTTTAGCCACCCAACTGTTGATAATTTATTACAGCAGTCACGGGAAATTAATAAAGATGGTGATATGAGTTGGAATTACTTTTCATCCATTTATCCAAGAAGCAATATAAAAACTATGGCTGGTTAACCTGGAGATAATCTAGGAAAGGGAAAGAGAAGGAAGACCAGTAAGTGGGCGATGTAGGGAGATCTGCCGAGTTAAAAATAATAATACCAACAACAACAAAAAAAAAAGTGTAGAAGTTTAAAAAATGTGAGAGACCTTTCTAATAGACCAAGCTGCCTGGAGAGGAAAAGAATGCTTGAGAGTTAGTAAGCACAGAACTTCAAGCTCAGGCTTAACCATTTCCCAGGGCTGTTGCTGAGGGGGATGCATGCCTCATCCAGGTGCATGGCCTAATATACTTGAGTATCTAAGGATGTCTATGTTGTTGGTCTTCCCAACTCTTTGGGCTATCTGTTTATGATCTCAGAGAGCACTCACTTCAGGACTAAACACGGAAAGGTTCCCAGTTAGGACATGTGGACAAATTCAGATTCTTCTCTTCTGCAATCTTGGCAGGTGCATTCCTTTCGTCTATATTTCTTGGGCTTCTATCTCAGATTTTCATACACTGTGTGTACCAGGTCTTTCCAAAAACTGTAAATTGATACACTAATATTTTCACTTAGGTATGTGCGAGTCTTCTCTCCCACGTGGTCACTTCCATATGCCAGATGAAAATTTTAAACATCTAATGTTAGGATTATGAGCTTGGCTCATTTTCTTATCAGACCCCAACTAAGATCAGTGGGATAAAACCCCTTAGCAAGCTTCAAACACTAATGTTCTCCCCACCTCTCCAGTCCTGGGGAAAAAGTCCATTGTGGGCTCCCTCTTATGTGGCATATTTGACTCTGACACAGAGTCTCTCTTTTGCATAGATCTGCTTCCCTGATTCTGTTCAATATTTCATTCATCCATTTTTCTTCTATTAGAGCTCATGGAAGCTGAGGAAATGGCAGAAACACAGCAGACAAAACAGAAGGTAAAATAAGAACTAACTTAAATTTAAGCGTTTCTCATTCCTTTTCATAACTACCCTTCGACAGAGGTTAAAATTCACAATAGGATCTGTGGAAGTGAGCACCAGCAGAGAAATTAGGATGACCATCATCAGAAACCATGTCCATCACTTTGGGGTAATAAATACTGACAAGGTCCACTTGGTTTTGTACTGAAAAAAGAGAAAGCCAAGACTGCTTTTAATTAATAATTTTTAAAATCAATTTTCCAGATAAAAGTTTCTCATCCATTGGAAGTGTTCCTTTAAAGTTAAGAAGCTTATTACCAATAAAGTAAGCACAGCATACTCATCTCACTTGTAGTATCTTTTGGGGGAATGAAGTGGTTCATATGTTAATTGAGTATGAAAACTCAAGAGATGGGGAGGGCAGAGGAACCAAAGACATTGAACATCCTAAAAAGGATAATGTGATTCCTAAATCAGGTGCTACTTCTTTCAGAAAGTCTTCTGTAACTACTCCAGCAACATTGAGCTCTCTTTCCTCAGAAGCTCAAATGATCCTGTTATCTCTAGACCAGAGTGTCTCCACTGTCTGCATCAGAATCACCCAGAAGGTTTATTAAATCTAGGTTGTCCCACTCCTAGACTTCCTGAATAGTATGTTTTAGGTGCCTAAATACTTACAATTCTAATAAGTCCCTAGGTGATGCTGATGCTGCTGGTGCCAGGATCACCCCTGGAGAAACACTGCTCTAGACCACTCAACCAGAATTTCTTAATCTGCTTGTATTGTTGGTCAAATTTTTATCAACCAATTAGAAAGCTCCAGAGGCTGAGAATGATTCTTGTACTTCTTTGTAGTCTATAGAACCTTTCAATAGTAGTTGCTTGACAAACAAAAAAA
>NW_011888870.1:4566152-4566555 GCF_000151845.1 Pteropus vampyrus
AACCAATTAGAAAGCTCCAGAGGCTGAGAATGATTCTTGTACTTCTTTGTAGTCTATAGAACCTTTCAATAGTAGTTGCTTGACAAACAAAAAAAAAGTCTAATTGATTATCAAGTGACGATGGAATAAGGCAATTCTAGATGGTGGTTTCTTTTTCAAGTCTTTGGCAAAAAAGAAGCTAATTCCTAGCATGGCCAAATCCATTGTCATCATCCACAGTCTTATTTCCTTGCAATTACCAAGATAAACTATTTTGACCTCCTTCTTCAGAAATGCATTCCTAGCCCCACTTCTTAACTCAAAGTATCGTTTTACCAGCATAGTCCAACCCTTAACATGTGAGATGATGTATGTGAAAATATTGAGAATCTCAATGGACAAGAAATGTTAATTACCATGACCA
>NW_011888870.1:4567640-4578891 GCF_000151845.1 Pteropus vampyrus
TGACCTCCTTCTTCAGAAATGCATTCCTAGCCCCACTTCTTAACTCAAAGTATAGTTTTACCAGCATAGTCCAACCCTTAACATGTGAGATGATGTATGTGAAAATATTGAGAATCTCAATGGACAAGAAATGTTAATTACCATGACCATCATTCTTATTTCTGGAACTCCACAGAATCATACCCAAGGCCCTGCTCAGCAAGAGGTTTGATTAAAAAACCCTTTTCTTCGAGTTACATACTAACCTCAAATGCAGGGCTGTGTGTATGTGTGTGTGTGTGTGTGTGTGTGTGTGTGTGTGTGTGTGTGTGTGTGTCTTCTACAGAACCTTGGAGAAAGAGGAACCTCAAACATAAATACAGATGACTGTCTGTAAATAGGTAGCCTATACTTTCGTTCCCCTGAAGAAGTTGCTCCCAACCACAGGGCAAAATAAATGAATTCTCTAAGTCATTTCTCACTATATGGATTTTTAGGAAAAAAATCAATTAAAATTTATTACTTCTGGTTTTCTTTTTCTTTTTATCTTGCCACTCAGATTTTTTTCATGAAAGTTTCTGGCTCCACTCAACATTCACCTTCTTCTTGGGACCACAAACCTAAGAGATCATCTCTTTCTTTTTTTAAATTCCTCTCATGCTAAATGTATATGCCACAAATGTGACTTTGGTCACAGAGTGTTGTCCTGTGCTCCTGTGCTATAGTTTAACTTCTAAAATACAAATGGTCTGGGCATGACAGCCATAGTACTAGACAAGGAAATAGACGACTTGTCTCTTCCTACTCCTCATCTGCCACTAAATTAGCTAGGTGACCTTGAATAAACCACTTGACCTCTCAAGCTCCCTTACGGAAGATGATTTTTAATCAATGACATATATACTCAAAAGATGGGATGCAGAAATAGTCCAGATGAAATGTAGCCCTTTCAAGACAATTTCCAAGAGTTTATTTTCTTTCAATACCTATGTCTACCTCCAAGTGTACAAGCTATCTATCTCCTGGTGACCCCATACACAAAGGATTTATCTAAAGTCATTTTTCTTTGTCTCCACTGGTACTTCATTCATATAACAGATATTCAATAAATAGTCCTGGGTTGATTAATAGATAGAATTAATCTATCAAATCATTCACTTCTTCAAAAATTGGGGTAATAGCTTTATCTGCCCTTATTTCTGGGCCAGAGAACATGGCTGAGTGGTGTGTCCTTTGAGGTTTAGAAGGATGAAAACAATCTCAGGAGAAAAAAAATAGTAGCAGCTTTCCTGCCCCTGGTTATCCAGGACTGTGCTAGGATTTTCACAAACAACTGTGATCTGCTGGAGCCCTAAATAATAAACCTTCTTCTCTAATCCACCATCCAGGCCCGAGTAAGCCTTGTGGGGAGAACAGTGATTAATTGGAGGGAAGATGGTAATTCACAAAAATAAAAGACTTCATTAGAATTCCATACACAAAGAGGGTTACCTACTCATTAACTAAGTGATTTCAAAGGGGGATCTTGGTATATAATTGCTATAATTTAGGTGGAAACAATGCCACACTAAATGTAATTAGAGGAGTAAGCTCTATAAAGATGTTTTTCTCTTTACCAGAGAGCACCTCTGGGTCAGCTGATTCTCTCCTGCATGGTGGTCTGCATCTTTTTTCCATCTCCAATTATGCCAATTTTTATACATAGTTATAAAATCTGAGAGAAATTTCAAGGAGAGAGTGGTAGACCACAACACATCAGAGAGGAAAAGGATGAGAATTTATGACTAGGAAGCCACTAGAAAGCGCAAAAGAAAGATCAAACAGTGCTTGGTGAGTTAGATGAGGAGGCCTTCAGTGCAGACTTACTTTTGTGAGAAACGGCTGACTGAACTCAGCTCAGATAACACCGAGCTGTCATCGACCTGCCTCGTGCCCCCCTCCTTTCCCTTATCTTCCTCCGTAACTCTGGGACCCGCATCTTGAGGTCTTCTAACTGCCAACTCTCCCATCTTTATCTGCCTGAAAAATATCTTAAGAAACAGACCAAGGCCAAAGCTGAATCTGTCATTTCCTTTCTGACTTTCTTCTTTCTGTTATTGATTCAGCTGAACTTTCAATCTTCAGGTTAGAAACCTCTGCATCAGCAGACTCAGCCCTCAACTCGATGCTCTCTCTTAACCTCCGGCCTGACACTCAATCTTTTTCATTACAAGTCTACAAAATTACATTCACCAACTCCAGCTGAGTTCCGTTCTAATAATAATAATAGCAGCTACCACTGACAGCATGCTTAGTGTATGCCAGGGATTCTGCTAAATATTCCAAAGTGATTATCACTCTGAATCCTCTATACAATGCCCTGAGAATCAAAGGCACAGAAAATGCAGATGAAGAAACTGAGCTCTAGGGCCGTGCTCAAGATCAAGGTTGAGTTGAGATTCAAGTTGGCATTCATGTGCAGCCAAAGATCTTGGTAGCCACACTTCCTACTGTTGAAGACTGTAATCCACGCTCTCAATACCTCTTGCCTCCTCAGTATTTTCATTTGTCCACCAAATATCCATACCCAAATATCAATATCTTCATGAGACCTGCTTCCAGAGACCTCCACCTGCTTTCAGATGGTTGTCTTAAAGCATTATTCCAATGACACTACGTGCCTGTTCAAAAACTGTGGTCACAGAATACAGCCTACATTCCTAGAACTAGCATTCCATCCCTGATCTGAACCTCACATAACTTTCCAAACTTTTCCTCCTTCTTTTTTCTTTGTTCTAGCCAAATTAGTCTATTACCCTTTGTACAAATACCTACACTACACAGATACTTGCATGTGGGTACACACGTACTTGCACTAATGATAATAGCTGTGGAATCTTTAGTAGAGTCTGGCACTCATACACACATTCCTGATTTACACTTTGCTTTGGCCATGCTCTTCACTAAAAACCTTCTCCTTTATTCTCTGCCTGCCCAAATCCCATCTCAAGCTCTGCCTTAAATGCCACCTCCCTTAGAAACAGTCCTTAAGTATTCCAAGTCTAAAGTTTTGCTTCCTCATCTTCCTCTTCCCATCTCTGACTCTCATAACTTAACCTTTTTTCTTCTCTGTCCCTACCCTTGACCTTGGCGATCCTATTCATTTCTGAAACGTCAACCTTTATGTAGAAAACTCCCAAGGTAGCTACTCTTGTTCTTGAACTCTTATAAGACTTAGTCATGAACGTCATGCTTAGAACTTTTGACTCAAAAGACTTCTGCATTGGCCTCCATCTACCTATGTAGTATTATCTCCTGCTACTTATCATTTTTACTTGTGCTCAAACAGAATTCCATTTTGTTTCACTAAAAGAAGCATGATTTCCCAGTGTCTGCTTTTCCTCTGCTTTAAATGCCTTTCCCCACATCTTATCTTGTCCGACTCCTACCCATTTTGCAAGTCTCAAGTAAAATATATGCAGTAATTCTTGGGAGGGGGAAGGAGGAAAGGGGAAACTTTTTAATCCTAAATATTTCACAGTGATGATTTTGATTTCATCTTTAAGAAACAAAAATATCTCAAATTACCCAGGTTTTTATTTCCAAACATATGAGGTTTTCCCCTTAATTTATTTTCCTTATCGTCATTTCATTTTAAAATTTTTATCTAATTGTCATGTTTAGAGATAACATCATATCAATAATATCAGCTCTTTCAAATAAGCCAGTTTGCATGTGGCCCAGTATATGGTCAATTTTTTAAAAAATATACTAAATGTTTGCTTTAAAAAAGTATGCATTCTCTATTTGTTGAGAGGAGAGTTGTATAAAGGTCTTCTAAATAAAGCTAAAAATACTTTTCATATTCAAAATCCAACTTTTTACTGCTCAGTCTAGTAGTTTCTACATGAAGTTTCTTAAAATATTCCCCTAGGATAGTACAAATCTTCTATTTCCCCCCGTGTTTTGTTTGTAGGTTTTTGCATTATGTGAAAACAACACTCTAATGGTTTTGAGATTATTCTATTTTCTTGATTTGTTCTTTTTAGTTTCAATTCAAATGCTAACTTTTCTGTTATGCTCTCCATGACCTTTCCTCCTCCCAAATTCTTTTCCTTCCTTGGAAGAAAAAATACCTCTTTCCTCAGAATTTTTGTAGCATTTTTTTCTGTATTTTGAGTAGTACCATCAGGTATCAAAAGTCATAGAATATGTATATAAGTATCTTACTCTCTTTGCTAGATTTTAAACATTTAGAAGTTCGCAATTTCTGTAAGCTGTGCCTTACACATTGCAAGTGCTTGTCCTATATTTACTGTCTGAGAGCCAGTAGAATGAAGTATTCAAATGCAAAGGTATCAGATAGAAGATGTATAAGCCCCAACCCTGGACCTGTGGAAAGTTTCTTACACATATTAATTAGACTTCAGTTTCCTCATGTAAGAACAGTACCTAACAAATTTCTGAAGTTTAAATGTGTTGTATATTTACAATGCATAGTATAAATTAAAAATAATTTAAAACTGAATATTTTTATATAATAGTACTTAATAATAATAATTTACTTCATGTCTTTTATTGGATGCCTGAGAATTTTCTGGAGAGAGAATATGTCTTATGCTTTTATATTCCCATGAAATATACTACAAAACTTTCTAAAGAGTGCATATTCTAGTAGAAGTCAATCAAATAACAATAATATCAACATTAGTAAGAATCTGTTGAACACTTATAGTATGGTAACCATTTTGCATGAATTGTCTCATTTCATTTATCATTCTCATTTCATAGATAAGGAAACCAAACTTCAAAGAAATTAAATAACTCATACAATTAGGTTACCCAGCAAGTAGGTGCCATAGCCAGAAGTCCAACTTAAGCAGTCATTACTAATATTATAATAGTTCTCAGCACTATTTTATTTGTGTTTGTTTCACGATTCATTACTAATCACTTGCTGTACATTTGGCACTAAGGTATTGGCATGGGGTCGGGGGTGGCCTCTCAGCCATAGTTCATAATAGGCTGTAGGCATAAAAGGCAGAAACATCATGAAATATATAAAACTGAAAGCATGGTTGGAGAAAGGAAGAAAAGAAAAATCTGCAAAGATATATCTAGAGAGTTCCAATTATGGCCATATTTGTCTCAACATCTAAAGCATCTAATATTTGGGGTATTACATACTCGAACCTGAACTATGACAACCTTTATTGACTTGGCCTGTAGTTGAGAGTCCCTGGGGCATGAAGAGAAAAAAATTGAGTTATAAAGTCTTGACACTGGGAGGGTCTTTAGGGACGAAATTTTGGACTAAATTTCACATGTTTGCTGGTGAAACCAAGGCCCAGTTAAGGTAGTGGCCTGATCAAGAACACAAAGAACAAGAACCAATTCTCTCAAAGCTCAACTCTCTCTCTCAGTTTTTCCAAAACCCAACTCCTTATGAATGCTTTCCATGGGAAAACTTTGCAGCCTGCAGGTTGAGTCACGGTGCACGATTAATGACAATAGTACTGTGAGTAACTGCTGGAGGAATGCAGAGTACATAAGTGACCACATCAAGGGCTATAGTTAGCCAGGTAGGGCTTTAATCCACTTTCTACATTTTGCTGGCTTTTTTTTTTCCAGATTCCAATATCTAAAGGGTGCTCTGGGTTTTCAAATGCTAGCCTGCCACTATGGAATCGTGGATGAAACCACCAGTTTCTTCCAAGAGAGAGGATTTTCTTTGATGTGCTGAGATGTGACATTCCTCTCAATAGTCTTTCCCCTCACTCTATTGAATCGAATGAATTATCAGAATGACACAGATAATGATGTATCGCTTGGTAGTTTAAAAAATGAGCCTGCTCCCCTCCAGGAACAGTTTAGCTGTTCTCATTGAGCCCCTAAGGTAGGTGGAAGTCATAGATATGAGGGGGATGAAGTCTAAGTTTGGCTTCATTGATGGCCAGCAATGGAGGGCAGATACAGACTTTCAATTTATTAATGAAGGAGAACCTCTTCAAGTGTCAGGGCAGAAGAAGAATTCTCCCATTGGTCCAGGTGTCGCTTCCACATTGACATGAAAATAAATGTGCCCCAAATCAAATACTTTGCAATGACCCAGTCTGGCTATGTGCAATTTCCCCCATTGACACACTGGATTTATTTCTCATTCCTGTAAGTAAACAGTTAAATCTCCTGTGGGTTCCGGTGAGTCACACACCATTTTCTCTGCCACCTCCGTCCAGGACTCAAAATTAGCCATTGCTAGGAAACGGCAAATCCCAACTCAATCCTTTTACTCAGCCTCGATTCCTTTCCCTGGCTGGATGTCGTTAATTTGAGAGCAAATTATTATAAACCTGGAAAATAGTTCTGAAATGCCTTCAGATTTATGATGAAGTCATTTCACAAAAGGTCACAGGCAACCCTGCTATAATTAAATCTTTCATTAATTTTTAAAATACACAATAACTTACAAATGCAGCATAAATTAACCAGATGACCTTAAAGAACTTTTTAGAGCGCTGCTTCATCGGAAGCCACTATCTAGCAATTTTCTGAATTTTCGTTCTACAAGTGGGACTTATGTTTCATTCTTGTCTTTGATTGGGGTCTAGTTGTCTGTTTATTTGAAATGGTTCAGTATTAATTTACTCAGATAACTAGTTAGAGCTGGAAAAGGATGGGAGTTAGTTAAGACTCTCCTTTCCTTTGGGTCACAACCTCAAAGGTAGAGAAGATGTGACCCATACAATCCCCACACGCACTCAAATGCAGTCCCTCTTTTTCATTGTCTGGAAGATACTTTTTTTTCACGTATACGTTGATAAATGATTTCCATTTGCTAATTATAAAAATAACACATTGTCATCGTAAAGTTTTGAAAACTATGAGAATCTATACATGAGAAAATTTAAAACCCCACTAGAAGTCACCATCTTTAATATTCTGTGACTTTCCTTTTCATTCATTGACAGTGCTGTTCTTTCTCAGATGAAGAGATAAGCAATCATCTGAAGCCACAGCCAGGGTTAGAATCTTTGGAACTTAGAGAAACTCTGGGATTTATGATAATATCCTCTCTCTCTCCCTCTCTTTTCCTTTCTTTTCTTTTCTTTCTTTTTCTTCTTCACTCCTTTTCCCTTTCCTCCTTCCCTCCCCTCATCCTCCTCTTTCCTCTCCATCCCCCAGCCCTCTGTACCATCACCACCATTCAAACTTCAAAACTGGATTGCAGACTAGATTCCAAGAACACTAGAACTGAAGTAAACCTGAACAAAACTGATCTTTCTTCTCTCAGTTGTAGGAGAGGCTTTAGAACATAAACTTCCCACAGCAGAGACCTTAATTGTTTATGCCCTAGCCCAGCTGCAAGAACTCTTAGAACAGTGCCTACTTTGTAGTGGGCACTCAACACCTATTGCTGAATGAAAATAGAATAAATGTCCTTGTAATAGAAACTTGACACATGTAGACTCCTGACTGGACCTCTTTTATAAATATTCCTATAAAAGTTTAGTTCTCTCTGAAAGGTCTAAGCTCCTTATGTGTCCTCTTGCCTCCTGCCCCCCATAAGCCCTTCTCTCTGCTTCCACAGAAGAAGCTGCTAAGGACCGATTTCAAATCAAAGCGGAAAGAGTAGTGTTCTGAGAAGGTCAGTCATCAGCAGCCAGCAAATGTTGGGCTCCAGAAATCCAGGCCACATCGCTGGCTATCGGTGTGCATCCATGCCGTCTGATTGTTTTCCCATTAGGGTGTAGATGGGATGAGTGGTAAAAGAGGTCAGCAGCTCCAGGGATACAGTGTTGAGTGAAAGTGAGACATGAACAGAAATAAGCAGGAGATGAACAGAAAGCAATCCTCCAAGTGGAGCCTGTGTTAGTTACATGATATGACAATCGATGGGGTGGTGGACAGAGGCAGGGATTAAATGGCTTGCAAATAAGTACTTGGACAGGAGGTCGGTGGAGGGAAGATTAAGAAACTAAAAGGCATTGGATCCGAAAAGGCAAAAAGAAAGCAAGCTGATTTTTAAAAATGAATTTAAAGAAATCATTCTATGTCCAAACAACTTTGACTCTTCGCAAAGCTTAATACGCTCCTTCAATGCGTTTGAAAGCTTAAAGTTCATAAGAGTGTGTTAGAAATTATGGTCTGTGAATCTGTGAAAGATGAGTTAGGATTTGGGTGATGAAGGAGAATCTAAGAGATAAAAACAAGCGGGGAGAGATGGATATTCCAGATGGGATTTAAGAAAGGAGGAAGTATATGGTCATTAAAAGAGCTGTAAAAGAGCAGTAGAATGAGGGACACCTGGTTTTTCTACGTTGTCATATTTCTTAGTCTCCTACTTTGTGTCAAATCCTGAACTAAGAGCTAAAAATGTCAGAAAAAGCGTAATATTCACTCCTTTCCCTTAAATAATTTGCAGTCCAGTCCAATAGTATTATTCACTCACCATATGTCTGCTAAGCACCAGTTACGCACAAGCTTCCGTGTTCAGTGCTGTGGGAGATGATGAATAAGACATTTGCAAACCTTATGAATTTTACAGACTAAAAAAGACCTACACTCTAACTGCAATGATGAGCAATATGTAAAACAATTTGAAAATGAATCAAAATAAAGGTGACAATGCCAATTCACCATAACCCAGTCTACTTGTAGGCATGTAGTTCAGAGAACTTCTATGTATGTACTTGGAGGTATGTACAAAGATAGCACAATACTGTTTGTAATAATGCAAAACCAGAAACAACCTAAATGTCCATTGATAGTAGAATAGAGAAATAAATCGTGTGTATTCATATGACAGAATGCCACGTAGCATTAAAAGTTTCTGGACTAGATGAGTGTATGCCAAGATGAATAACATTGAGTGACAGACACACATAGGAGAATAATAGCATTTAGATAAATTATACATTTTAAAAACACTTAAAGCAATTTCACCTCTATTTCTATGAATAATTAAATATACACTAAATGTATCAATTCAAGTACTAGCAGGATATGTATCAAATTCGTGGCAGTCATTGATCTATGGAGAAAATAAGGAAATGTCTGAAAATGAGCAATACTAAGAAAACCAACTCTACTTAGGATACCTCCCTATCTATTTTTAAAATGTGAAGCCAAAGTGATAACATGTTAATATTTATTAATGCCAGGTAGTTGGGACACAGGTGCTTGTGACATTATTTTGTGTACTTAACTGTATTTTTTTAAGTTTTCAAAAAGGACTGTAACAAAACAATATAGGTATGAAATCGTGGGTACAGAATTTATATTGGGAATCACAACTTCAAAATCTTACAGGAGCCAGGAGGGCAACTTAAACGAACACTGAGTGAGCTGAAGCAACAGGAACAGATGCGTGTACTTTGAGTAAGAGGTGGGGCAAGAAGTAGCATGTCCAGTCAAAAGTGGGCAGCCGCCATGCAGTTCTAGCGGACTGCTGGACTATGGGTATTTGGGCATAACGCCACCAGATGTTTCTGACTTGGCAAATATTGGCTCCATTAAAAAAAAAGTGCCAACCAAACTAAATATACCTGTGAGCCAAACCCCCAGGCTTAAGATAGGAATTTATTGAAAGGAAATGAGAAAGAGCTGGATGAATTGTGCAGGGCTTCCTGAAAGAGGTGTGACTCGTCTGTGTGATCTGGATCAGAAATGAGGGCGCTTCTAAGTCATTTCAAATGATTTTTCTTTTCAATACTTCATAAGAGGGTGCAACTGGAAAAGTAGTTTATGGGTAAGGGAAATTTGTAGAAACTGTCAAAAATTCTGATGACATTCTGATGACATATACACAAGGATTAAGCCCCATGTGCATTCTTATTCAGGGTCAGCAAATTACAGCCCATTAGACAAATCTGGCCACTACCTGCTTTGGATGGCCTAAAATCTAATAACAGTTTTTACATTTTAAATGGCTGGGGTTGGTCGGGGGGAGGGGCGCGGCGAATGGAGAACAGTATATTATGACGTATGAAAATTGTATAAAATTCAAATCTGTATTCATAAGTGAAGCTGATGCCCATCACGTATTGTCTATGGCTGCTTTCACACTAGATGGGAGAGCCAAGTAGTTGCAACAAAGACCCTGTGGCCAGCAAAGTCAAAAATCTTTACAAAAAAGTTTGCTAACCACCGCTCTAGTTGGCCAAAGTTCTTCCCTGCAGGTGGCCCGTTTCTTGATCATTAGACTGGAGACAATGAACATCTCTAATGTCCCTCGATGGAGGTTATTTCACTTAATTCTCACATCCAGGAAAGGAAACGAGCTCAGAGGGAGGGTAAATAAAGCATCTAAGGTCACGTGCATGGTAAGTGGCAACCTGAGCTTTGTCCCTGGAGTGTTGATCGCCGAAACCCACTTTAAGGCACCACCCCATCTCATATAGGCATCCATTGGTTAAAACAAGCCTTTTTAATCCCCGTATCAGTGTCAGCCTCCAGTATATCCCAGTTTCATCCAAAAGCCCCTATGCAGGCATACATTCTGCTTTTGTGTCCCTTGGCACTCTCCCCTCTACAGGCCAGACATGCCCCTACTGTTCCATGTTTGCTCACGCTGGTCCCCCACCCAGAATGCCCCTCTCCTTCCTCTCTGCATAGCCATGAAGCCTTGCAGCTACTCTTTCCGCGTGCTCCCCGACCCCTGCCCACCCCAGGGAGGCTGTTACATTCCCCCAGGCCTCTGTAAAAGATCAGCTAAATCACAGCCAATAAGTTCAAACATTTCATATCAAAAAAAAAAAAAAAAATTCCAAATGCAGCTTCGAGGATACAGGAAAACTGTGTTCTTCTATCTGATTCCAATTCTGAGCCAAGCAAAACAGAGCTCTCCTTCAAGTGCTAATCTGGGGGCAAACCTTTCAAAAAAGAGTGGACTACAGAAACCCAAGTGCTCTAACCACCACAGGCTTCTCATCAGCTGGAGAGCTACTGCCTGAGATGGCAATGGGCCCTCCAGCTTGTCAATAATCCAGCCCTATCCTCCGCCTTAAGTAATAAGAATGGTCACATTTCACTGTGAATTAGGCTAGACTAGATGGTTCCTGTCAAGGTTACCAGGGAGATGTTGAAATAATAACATTTGAAAAGACAGCAGAAAAAGGAGCAATAAAAGTAAGCACATCCCATGCCTGTAAGCTGCAGCTGTTTCTCCCACATCGGTTCCCCTGCAGAGCCACAGCTGTGCAAGATTCCATGCTCCTGAGCTCTGGCCTTTGGCGGAAGTAGAAACTGGACAGATTCTTGTGGAAGGTGGAGGAAATCAGAAATTATTCCCAGA
>NW_011888870.1:4580111-4645087 GCF_000151845.1 Pteropus vampyrus
AAGACAGCAGAAAAAGGAGCAATAAAAGTAAGCACATCCCATGCCTGTAAGCTGCAGCTGTTTCTCCCACATCGGTTCCCCTGCAGAGCCACAGCTGTGCAAGATTCCATGCTCCTGAGCTCTGGCCTTTGGCGGAAGTAGAAACTGGACAGATTCTTGTGGAAGGTGGAGGAAATCAGAAATTATTCCCAGAAAGGTCCTCATTCTCCACCCGCCCTTTTGTGACCACAGACTACTGCACCCGCCTGCTTTATCACCCGCTTATACAAACCTCTGCACACAGACTGCTCTGATTTCCACCCAGCCTCCAGCACCATAACTTACAACTACTGGATTCTGATCATAGCACTTCAGAATCTCTAGGGATCTATAATCAACTTCCTAAAATGCTAGAGCCATGGGCTAGAGAACTCACCACAATCACAACACTGGTAAGATTACTAGGGACCATATGATTCATTGGTTAATTTATTTACTTATTCATTCATTCATTCATTCATTCATTCAATACATATATACTGTTAAATCCTCAGGGCTAGCACAAAACTGAAAAACATACGGCACTCAAAGAACAAGATACATAAAAATCCTCCCTCTTGGAAACTTAAAGTCAAGTGCATGTGCGTGTTTATGCAAACAGATGTGTGTCTGTCTGTCTTAAGGGCGGATAAAGGTGGAAGGGGAAGCTACTAAAGAAACATACCATTTTCACTAATATTTATTGTCTAAAGTGTCATGAAAGGGAACAAATATAGAGCTAGGACAGCATACAGCATATGATAGGCTAAAGGAAAATGCACTAAAAGAACTGATACTTAAGCTAAGAACTGAAAGATTCTTAGAAGTTGGGTTTTCGATGTCGGGGTATGGGGGCAAGCACATTCCAGGCAGATATGCAGACCAAGACCCCGGATCAGGAAGGCACTAGTGGATCAAAAGAGGGTGGTCAGAGCATGGAGGCCAAAAATGAGGTCCCAGGCAAATGGTCAGTGCAGATGTTTATAGGCCATTAAGTGAATTTGAACTTTATCCTGAAGGCAATGGAAAGCCCTCCATGAGTTTTTAGAAGAAGGGTGGCGTTATCATATTTCCAGTTTCAAGAACATAGTCTGGATACAGGTCACATTTTAAAACATAACCTGAGACCCTGCATAGTCTCAACACCTTAACACTGAGTTATGCTCTTTTGTGGTTCTTTCCTCTGTCTGTGTTCCGTCATTTGCCTTGAAATAACTGATTCTTTCAAAAAGTAATTATTGACATCCTCCTGCGTGCCAATATCCCATTCAGGCCCTGAGCCTAGAGTGCTCAACAAAAGTGTTAAAAATTTGTGCTTTCTTAAAGCATTCGTTTGATTATCTATTAATCAGTTTTCTGCTGGTGAAGTGCTATGAAAACTTCCAGACCAACCCAATGGCCAACTTTTGTACGTGTGACGTCTTCTCTTCCCTCTACTCATTTCCTGATTATATAACTAGGGTTCCTTATGATTAGAGTATCACCACTTTCCCCAACACATTGGCCTGAGAGCATCATAAAGGTAGAAAGTCATGTATTTACCTCTTTAATACCTCTCAAGAGGATCTGAAACATATTAGAAGCTTACTGAATGTTTTTTGAATGAATAAACTGTTTCTTAGGGCTCTTCAGAGAAACAGAATAAATAGGATACACACGCACAAGACTCAAAATCTTCATGGTAAGTTGGCAAGCTGGACACCCAAGGCAGCCAATGGTGTAGTGCCAGTCTGCAAGCTAGCAGGCTTCAGACTCAGGAAGAGCGAATGTTGCACTTGAAGTCCAAAGGCAAGAAAAAGTCAATGTTTCAGGTCAAAGGCAGCTAGGGAGCAGAAAGTCTCTTTTGCTCAGGGAAGAGTAAACCTTTTTGTTCTAGTCAGGCCTTCAACTGATTGGACAAGGCCCACCTACATTAGGGATGGCAATCTGCTTTACCTAGTCTACTGATTTAAACATTTATTTTATCCAAAAATGTCCTCACAGAAACACCCAGAATAATGTTTCAGCAAATTTCTAGGCACTCTATCATGGTCCAGTCAAGGACACATAAAATTAACAATCACAAACTGTTAAATATTTAAATCCATCAAATGAAGGTAACAAGATAAGGTGAATAAACTAGCTCTTCTTCCTCACTGACCATCACTGAGCTACAAAGTGAAAAGATTCAAAATTCAAATTGCCTACATCTTAATAAGTTTTTGGTTAAGTTGCAAGGTTAAGCATTTTTTCCCCACATGGACTCCTTTTCCTCACAGTCCCTAAAGAATATGTAAATTTTTGTTTGAACTCCCGATTCAGTCCTCGTCATTGCCATTTCATGAGTGGAAAGCACTGGTCAGCCTTAGCGAGCCACTTGGTTTTAAAGTACTTTTAAAATCTAGGATGGAAACAGAAATTGCCTCTTGGTAATCCTTCCAGAACTTACCCTTCTGGCTGTCTGAAGAGCCCTGGCAAAACTTATATCATTTTCATACTAGAGAAATTCTGAATACAATAGAAAGTTAAAAACAGGTAGCCTGAATTGTGTATACTTGGGTGAATGGCTGCTCCCAAATGCATCTTAATTTCATGAAAGAACAAATAACTCTCATCCCAAATCTCATATAAAAAAAGTATGCACTATTCTAGTGCCTTTTCTACTCACTAGCATTTGAAATATCTCGATAACCAAGGTAGAAGTGGGAGCAGAAGCTCTACCATGCTCTTATGGCATTTAGCGGTGAGGAAAGGGAAATGGGATTGCTATCTAGTCTTTGCAGTAAATGGTTTGACCCTGAGGTCAGTCTCCCTCATACCCATGTGACCGCCTAAACTCTATCTGAAGCTGAGAAAAAAAATTAACATTTAAGATCAGATGAACACCAAATTTAAACTGTGGCCTTAAACTTGCTAGGGAATGCCAGGTCATGTAGAGATTAGTGTACATGTGATATTGTCTGAAGAGATGCCCAAGAGAAGCATGCAATGAGTTCGAACAGGTCTCATACAAGAGAATGCAGGGCAAATCACATTCTGAGATGGGAAGAAAGCAAAACAAAAGGTAAACCAGTATGTCTCTCTGGTAGAGAAATAGGGAATGCCTGACCCTAGGACCATGTAAATCTTTACTGTCACCCAAGATGCTAGGACCATGTCAGATTTGGATGGGATGAGCAGCCACCTCTGGCTTGGTAAATTCAAGCAGATTGCAAAACCTTCTTGAATGTGTGTACCTTTTGTTACAGAATTTAGAACTGAATACTTAAACTTTTTGCTGCCCACGTCAGAGGAAGTCCTAGAAATGCGGAAGGTTTTCTTTTTATAGCTAGTGATTAAGTGAAGGATGGGGAATGGTTTGGAAAAATCAGCTCATGGTCAAAGATCCTCGTGAAAAATGATGGCGGTGTCCTTACTATTCTGTTCACTTCCTGGAATTCATAAGAACAATTTTGAATTTCTTGGCATAGTATTCTGGATAACATGCCATTTTCACAACACATTTATTTAATCTGCAAACATGCAAACTCCAAGAGAAGAGGAATTTCTCTCTGACTTATTTATCTATCTGGTGAAGATTAGGTAGCACTATTTTTTTTTAATAGTATAACTTTACAAAGGTCTTGACAGGACCCCAAATCCTTGGGATTTATTTCTCACTGTATTTCTCTTGTTTTTCTCTCTCTTTATGTATATATACATTTTTACGTGTCTATATATCCGTGTACTTGCATATATAATCATACATATATATCTATATAAACTAAATCTTTCTATTTTTGAAATAAATTAATTATGATACTGCCTTTGAACATTTAGGACCTGTACTTAAGCTACATATTATTGCTGTGTATCCACCAAATGATGAAGCTTTAGACTGTACACATTAATAATATACTATATCTTAAGTATTGTTTATGGCTTGTACAATTAAACTTGCATTCAACATTGTTTACTCTTAATAAAATGATCTGGCAGCTTAACAAATAGCATCTACTTGTTATTACAGAAGTAGGGGAGGTGGGGGTTGGTGTTGACTGCTGGAGGGTTACCACAGTTCGCCTTATCCCCCTACATACACATGTGCACACACGCACAAGCATACACACGCAAAGGTGATCAATTTTTTAAGAATTAAAATTTGATATACGAAAAACAATAAAAACACTCACTTTTAATACACTTTTAGAAAACAGTGTCAAATTATTATTTTCTTTAATATTGGAGCTTTGTACAGCTTTAAAATGTATATCCTGACCACCTATTTGCACTGTTAAGGAGTGTAAAAAATTTTCACAGCAAATTAAATAGAACAAGAATGAACAAGAACAACTGTGAGTGTGTGCGAGTGTGGGTGTGTGTGTGTGGTACAGACTCTGAGAGTTTCCCTTAAAATATTCCTTGTTTTCAGTATGTTGGCTGTTTTGTTCCCTCTGTCCCAATCCCTAGTTCCTTATTAAACTTCTGGAAACAGAGAAACACATCTAAAGACATTAGCTTTCTGTTTGTTTTGAGTTTTAGATATTGATTATTATAATGCTAGTTTAAATTCCATGAGAAATATTAACATTTCAATTAGAAGCCTAGCTTCGCTAACCTTGTCGGTAGGCTGTTGGATTGGTGGTGCAAGCAAAAATATTTCCATTTTACAGATGAGGAAACATTGGCCCGGAGATGGAAATGCTTTGGTTTGGGGCTCCTTAGGAAAATCCCTAGTCTCTTTGGAAGTAGAAACCAGGTCTCTGGGCTCCTTTGGACCAAAGCAAAGAAGTACTTACGTCATGATTTGGGTCTCCACTCCTGCCTCCACCAGAGCCCCGTCGACAAAGAGAGGAACCGAGGTGAAACCATACTTGTCCCAGGAGTGGCCCTCGTCAAAACTCACCCTGGGTTGGAAACAAGTACATGAAAGAGACAGCTGAAAATGAAACCACACTCTTCTGTAACTGTTCTTTAGGTTATTAAATTCTCCTCTGTATCTCTCTGTCTGGCAGTTCGGATTATCAATCGGCATTAATCTTCAACATCTCCCCATATTATAATGAGATTTGATCAAAACTGCATTTCCTGGCCCAGGCAGAGACAGTACCAGGGCTGCAGAAATATTTCAACATATCAGAATCGAAAAAACAACCCAAACAGGAGGGCTTAGTGGATGAAGTGTCACATTTCAAGTACTCAGAGTGGAACCCGAGGTTCAATTTATAGCACAATCAATTCAGCCCTTGGAGTTTTTGACACAGATAAATTGAGTAGTGTGGGGTGTACCCTATGGGAGAGGAGGTATACGTCTTTCAGATCAGACCTTAAAAAAAGCAATTTCCTATTTGTTCAGAATGGATGTTGAGATCATTTTCCCTCCCCAATGCCACTTTAAGGCACTTTTAGGGATGAATATTGAGTATCTGAGATATCTGGGCAAAATTGCGCAATCTTTCGTCCAACGGTAAGAAGTTCTGGCCCTTTGTGGATACAGCGTCAGAAACTCTTTAAGGAATGATACTAGTGGAAGAGACTTGGGCAATTCTGAGTGCCTTCTTCTATCCTTTTCTTAATGGTATCAAGTACCCATTTGCCACTGATTTAACCAGAGGACATAGTCTAATGACCTTCTCCTCTGGAATATTTTCCTGACACTCCTTCCACAAGGCAGCTTTATTTGCTTAATTCTCTGGGATCCTTGGTCAGGTTAATTCTTAACTCTTCTCTGACTCCACAACATAGGATTCTCTGAGTTTAAAACTGTAGAAACTCTGTTTTCCTATAACATCCAAGCCTTCTCCTATAGTAGTGCTGAGTGATGGCTTTTTAACGTATCTTGAATGTCTCAATTCAAAATTGTAATCTTGGGAGTTCGGCGGGGTGGGGGTGGGAAAGGCATGTATGTCATGCTTATTGAATGACCCCTTAACATCACCTACATATCTTTATTATAGTGCTTCTTTCCTGACTTTACATATATATTATCAAAAAAAAAAAAAAAAAAGTCTGACTTTTCCACTGAACTGTGAGCTTTTGGAGGTCAAAACCCATAACATCCATTTTTTTATTCTTAGTATTTAGGAGAAAAATTGGCATATGATACTATATAAATGTTAAATGAATAAATTAATGAAAAAATAAGGAATAATGTAAAGTACACTTCTAATTCACCCAATCATTTTTTTCAAGTTGGTTTATATTGGCATCCACGAACTAAATGTGGGAGTCTCTCTCCCCATTACTAGTTAACCTACTCAATCTATTCTCTATTTACTTCTTTGTCTCTCTCAGCCTCTCCACTAGTTTCCCTTTCTTACTATCTTGTCCTCTCTTCCACAATATGTTGATTAAATAGAATTATAAAGTCAAATCTCTTTACCCAGCTAGAATAACTAGTCTCTCAGACAACTTTTATATTTATTGTGGACCTTAGTTTATATCCAGAAATAAAAAGCAGACAGCCATAAAAGTTTTTATGGGTCTCTAAATTATCAATGTTTGCCTTAACTTAAAAAAAAAACACTTTATCGAGATACCTTTGACATATAAAAATCATGCATATTTAAAGTATATAACTTAATGTTCTGATATATGTATACATTGATGTTTTGATATATGTGCACGTGTGGAAAGATCACCACAGTTGAGCTGCTTTCAGGAGGGAGTTGCGGGGCAGGAGGGAGAAAGGAGGAAATGTTGAACAAAAGGTATACGGTTTCAGTTATGGAAGATAAATGAGTGTTGGACATCTAATGCACAGCATGATGAGGGTAGTTAGTAATAATGTCTTGACTTTTAAGAACTTGGTCATTTCGGCCTTGTTGTTTTCATAGTCTGAAGGTTAAATAATCTTCTCAGCTGACTCAGAGAAAGTTGGGCAGTCTAAACTGCTTTTCTTGGAATGAGGTTCTCATTACAAAAGTGAAAACAAAAACATGATTGAAAGTAGACTACCGTTTTTTTGCCATGTACCCTCCTGGTTCCTAAATCAATCACAGTTGTTTCAGAGTGTTCCATGCCCACTAAATTTTTAAGTCTGTGTGGCAAGTCCAGGAGGTAAGAAAACATGTGTTTAATATCTTGGGGTTTTTTTGGTGACTTTGGATAATTTGGTTATTGTCTCAATAGAAACAAGTCAAAGTGAGTTGAAGGCCTCTGTTCTTATCTCATTCTCTGAATTTCCTTACTCATGAAGGTCAGTTATTAGCACTAGCACAGCAAACAGTCGTGAGTGTCACCAGCATCCCAGGGAAGGAGCCTTCATACCACTGCCCTTAATAACAGGCCAGAGGACAGTCATCTTTACATTATACATGAAGATAAGTCACCTCACAGTAGACCCAGAGGGACCATCACAGTTTTCCAGCTCCAAAATGAAAAGCTCCAGAGAAAAACTAAGGCCTAGATAGAGAGAGAAATTGTGGAAAATGAAAGCCCGGATGTATAAAGTGAATTCATACGGAAAAAACAGAAGCATGGGTTAGAGGAAAGAATGGGATCAGTAGGAAAAATGAGAAATGCCAAGATCCAGATGGGAAAGCTAGCATAGCCAATAACCAACTCCAAAGATGACATAAGATAAGCATAAGCAAGGGGTCAAGACTCCAGAGTCAACGTGAGGCATGAATCCCGTGACTCGTTTATAGTCAATGTACCACTTGGAAACCCAGAACTACGCCGTTCGGGTGACTTTCTGAGATAAGTCATTTCTAACACTTGATTATCCCAGGCTGAGGTAAGTATTAAAAACAAAACAAGGAAACCTCATAAAAAACTTCAAAGAATATATAACATTAGAAAATTTAATCTTTTGAGTATCAGAAATTTGGGTCTGGATAGCCTGCCATTCTTGAGAGTGATTCTTTTTGATGACTAGGAGGTTTTAAATGTTTAGAAGTAACTATATTGAATGGTATCCCCATGAGATTCACCTTTTCCTCCTCAGTTCAATATCTCATTAATGACCAAGACAAAGGAATTGGGAATTCCTTATTAGGTCCCCAGGTGAAATTGAAATTGGTAGGATTGCCAATACTCAGGAAAACAGGAGTAAAGTTACAATTGGCCTCCAAATAGTAGTAAGACAGGATGACAAAGTCAAAATAAAATAAAATTCATTTACCAAATACTTATTGATGCCTACTACATGCTTGATCTGGCAGGGGCCTCTGATCTAGGGATATAACAGTGAACAAGAAAAGAAAGGCTCTAGCTTCAACATAACTTATAATCTAGTTTGAAAAGACAAACAACATGCAGATAAATGGATACAAAAATATGAGTAAGAAGTAAATGTCATGAAGAAAAAATAGAGTAATATGATAATGGCTGAATAGCTACTTTTTATTGGAAGTTTTAAAAAGTCTTCTCTGAAGAGGTGACATTTAAACTAAGATCTGAATGATAATAAAGACTGGCTGTGCAAAGATGAGGGTGAGACCCATTCCAGAGGGCACATTTAATGTGAAATGACGTTGCTGTATGGGAAGAACAGAAAGACGGTCAGTGGTTGTAGACTGGTGGGAAAGGAAATTAGTAGAAGGAAATGGAAGTCAAGAAAGTATGCCTACGCCAGACAAGAAAAGATATTTTCCCACTTGAAATGGGAAAAGCATTATTTTATTTAAACTTTAAAATACAACTTTATTTCTCTGTGGTGAATGAATTGCCAGGGCCCAAAATAGATGCAAGGAGATAAACTGGATGGATGTGTGGTGATTGTAAGTGACCAAGTAAGAGAAGGGGCTTGGATAAAGGTTATGTTAGTAGAGATAGAAAGAGGTGGAAAGATTTAGGATATTTTTAGAGGAGAAGTCAATAGGATTTGGGATGGAATATATGTAGAGTGCTTGAGCAAAAGAAAAATATTATGAAAAACATGGATTTTGGGGTTAAGCAACTGAGGTAGGGAAATGAAAAGAACAGGAGAAGCAAAGATTTTTGTTTGTTTCCGTTTGGTCCATATCAAGGTTTAGATATTTTTGGACTTCTATGTCATGACACTGTCAAGGAGACCTTTGGATAGATCGATCTGAATATCTGAGGAGTGATCAATCCTCGGAATGTAGATTGAGGAGTTGCTTATAAGGTAGGACCAAATTAAAGCATGATGCTTAATTAAAAAAAAAAAAAAAAAGCTCCACAGCAAGAGAAAGGAAAATAATAACTAATGATAAGCTCAAGCTAAAAAAAATAATAACAGCAAAAAACCCCACAAAAACTGAGGTCATTGTCAATCACAAAGTAAATATTTCCCAGCAACAGCACTACTGTGGGAGATAATTAAGCCAAAATAGCTTAGGGGAAAGGCGCATAGAACTGAATTAATTACTGTTGCCTTTTAATTTTTTTTAGTAAGAAAGCTTCCAAATAGTTAAACCGAAAACACAAACAATGCGATTTAATGACTACCGAAAAGAGGTAATATCTGTGAATGAAATCTGAGAGAATACAGTTAGATGTATGAAAATATCAATTACAATATAGATAAAATAAGAGAGAAAAGATTCCATTCTCATAATTCTTCTAAAGATCATTGTCAAATATTTGTGTACAAGAATGTAAGCTCACAAGTATTTTGTCTTGTTCGTTGATATCTCCCAACCTCTATATTAACACTGGATAAATAGTATATACTCAATGAATAGGTGAGGAGTGAATGAACAAATGCATAGAATCTGTCTTGAGTTGCATATCTGACCCTTCTCCAGAACTTATAAAGGCTAGACAAATAAATCTCTTGAGGTCATTTCCAGTTATGGTTCTTTCCAAAGCTCTAAAAATCACATGCAATTCTGGAACAGACATTCTGTGCAAATCCAGCAAGCAAAATGAAAACTGACTGACAGAAATTATTATTGCTCAGCACAGAAATAATCTTTCTAACAAACTCAAGCCATTATACAAGATGAGAACTCTCTGTCTTGGGTATTTGCAACTTTGGTCAGCACTGTGGTATTCTGGTGAAGTAGAGTAACCCTTTAGATGTCACAGAAGTATCTGCTACGCTAGATGTGAAAGTAGACTACACGTAGACTATGATACAGAGATGAGATCTACTAAGAGGAACAGAATCTTCCAAGAACAACCAGGGCCCTCCCCAAAAGTCTCTAGTACAGAAATAGTTATAATGGTCATTGAGAATCAATGTCCCTCCCTTTGGTAAGGTGTATTGCTCCGCTTTATTTTATTGCAATGCAGGAGGTGATGGCATTTTAGCCACCTGGAAGTTCTTCAGAGTAGCACATGCACTTTCACTTCTCAGAGGAATGTATTGGCTGGAACTATTGTTTTCATGTGACTGTTTCTCTGAACAAAAAACTAGTGCTTGCAACCATTTATAGAAGAACAAAGGAACAAAAAAGGCCAGGTGATGTTTCGCTTTGTGTTTCAAGAACATCCCATAGAAAGGAGACACTGAAAGCTTATCAGGGCTAAGCAAACAGTAGGACCCTGGTCCACCTGCCGATTACTAGCCCTGTCTATTGTGAGGTTTCATTAGAGCACTGCATTCCATGGGGCTCCATTGTTCATTTCACTCTAATGCTTCTAAGGTACAAAGGTAATACTGGATGGAAAGCTTACCTGAAATAGCACTTAGGTTCTAATCTCTATGCCTCCAAATGTACAAGGTCACAAATAAATGTATTCATTAGTATGCTGTTTTGTCTTCATGCATATCTACTTCCCTATCATTTCAATTTATAGAAAACAGCATGCCTTGTTAGCTGAGCTAAAGATTCCCCAGCTTTTCAATTATGACTCCTATTTTCTCTGAAAGGCAATGCAGTTATTATTTAAATCTGAGAGCCACTATACCCTTGGGTGAGAATGGGTAGGTTGATGTCTTTTTCTTATGCAAATATATATACATCTGTATACAAAATAATGTCGTTCTGAGACATTCAATAGAAAATAAGAATGAACTGATTACTTAATCTTTCTTCCACTTAAAATGAGCTATGTGTTTATCTTGAAGGTTGTGACTTAATTAGAAGATACTGGAAATGAAGAAACTGTTTGAGTTTCACAAGCTTGCAATTTATAAGCAGGAGACAAAATCAGTTAAGAATTTTTTAAGGAAACACCCATGATAATGGTATGGTCAAGCTCTTACAAAACACTCACTTAGCCTTTGAAACAGAAGTGCAGAGGAGAATTCCTGAATGAGTTATTTGTGCTTGTTGTTTTCTAACACACTTAATATAGTGGGCATTTAACCATTGCAGGCATTATTTCAGAAAGGCACTCATAGATAAGAAAGTGAGCAGACATCGTGGGTGATGTCTAAGTTCAGGGAAACATTTGTTGTAATTATGACAAATGAGTGTCAACATTTTTTATAGGGAGAAAATGCTATCTCAAAAGCTCAGTTTGAAAAATTATTTGTAATACTATGTAAGTTGAAGTAGGTGAACAAATGCAGGGTAGTATTATCATTATTGTAAGAGGAAATTCAATGGGAATACAGCTTATTTTTTCTGAGCTCTATAAATATTTTTATCAATAAGAGATATGTCATAGAGCAAAGGAAAACTCAAGCTTTGTACTGATGACTTTGAAAGACATGATTTGATCCTACCTCCATATCCCTGAGTGAATATTTAATTATTTTCCCAATTTCGATGGTTTCCCTTCAGACATTCCCAGGCAAGTGCTCCTTTTGGAAGTAATCAGGTCTCTGGAGAGAAACTACTGCAGAACAGACTGAATGGTCAGATATAAGATGCTAAGATCTACCAAGGCCAAAACTCTCTCTAGACCCTATGCTCCATACACTCCTTCCATGCCGAATATACTCTCCACTTCTATCACCGAAAAATAATAATGACAAACTTCTTCCTTCTTTAAAACAAGGAAACTTTTGTGTAAAAGGCTCTAAAAATCAACCATTAAGTAAATACTACATTCCTATCATAATGAAGGAGAAATAGCAGAGGGGTGATGGTCAAGTGTCAGATGGTGTTGCAACCTCCTTGTACGACTTAAGTGGAAGAAATCTGCTCAGCTATATCTGTCTGCAGAGCATTTATTAATTCTCTTATGGAGTTTTAGATGGAGTTTATCATGATATTCTTAGAATATCTTGATAGGGACTGCTTTTCTTGGTTAAAAAATAAACTTGTTTTAAGGGGCAAACTGTTCTCTCTGAGAGTGTAAGTCCTACTCAGTCTTCAGTAGAGAGAGCTCTTCCCTCTACACAGAGATTGGTCTTCGGAGTAGAAGGAATTATCTACAGGCTCAATCTGACCCCTTAAACTAACATTTAAATTTTTCTGAGTCTTATCCACTCTTACATACTCACATTCTTGATTCCAATCAAATACAGTCATCTGAACACACCCTACATTTCCTGAATTCTTGGCTTTGGTCGGAATTGTCTCTTTCCTTGGCTTGCCTCCCATCACTCCTCCTACTCCTGGCATAATTTTTTCAAGAATCAGCTTTCATGCCACCTGCTGCAAGAAATCTTTTTACATATCAGGCAAGACTCCATTCTCCTTCAGGATTCCAGCAACAAATACAACCAACATCCTTTAACAGGCATTGCTTTGATTTCCAATGATATGTGGACCATCTAAACTCCTTATCATCACAAGGCAGAGACCATGCGATGAGCTTCTATGTACTTATTAAAGTATCTGGAAAATTAGTAAAAACAGAAGAGCATCCACGACAGAGATGCGTCTTGGTGCTGCCAGGTACTGTGTAGCCTTGAGCAAGATATTTATTATATCTGCTCTTCAATGTCATTTTAAATATGTAATAAAAGAGTACCCGTATATATAGGGTTGTTTCAAGAATTAACTTAGATAATTCATGTAAAGGGTTTAGAACAGTGTCTGGAATGTAATAATCCCTCAGTAAATGCTGACTATTGTTAATATTAAGTAATTCCACTCCTCTGACATTACCCAAAAAGTATGTAACCAATAGTAAAAGGATGATAAACAATTACACCGGGAACTTTTACAAGCTCATTCTTCAGTTGATAGAGCACTTTCCTTACTAACAGCTCCATGCATCTTTTTAAAATTTATCCTCACACTCTTTCTAAGAAGACATAGTGGTAGATATAATCATTTTACTTTATGTTAGGTTGAGCTCTAAGAAACTGACAACATGTGACTATTTTTGACTTACAAAAGTGGCAATTTCAAATGGTTTAATTTAATAAATGGCCAGAAATAAACTTTCTTAAGTGCTTGCCAAGGTAGCTAAGGCTTGGATTTGTCATCTGGGGATCCTATTCCTTTTCTGGATTACAATCTGATGCTTTTCAGTAAAACTCTTACTCTAAAAACTCTTATTCCACAAATCATGGGCCTGGTAGTTAAGCCAAGGTCCATCCTCCAGACCATGGCTAATCCAACCCCAAGTGTACTCTAGATAACGTATTCTCTACCACCAAATATTCACTCTCAAACATTCACTTAGCTAAATTTGAAGCCTGAAATTCTTTCCCTTCAAGATACAAACACACATGAGACTTATCTAAGCTCTGGCAAATACAAAAACAATAGTAACATCATCATTATAATGATCATCATGATAATATATCCTAACTCAGCTCTTTGGCCTCACTGGAGGGTCTTGTCCATATACACTCAGCTTCATTCCATAAGGTACTTTCGTGAGAAGAGTTATTTAAACTGTCTCTACTTTACCCTATTGCTTATCATTCATTCATTCATACATCTATTGCAATCTACTTCTCAACCCCACTTCTTTTGAATCCACTCTGACAAACCTCACCAATGACATTTTATATTGTCTAATTCTAGAGTGTTTTTCACTCCATAACTGACTTAATCTGATTATAGAATTTGGTGCTATTCTTCACCTCTTCCTTCAGCATCTATGAAAACATTCCTCCTGAGTTTTTATCTTTTCGGTGATTTCTCCTTAGTCTGTTCCATAATTTATTTTTCTGCTCTGCATGATGGTGTTCATCGGTGTTCCACAGGAGTCCACGGTTTCTCCTTGTTGTAGCCACTCCCCTCTCCTGAGGCATCGAGCCCACTGCCATGGCTTTAATTACCACCTAATGGCTAAATGACTCTAAATCTAGAGTGTCAGCCTGGACCTCTCTCCTGACTTTCAGATGAATATATCTGACAGCTACTGGTCATCTCTGCTTGAATAATCACAGACATCTCAAACTCACAGACATACTGAACTTAGTATCTGCTACACGCACCTAACCTTCTTCGTGAAGCAACTTCAAAATATCTACCATATTTTGGATCCTTATTCTTGTATGTTTGAACTCAGAACTCCATCCTGCTTTTTTATTTGTTTTTTTGCTATATCTCAGCATCCATTCCTACCACCCCACCCTATTCATCACACTTCCCATCTAAATTATCTGGCCTATTGCTGTTAACTAAGAGTTAGAGGATGTAATGTATATTAAATGGATGGATAGATGAATAAATGAATGAGGAAATGGGTAAAGGGGCACAAAACCATGCAGAATAACTTGTCCCAACCCTTTCCACTAAAACATTTCTCATTAATAGGGTAGGGAGCTGTCCTTACCACAGATGCCTGACTGGCAGAGGTGTGTGTTTCATGGCCACGAGGGCGCCACCCCAGTCTAGGAACCAGACATTGTACTCTTCATCAAAGATCTGGAACAACAACAACAACAACAACGATCATAGCAATACCTTACATTTGCACAGTGCTTGACAGTTTACAAAGTCTTTCACGTACATCGTTTCTTCTTGATTCCGAGCCTTCCAACAACCCTGTCAGGCAGTTTGGCAAGTACGATCATCCCCATTTAATAGATGAAGAAATGGGCTTGCAGAGAACAAATTAACTCTCCCTGGGTTAAGGAAATGACATTTCCATGGCTCTTTTCACTAGCGCTGTGAACAAATGTGCTACAAGAACGGGAGGCCACAAGACGCATGCTCACTAGGTAAGTTTGCCCGTCTATGTCTTAGTAGATGGCTGCTTAGCTCTTTCTTCTCCCTCATCTATTCAGATATTGGCTAATTTATAAACGGTCTATGTTTTATAGTGCTGTTTGTAAATTATCTAGGAAGTTAAAAGACATTTCTCTAGAAATTGTGGTATACAAGATGACTGAGTTCTCAGATTTAGTCACCACCTCCTAGGTTCTCTGAAAGATGGATGAAGACCTGAGTTTGGTGTTTGGGAATCCTTACTCTAAGTGCTCATTGGGACACAAGTCTTCCAAGGACCTAAAGTTATTCATTCTTTCATTTATCCATTTGCCCATCGCCTAATCATCCATCTATTTACTCATTCACTCATTCAGTGATCCATCTATCCATCTACACAGGTACTTTATAAGCATCTAGTATAATGCAAAGCTCTGAGCTAAGAGAACTTCAGACCTAATCCCACATATACCAATGCTTCTATTATGCAGAGAAATAGATGACTTTCAAATCTACCAAGTGAAACAGGAAAAAACATTTCTTCAGCAGAAAATAAATCCCCTACTTTAGATCTTTTAGAGGAAAATAGAATTGGAAAGAATTCCTCTAACTTTTAAGTACTAATGGTGGCTCTTGCAGCTTAGATGGAGAGATTGGGATGGTAGAAAGTACTAGAAGGGGTAAGGAGGTATAGGCAGTTTTGAAAGGGACGGAGTAGGAGAAATGGGGCCTCCTACACATATGCTCCAGGGAACACTATAGCAAAAAAAGCAAGTGGATTCTCATGTCTAAACCTCAATTGATTTCCTTTCCCATATTTGACTTTTAAGGAAAGAAAAATGTCCACACTAATGGTGAATCTTAATGCACAAAGGACATAGGGGGGATTCATTTCTATTTCAGATATAAACATAGATTCTGAACCTACAACACTAGCATTTTCTCTCCAGAGCTCATGGGTGGGCTCTGTGATAAGCAACATAATGCAGATGCTGGATCAAAGTCTCAGGATGAGCACTAAAAGAAGATTCTTGGCACTGGAGAGGAGAGAGTAGTTATACTCACACTTTTCTCTTAATACTATTATTCTGGCCACTGCCAACCTTTGCCCTGTCCAGCACTTCAGTGAAAACTGGAAACCTTAGCTGTTTGGGAACAAAGGAAAGAAAACCAAAGTAGTAACAGCACAAGGAAGGAATGCTGCGGTCACCACTTGGCTAGGTGAGCTATTTCTTGAGCTGGAGGAACAAGGGTTTGTCTGTTTGGAGTTTCTATACTAAAAGAGTTTGCATTCCGGCTTCCATCCTCATTCATCACCTACAATAGATTATCTTATATTTTAAAGATATGTTTTTATTTATGTATCTGTTCCTCACCCACCTGATAATGGCCTTATGAGCAGGAAACTTAACTTATTCTTTGTTATATGCTTTGTAGTACTTTAAATGGTTGTATCTAGTAGGTCTCTGGTAAAATTTTTTTGCTAGTGACAGTGGTGACGGTGGTGACAATGGGGTGGTGATGATGATGTTGGTGATGGTCATGACAATCTTCACTAAGGGACCCAAGCAGGAACTTATCTAACTAGATTTCAGACAGTGACTTCATTTTCATCATTAGGGCACTCAGGGCTCTTCCGTTTACTATCCCAGGTAGAAACCTTCTTACCTTTAGGACTTCAACTAAAATGTCAGCAATTCTTATGAAGTTTTTCCCAGTTTCCCCAAGTAGAACAATTCTTCCCTTTTCTCTGCATGCTCATAATGCCACTAAAATAATACAATCACCCTAAGCTCTAGTTACTTATTTATGAGCCCCTTTCCTCTACTTAATGTTGAGTTCCTCGAGGAAAGAGACTTGAAGTATTGAACTGCCTCCTCACTTCAGTACTTGACACCTAGTTGAATTGTATAAATCTGTGTTGTCCAACAGAGTAGCCACTGAGACAATTCAAACTGAAATTCATTAAAACAAATAAAATTAAAAAATTCAGTTCCTCTGTCACGCTAGCCACATTTCAAGGGCCCAGTAACAACAGGAGACAGCACAGATACAGAACCTTTCCATCACTGCTGCATATCTATTGGACAGTGCTGCTACAAATGTTTGTACAACTGAATTATTTTCTCATGTAGTCATGTACATACCAAGCTGTTTCATACTTACTTATGGCTGGACCTACACAATACTTAAACAACCACAGATTTCCCACAGCTTTGCTCGTTTAGTATTCTACCCCTTTCATCTTGTAGAAAAAGAAACAGATCCGAAGGTAAAGAGACCCGATTGCTAAGTTCCCATGGCACATTAATAATAGAAACCATTTTATCAGTTGTATCCCTAGCAACCAGCACAGTACTTAGTATCCAGTGACTGTTCTTTATATATTGCCAAGTAAAAGAATGAAGGAATTGGGAAAATTCCAGTTCTTATTTCCCACCCAGTGCTCTTCCCATCTGACCTCATTGCCCATCTAATCTGACAGTCCAACTGACCAGACTGAACGGCTGCTTCCATTTCTTTGCAACCACAAAGTGATAATGAGCCTGGGTATTGACAGAAAGGGGAGACGTTGGCAGAAATTTCCCTAAATCCCTCTTCCCTGTCCCTGAATCTCCCAGTTACCTGTCTCCACGTGTTGCCCCCATCGGAAGTGACGAACACACCGATATCAGTATATGAGAGCTCCGGGCCGATGTTGCCTGAAACATAAGCAGAGGATTTGAAATGGTCAGACAGTTTTCAGATTACATGTGCATGGGGTGAGGGGAGAGGGCAGCAGTAAGTAAAGGTTTTCTAAGTGATGTATCGAGTTGATTTGTGCAAGCTCTTTCCTGTGTCATGTCAAAAACCCACCAGGAAGATAAACCCAATATAGGAAAAAAGTTAATATAACTGGAATGCATTTTTAAATGATAAGACTTAAAGACCAAATATTGATTAGCTTGGACCTCTTGAACTATTCATTCTATATACCAATAATCTCTTAAAAACTGATCTGAATAGTTGTTCCCAGAGGTGGCCAAGAGTGGAAAAGTAAACATGCATGGAGAAGCTGGGCCTAAGGACACCTCTCTCCTCAAGTATATTTTAGCCTAAAAAAACTGGAGTATGTGAGTGAGTACACATGTTTTTATGTGTGTGTGCATCCATGTGTGTGTCTGTATATGTGTTTTTAACTTCAACTTGTCAACATATCTCTTGAGTGCTAGGCAGTTTGGTGACCCAGTACAGTAGTACAGACCATGTACCTAAGTTATAGAGCGCCCAGAATAAGACAACTATATTTAGCAGGCCAGGGACATCAAGCATGGCAGGTCAAGAAGTCACCTGGTTTGTGCCTAGACTGATCACACTCACTGCCTCTACCGCTTTGCATCCTCTTTTATTCTCTGTCCTTCTATTTCTTCCTCTTGTACTTCATCACCTTGTGGTTATGTTTATTATAAAAGAAAGTGGTTAAGATTTTCCAGTATATCTATATTGCTCAAGTTTCCACAATGGACAACCCCCCCACAGCCTAGAACAGTACTACAAACATAGTAATTAGCTGCTCAATAATTAATTGTGGAATGAATGAATGAGTAAACAATTGATTGAATCATGTTCCAATGTTGATGTGCATTGGGGAGATATTGAGAACTAGGAAAATACCTAAACATGTAAGAATTTACCATATTGACTGATATTTTTTCTTTAAAAAAAAAAAGCGTGAAGGGAATGTTGGCTTCTACACATCTGTAGCCTAAATAAGAGCACAATAAAAATGTAATAAAGAAAATGTTAATTGAGCCCCTGACATTTAATGCTTCAAAATGAGAAATTAAAGCCAGGCTCCAGCTTGTCGAGCTCCCATCAGCATCAGGAGCACACAGCTAGCCAACTTGTTTTGACACTCATGCTTCCAAAAATAACCCTGGGGCTTAGGGCTCAGGCAGTAGGTACAAGTGAAGTGGGAAGAGGCATGGCAAGCAACTTTGGGGAGATCTGTCTGGAATTTGGAATTTTATTCTTCGAGTACAGGTTTTTGAAGATATAAATAAAGATAAGGTGAGTGGAACAGTGAATATCAACTGGAGTTGTTTGGTGATGGCTGCCTGGAGCACAGGACTGAGAAGGATTCTGAAGCCATATTTGGTTTCAACAGAATAGAGTATGGTCATTGATTAGTAATGTCTACCAAGCACAAGAGAAGGGACAGAGAAAGGCAGAGACATACACCCTAGGACTAGAATCTGTTATCCTTGTCTTGGCTTCTGAGGACCTATCTCATCACCTCTTACCCTCTTTAGGAGCTGGTTCTGCCAACATCCTTAGCCTCTCTTCAAAGCTTGACCAGACTAATTTGGGAGGCTTTGTGGTGGTGAGAATCCAAGACTGACAGTGAAGTCTGCTTTTGGAAATATCTTCTGTCAATTGAAAAAAAAAAAAAAAAAGCCCTGGAAGAAATGCTGCTAACACAGGGACCAGAAAGTCAGTTCTCAGATGAAGAGAGAGAAATTATGTACCCAGGATGACTTGATCTTTGAATATGTTCAGTCCCTAAGTGGCCCTATGGGAAATCTCTTACAGGAAGAGTCTAGGTTATGGTATCAGAGAAGGAAGATCTGAATAATGCGTCTCACGGGGTAAAGCAGAACTGGAGAGGCTAACCAAAGTGGCTGCTGGCCAGGTTGGAAGATGTAACTGTTTCCTACTCAAGTGATGTGACAGGAGGGAGGAAGGAGTGACACAGAGGAGAAGCAGAACCGAGAGCTTCTTCTTCTCTCACCAAGAGCTTAGCTGGTTAATCATGGAGGTTCCACTACATTTTTAGGCAGCTTTTTTTAAAACAACTTGTTTTTATTTCTCTGCCTCCATTTCCTCCCAGGGCTACCCTTTTCTGCTCCTGAAACACTTGTGAAAAAAGTAAAAGGGAGGGAAGAGGATGAGAGGTGGCGAGAAGGAGAGAGGGAGAAAGAGGAAACTAGAGAACGAGAGAACTTTGGAGTCCTCTGGACTTCGAGATGCTTCACTTACCACCACTGATCCTATTCAGGGCAGTGGGGGCTCAGAAAAGGAGGAAGCAGAGTGTACAACCCGCCACAAGGAGAGAAAGAGCCTCCATGGAGGGGACAACACTGGGGTTTGAACATTAGAGTTTACAGGCAATGTGGCAGGGAGCTGGGGTGGTTGTGGAGCTGGCATGTAAAGGGGCTCGAGGCTAGGTCTGGCTGAATGATGACTGGACAGACAAGTTTTGGGCCAAAGAGAAATGTGGGCCTGACACCTCTTCCCCATTGTCCTCCATCTCTTCATTTATAATTGAGGGGAAGAGTAATAGCCTTTTCTACATCATAGGGTCATCGTGTCATCAAGTCAAGGAAAGTGTTTTGCACACTGCAAGGCACTGTGAAGATGCGAGGTCATGAATTCCAGCTTCAAATCACAGCAGTAAGGATATTTAGAACCCTAGCATTCTGCTTGCTGAAAGCGATAGCCTAGTTCCCCAGCCTAGAATTCCATCTGCCTTCTAAATGGCCTCAGCAGGGATTAGAGATGGATCTTGGGATATACTTTCATCCACGCAACTTCCCTGAAACCACATATCAGTGTGAGACGGGAAGAGGCAGTGATTGCTGGGAGTGGAGGGGGAAAGAGCCCAGGTTCACTGATACCTGAAGGCAGGTGAAATGTATGGATGTGGGAAAGGGTCCTGGAGAGACAGGCTCCATGCAGGACATTGAAGAAACCCTTGACTAACGTCATAATTATTTTCTGATAGCAAATAACCTCGCAGAGAGAGCTGGCAGGCAGGGTAAGGAGAAGCTGGGTATGAGGAGGCATGTGCCAGAGGATCTACCTCTAGATTTGCATCAGGATCTCGTCAGCTATGTTACGTCCCTATGAGTTTCCAGGGTCTGGCAAAAAGCTGAACAAAGTTACAAGAGTTACAAAAAGAAGAGAAAAAGAAATTAGCCAATTCTGAAATATATGGATAAAAAATTTTTTTAAAAAATGTCTTAATGTCTGCATGTGTTCATTTATAAAGCTTTAACATCAGACTAATTTAGAGGGCCTTGCTGGTCACGGGGAATAACGACCACCAGTGATCCCACTCACTGCGGCTCTGAGCTCTCCACTGTGCCTTACAGACATACTCTTCCACCTCTAATTCTTAAATACCCTCGCAAGACAGAAAACATTCTTGTTTTACAAATGAGGAAAATGAAGCTCAGAGGTTAAAGAATTAAGCCCAATTCACAAGGCTGGTGTTAGAGCTCAGCTTGGGAAGTGGGTGATAGAGCTCCCGAGTGCGTTCGGTGTATGCACAGTGTTTACGTATCATTTATGGGTTCTGTTGAAGGAGATGAACAGATCATATTCTTCTGCTGCAGAAACAGTGGTTTTAAACTTCTATAATATTAATGATGATAACAGGTAACATGTGTCGAGCATCCAAGAAACCGTGCTGAGCATTTTAAGTCCTGCTTCATTTAATCCTTCGATTCTATTATGTCAGTACAATTATTTCCACTTTGCCAATGAAAATACAATTCAGAGTGATGAAGCCACATCAAACAAAGCCTGGCTACACAGTACACATTTAAATAACATAAACTGTTATTTCTGATTACTGTTTTCCAGTATTGCTTCTACTCTGGTCCAGGGCCTCCTGCAGACCTTGGGGGAGATCGAGAGAGCAGCACTCCCAGAGTTCCACACAGATTACACACTCTGGGGATCACTCCCCAAGTCATCAGAACAGCAACAGAGCCTGCCCTCACACTCACTGTCCTGGGCTCCCTGAAGCCAGTGGTGTTAAACATGGTGGATCCCAACCCTGAGGGGTTGAGAGGAGCTGACTGGAATGCCAGAAGGCTATGATAGTTGTCAGTCTGATTGGAGTGGTTGGGTATGGGTGGTGTTTAAAGCTCTCATAGCTGGAGGCCTGGACAAGGAAGCCATGTCTAGGCACGTGGTCATGGCACGGCCAGTGCTTCAGGTTGATGAGAAAGAACAGAATGCTCCATCTCAGGAAGTCACTGTGAATTTATCTGCTTTCATTAGAAAAAAAAGCTGCCTAACACAAGAGCTCTAACTTCTAATATTAGAAGCCTGCCTTGCGTTATGTCATCAATGTATTCCTCCAAAGGTGTATGTAAATCAAATGCATGCTAATCAGAGCACCTTCCCCCAGAGACTTTGAATTTCATTTCATTTCAGAGTTGCTTTATCTTCATTTCTGATTGATGTTCAGTGGACACTGGTTCCAACAATGCAAGTTTAAGTTTTTTGGCCTTCTCCCCCAGGCTCTCAGCAAGTGGTTAATCATGTGTAAACAAACCTTTACATGCACCAGAGACCTCATGATTAAAAAGAGCTCTGGGGTGAAACTCTTTGCAAAGAATCCTCTGTGTAAAGAGAGAACTACCCCAACTTATTTGGTGAGCCTGGAAATTCACATATCACATTTTCTTAAAGTGAGAATTCTCTACTGCAAACAATCATTCTTACTTTGAGAGGAACTCTAGCCTCTTGCTAAGCACAGGGTACTGCTCTGTGACTGGGTGGGATGACACATTAACCTAGAAGTTACAAGGGTCTGGGACTCTTTTCCTGGGTTATTAGAATGGCCTTGGGGATGCACGAACCCTGCCCATTTTCTGGGGAGAGTGCCCATAGCTTTCATCCAGTGCACAAATGAGTCCAAACAGGTTATAAATATATTCCAGCAGCCCACAGTGAGGAAGAAGCCTAAGGAACATCTTCCTTACCTGTAGCCACCACAAGTCCTGGGGCTGTCGCCTTGCTAGAGATTCTTCCTGAGGAATATGGATTTTCAGGGATCTGCAAGTGCAGGTGTAAGGAACAGAAGGGCTACAATGGAGGAGAAGAAAATAGCTTCATTCCAGGAAACTCCTGACACACACACACACCCCCGCCCCCCCCCAGACATGGGGCTTCCGGATGTTAGGCTTCCAGAAACCGCAAGGATTGTATGTGAGCCACACACTTAATTTGGGGCAGGAGTCATCTCTACCTGAGATCGCCAATATGTTCACATCAGAAGCTGCCCTGAGCACCTGCCCCTGCTCCCATCACAACTGTATGTCCTACCCTCCTTTCCTCACCCCCATCCCATTCATCAAGATCTAGTTCATGGCCAGCCTTATGAAGCCTCCCTGACTACTTCTCCCCACAGCGTGACACTGACCTTCTCCCGTGTTTGATCCTAATCATCATACTCTGCTTCTTAGAGCTCTAAAGGACCACTGAGAGGGGTGAAAAGGGGAAGCCGAGGGAAACAGTCTCCAGGTCGTCTACCCTCTTCTTCAACTAGATTGTCTCTGTTTCTGCTTTATGTATTTGGTTCCCGTTTATAATTTTACTTAAAATGTTTGCGGCCATTGTCAAAAACTCATATAAGTTTATGCTCTTTATTTATTTACTTATTTATTCCTATTTGGGTGTTCTTTAAAAGAATTAGGGATTTATAGGGATGTATAATATTTGTATCCATTTAACATATATAATAAATTAAAATATGAAAATGATGAAATCAGAGAATGGAGAAAATTAGGTTAATAAGATGAAGCCATGGGTAAGGTTTTTTTTTTGGGGGGGGGGTAGGTGGAGGGAATGATGCTGTGACCAATTCCTGAGATAGGCAGGCATTCGTCTCTGACTTTCCTAGCACCTTAAGCAAAAAACAGAGTTGCACCAATATTACCAAGAAGAAAAGGCCCTGTCTGCCCTATTTACTACTCTATCTCTAGTTTTTAAAATAATGTCTAGAATATAAGTGGTTAATAAGCCTTTTTAATAAGTGGCAAAAGGCAACTTTTTGCTAACGAGGAACATAACCATTTCTGGGATTTTAGAAGAATTTCTTGCCTAGGTCCTCTTCAAGACAGCACTGAGGGTTGTGAATGTCCCTGTTAATCGTCTAACTTCCTGCCTCATCGGGACTTGCAGCACCCAAAGGAAGAAATAGCATCTTATATATCCTGTCCTCCATAGCACTTACCCCAATATTGCATACGGCTGGAAGCTTGGGAATGCTGACAGACTATCTCGTGTGGATATACCGGCCTGAACTTTCCTGGGCTTCCAAGGCAACTTTTGCTTACTTTGACATCCATCAAACACTTATCAAATTGTATCATAACAGCATCCATTAACAGGTATGTTGCCACATTAAACTCTGTCTGGGACCCTGGAATACAGGCACTTTTTCTTATATGTTTTTATTTCCATCTTACTAGGAGTGAGAGCACATGGTATTTTCTCAGTAAAAGCCTGTAGGAGTCAACTCAACTTTCCATCTAGGTGTTATAGCTGTCTGAGTTCATAGATCACCACCCTGGGAATTCCCCAGACCTAGCCAAGTTCTTGAGACCCTCTGCTGGAAGAATGCCCCTGACACAGCATCCCTGGGTCACCAGCCTGCCCTGTGGACTTCCCATGAGACTAGGTGACTGACCAGCAGGCAGTGTACTGGGCTTCCTCTCAGGTCCACGTCTGGTGCTTGCAGGAGGCGCCAATCCCTGCCTTTGTTGTAAGTGATGTATGTCTTCACCTGGTCATCCACCTTCTTGTTTGCCAGGAATATCCCTTTGATACCTGCTACCTAGGAAAAAGGGCGAGAGATGGAAAACCATGTTGGGCCAAAATGCCTATAGTCTTGGAGAAGCTCCAGCATTTCCCACAGGATCTTAGGGGTACAAGAGAGAAGAGGAGGAACATGATGAAATATGTCATATGATATGTGGTCTCTAAGAGAAGTTAAAGTTCATCTCTGCAGCCTTTACCCGCAGCCCAGATGTCCTGCTCCCCTCTTACCCACTTGCTTTTTCCCACTTACGTGTCTCTGCACTTTGCTTCACAGAATCTTATCTTTAATCAACTATTAGCATTCCCTCTGAGGTGGGCATGGTCGATAACAATGGTAGGAGTTATCCCTTTCTTCAATTACTCAGAAGGGGCTTGTAAACAGGTTTTCAAGGCATTGAGGTATAAACTTTAATGATGAAAGTTGAGATACTTTTGGGAGATGACCAAGTTTGGTGACGTGGAATCTATCTCTGGCTGTGTCACTAGCTCACTGTGTGACTATGGAGAACTTCCATATTATTTTTGGGTCTCAGCCAATGATCACTTTGAAATCGGCAGAATCATCCCTCCCTTCCTTGTCTTCCCTCAGTTGGCTGGCAATAGACAGATGAGCTAATGCAGCGCACTCTTTCCAGGGTTCCTGATTATTGAGCTCTACATAGTCTTGATATTACAAAGGGAATAGAGCATCACCACAAAATAAGAAGCTAGAAGATAAAAAGATATTCATGATCTAGAAGCGTTCTGGAGTAAGTACGGATTCACTCAAACTTTTATTCCTAATATATCTACATCCTGGGCAATAAGAACTTCTTTGACAACAGCTTATGTCAAAGAAAGATTTTCTTTACTTCCCATAGGATCCCAGCATGTTCCAAAGCTGAAAGGCAATTTAAATAGTTTAACTATACTTAAGGGAGAGGTTAAATGGCAGGTTTTCTGGATCACAGAGATCCAAAGTTTCAATTGTACTTATCTCCCATTCTTTAAGGATCATGGTTAACTGAGTTAATGCAGTTTTGTGAGAATGCCAGTAGGAAAGAATTCCACAGAAGTGAGCTCTTTTATTTTAATGACATAATTTAGTTCATGACTTTTTAAATTTGAAAAAAAAAATTTAGTAGCCTGACCGACCTTGAAAAAGAATGCCAACCAAAATAAAAACAAACAAAAAATGAACAAAGACTGTCAGGAGGAAAACAGAATTATCTGGGAAAGATACCACCGAGGGTATTTGACAAGTGGCCAACAATGGAATTGATTAAATTCCCAACTTGACCAGAGGGTGAGTAAGGAGAGAAGCCAAGATGTGGGGAGGGGGCAGTGGTGTCATGTCACGCACACCCTTCCCCTGCCCTAGCTGCTTAAAGTCAGTGCTGTTTCAGGAAGGCTGGCATCTTATATCCTCATCCAGGGGTTAGAATGCCCTCAGATCACCTCAGTCTTTAAATCCAACCACAAAGACTTAAAAAAAAAAAAAAACTGATTGTCAATTATTCCTCACAGAGAATGGAATCTGTGTTTTTTTAGACTCTTCTGCCTTTTGGTGTTTCCTTTAGCCACAGAACTGGTACTTTTTCTTTGGACCACCATGTAATGATTCCAAGAAATATCCCCCCTAAGCCAGATGGTCCCGCTCCAACATGTACCCAGGGCCTTGCTCTCCACTTCCAGGAAGAAAATACAAAGTCAGACTCAGACTCTTGTATCTGCCCCTGTGGAGCTCATGTTACCCCATCCCCTGCCTTCTAGCATGATGCATTATACCATGAGTTATGAGCCATTCAGTGTCTCCCATGTTCTTCTGGATGAGCATGTTTGGCAGATAGAATAGTCACTACCATATTTTCCCATAGAGAGCTCCACCATTCAAATGGACATTTTCTGTGTGCCCCACATATTCTGAGAGCAAAATCAGGAGAATGGAGACTGAAATGATATAGAAAGGAGAGACTTCCAGGGAAGCCATCTGTAGCTCTGAAGTCCTTTCTCCTGCAGTTATACAGAATGACACAGTCATCTCACTCTTGTCTGAAAGAACCAGAACACTTTCCCTTTGTATGTGGATTGTCCAAAGCTCTTACGTTATTACTGAATTGCTTCTTGGCTCCATATCTTGTATAAATGGACAATAGGTTTGGAGGTCACTTTGCTTTTGTGTACCTTAGGCCAACTACTTTCAAACGTTTTTACTGCAACCCAAATATGAAATCCATTTATGCTGCAGCCTAGTAGACTCATGCCCGTATATGCATGTATGCATACACACATAGATACATATATATCAAGAAACACAACTTACTCTCACTACATGCAGTGTAAAGGAATTAGATAAAGAGACACACATTTTAACTCTTCTTCATCAAAGGAGATACTTGGCAGCAGCTTTAAACATGCTTCTTCCCATTGTTGTTTAAAATTGGAGGCCTGATGGCTGCTGTTGGCCCCAGTAGTTCAAAGAGAAGGACACCATCTGGTGGTGGTCCCCATAGAAGAGGACAGTACAAGGTTTCAAGCCTATATGGCCCATTTTTGCTCTGGGAATCAATTTGAATTGCAAAGGAAAACTAACAGTGGTCCCTTGGCAGGGCATTGAGTCCAGGTGGCATGGTCATCTGTCTCTCACCTCCCTAGTCCCTCAGGACAAGAAAGCCAGGGCTCTGCTGAGAAAAGCAATTACCATGGTCTGCTTTGGGCTGTCCCTAGAGTGGGACCTGTGGTGAGGAACCAGTGAAGGTCAGTTTGGAAAATGTCCCTGTGGAGTCTATAACCAACTGTCCATCTGGCCAAACAAAGGTCACCTAAGGTCATGATAAAACAGAGGGTGAAAGGCAACCATTAGGGAAAAGGAAAGCAAGGAAACATCAGTAAGAATGGGAAAGAGACCAGAACACTGAGGATGACTCAGGGAGTTGCATTTTATCCATCCAAGTATAGCGGGGTCAACATAATCAGTCACGAGGAACTTCAAATTAAATTAGGTACCACAATTGGTACCACTGGGCCCCTATCAGAATGGCTGAGCACACATACATGCAAACTGATAATATCAAGTGACAGCAAAGATGTGAAGCAAATGGAACACTTGTATATATCTGGTGGAGATACAAAATGATACTGTCACTTTAGAAACAGTTCGTTGGTTTTTTTCTAACCACATACTTACCTTTAACCTAGCAATCCTACTCCTAGGTATTTATCCATGAGAAATAAAAACTATTGTTCATGTGAATATTTATAGGAGTTTTGTTTATAATCACATGCAAGTAGAAACAACTTAAATGCCCTTCAACTGGTGAATGAATAAACAAACTGTGGTATATCCACAAAAGGGAATACTACTCAGCAATAAAAGGAACATCTATTGATACTTAACAACATGGATGAATCTCAAATGCATCTGTCTAAGTGACAGAAGCCAGACTCAAAAGAATATCTGCTGTATAGTTCCATTCATATGACACTCTAGAAAAGGCAAAACTGGAAAGAGAAAAAGAGAAATCAGGACAGTTTGCCAGTAGCTTTGAGTGGGAGGAGATCTGACTGCAAAAAGGCCATAAGAGAGAATATTTTGGGGTGATGGGACTGGGATTGTTCTATATTCTGATTGTGGTGGAAATTATACAACTATATACCCCGTTATAACACAAGGGTAATTTTTTATGTACATAAATTATATCTCAATAAAAAAATTAATGTAAAAAAATTCATAATGGGAGAAGCCTGGCCTTTTTAGTCAAAGAGACATGAATTTATTCAAATGTGGTATCACCATTTACCAGCTGTGTGATCTGAGCTATGTTACAAATTTTCTGCCCCATACTGTACTCTCATAGGCACAATGGGGAATGGCACCTACCACAAACAGATTTTGTGATAAATAAGAAAAAGTATATAATCGTTTAGGGTTGTGCAGTCCAATACCATAGCCACTAGCCACATATGGCTACTGAGCATTTGAAATGTGTTGAGTAGAACCAAGAAGTTGATTTTTAATTTTATTTAATTTTAACCAATTTAAATATTCATACGTGATTCAATTATTGGCAAACTTTTAAATACGTTTGGAATAACTTGGGATTGTAAATCTGCTTTTTCTACCGTATATTTAATGAAATGTAAATACCAATCAAGTATTTCTGGTGAAAATTTAGTATATGGATTGAGATGTGTGGGAAGTGCAAAATATACCTAGGATTCTATAGACTTAGTATGGAAAAGTATAAAGTATCTCATTAGTAACTTTTCATACTGAACATATGCCGAAATGGTAATATTTTAGATATTTTGGTTAACTAAAATATACCATACAATTAATTTCGCTTGCCTTAATGTGGGTATTAGAAAATTCACAAGTGCATGTGTAGCTCATATTATATATTTATTCAACAATGCTAGCGTAAGGCATTGCATAGTAGGTTGTTTTTATTATAAAGAGTTACACAAGTTGAATGCTTAATATCCAGGAAAGTATTGAAAAAAAAAATACATCAGACCAGAAGCTCAGAGAATGTTTCTATAATATAACTGAGAATGTTGAAAAGAATATTTGTTTCTTGATTTATCAATGGAGAGCAACTAAGAAGAAATATAGTCTACAGTTATGGATATGAAGAAACCACAACAGAGCTCTATATGAAAAGAATGTCATAAAAATAATGGTGAGCACACATCATGGACTACATTCACAGTCAACACAAGCCTTGCTTTGATAGAATGGGCTCTGAAACCTCAAAGAAGAGATGGGTTATTATTTGACCTTCAAGAATTATTTTATCCCCTGATTTTGTAAATACATCCATGATAATATTGTACTTTGAGGCAGGCTTTAAAGAGAAGACCAGCAAGAAACTCTGTGCAGCAGTAGACTGTTCCAACGGACCAGGAAACAAACAATGTCTCTGCCTTATGAGGTTTTTGGGAGTTTAATGGGGTCGATCCCCATTGTCTCTCAGTGCCAAGACCTGCAAATGAATTCTCAAATAAGTTCTCTCTTTCTTTGTCCTCTTTCCATTGCCAAGCAGTCTCTCAATGTCCATGTGGAAGGTGGAGTTATAGACTAGTAGCTTTAGGTGGCCATGGTCAGCTCGAGCCACTTTACATCTGTGTTACCTAAAGGCATCTCTAACATTTCAGACAAGGAGATACAGGTATAGTATCCTATTGTATTATAATATAAAGTTATACATTAACTTGGCATAGGAGACTACGTCATGCCTGGAACTCACTAGGTATGTAGATGTAGGGGAAATATATAGAGAAATAATAGCCCATCCAATAAATGCCCAGACCTTCAGTCAAGTTCTTTAATGGTATCTTTAAAATCTTTATTTCTACTATTCCCTGAGACCACTCAGTACTCTATAAAAATGGACCTCTACTCATCAGAATCCAATATCTTCTGATGCTGGGACTCCATGAGGCAATGTCCTTCTCCCAAGCTCCAGCATTCAAATTCCTCAAGTTAGAATTAACCTTCCTTTTTAGTGATCCTACAACATGAGAAATCATATCTTTAATAAAATTCAGACTGTGATCATTGCACTGGCCTCTTTCATCAAACAAAATACATTTCATGAAAGTGTGTTAATTTAGTTGAATTGAATGTGAAATCTTACTGGTTTCCCCAGATGCAATACTCAAGGGCATTCAGTGTCTAGAAAAATTATAGTCTCTGTTAAATGGACATATGGTACCCAATCTCAGTTTCTATGAGAATCTCCCATGAAGAAGGTTAAAGTCTGATGACCCTTAGAGACCAATTAAATTGAGTTTTGTATCTAAATCACAAAATGTATCTCCAGGTGCAAAATAGCAATGCCCTCTAAAAATCTTCAATATGTTCATGGTCTACATAGTGTCAGGATCCAATTTATTCCCTTGATATTAAATGCCTTCTAGAATCTGAACTCCAACTTTTCAGCACTCATTCTTGTACTTATTAAGCATCGATGCAGTTAGACTGGCTAGCTCATAGACAAATCTATACCAGCTGTCCAAATCTTGGCTTATGCCATTCTTGACATATGGAATGCTTTTCACTTCTGTACTTCTTCCCACCAACCGCCTCCTCCCTCCACCCCCCACCCCACCCCCCCAACCCCGTCAATCCTCTCCAGGGCAAAAGGACTGATAATGACTGGTAATGTCAAGAAAAAAGACTGGGTATTTACAGCTCATCTCCATATCCACTGTTTTGGGGATCTGCCTGCAAAGATCACATCTTCTGTATCTCAATGTGATGATGTTCCAGAAACAGGCTTCTAAAGGAGATTTTTTGGTTTGCTATTTCTGCCTGTTACTGGATGGATGGGTGCAATTCTGGAGTGCAGTATTGGCAAGCCCACTTCCTCCTACATAAATTTAAAAAGTAATACAGCTGATGTATGATCTCCATTTGTCTCACCCTTGCTTCTGTCTCAATTGGTTCTAATCTTAGGTAGATAAAAAAAGAACTTGATTATTGACCCCCTAAAAGCCCAACAAACTAGATTGTAATATCCTTAAGGGCAAGAGTCATCACCTCTCCTGTCTTCTTCATGGGCTTGAACACAAAGTAGGGGCACGATCAACCCTAATAGAATTGAATGGAAAACCAGCTCAATAGCATTGGTTTTAGAGAAGTTACTTTGCCTGGTATATCTTGCTTCTCCATTGATGCAGTGACACCATGCATTTTTTTTCTCCCCAATAAGACTGAAAATGCAAGACTGACTTGAGCAAGAAGAAAATAAATTACATGAATTTAGGCACATTCTTCATTTTGATTCATGTTCCACTTCAGATCAGAGTGTTTCACTATTCTAAATGACCAAGTAGTTTCAGGCTCCCTCAAGAAAGAAACAGCATAGTGGCAAACTCACCCACCATTATCAATAGGGTCAGAGACACAGAGATTTTTCAACTTAAAGGTCATCGGCAGCAATGTCTATTCTCTCCTCTTGGGGTCTGGCCACAGGAACGTAGATAATCCTCTTATCTCTATATCCTCAGTTGTGCAAACAGGAAACTGGTTGGAGTGGCCTCAGTCCTGGGGATATTCATCAAAAACTTCCCACGAGATGCGACTTATTATCTAATAACAAGGGTATATTTCTGCTTCCTGGTATAATTAGAGGCATGGAAATGGAAGCTTTCCCAAGTCATTTATACACTTTACTCATCTTTACCAGTTTTCATAACTCTAGGAAGGTATCTGGGCCATTTCCCAAATAGACCTTGTTGTTAAGAGAATTATTTCAGCACTTGTCAACTACCTCCTTAGGAAAATCAGGATATTTCTATTGATTTTATTTTGTACCAATAACATTCACTTCTCTCTTTTTTAAAATATACTTCCATTCACCCACATCTTTGTGTAATCCTTTTTCTACCTAATAAAATAACTGGAATCTTATATGTTTCCACCACTATCAGTAACTGAGCAGCCAACTTAGATACCAGTGTAGAGATGCTGGAACTTTGACAGGCACTGCTCAGAAGAGACCACTGTAAAGCAGAAACCCATGCACTGACCCCTCTATTCTAAAAGCCACTCTCACTCCTCAAAGAGAAAACTCACAAAGGAACAGCTCAGCCAAGTCATCTGAGGCTAACACCCAAAACACATCACTTGTCCTTCCGTGAGTAAATGCCCTCAATCAGCACAGCCTATGTAGGTTTGACCACCAGTCACTAATGAATGTTGGATAATGAGACATACTTCCTTTGTTTAAATAAATTCATCATACCAACGTCAACAGTCAAGTCCTTTCATTGTGTCTAGGACTGTCAAAAAGGAATAAAAAAGCACTGCATCATTAGGGTCATTAAAACACTAGTTTTTTAATCTACTTCCTATATGGAGTCGCTTGGTTTCCTAGATAAATTATTCTTTAACTGGTGATCACACATTAAAAAATAAACAATGTAAGTGTAAACTCAATAAAGGCAATCATATTTTAAAAAAGAAAAACTCAGTGTAAGTCAAGACCAGTTCTTCTTCATGCACAGATGTTGGCATTGTGGTATCATTTTCGGTAAATCCTCACTCCCATTACTGATGTTTGCTTTTCTTTTCCTATAAATTTGATCATAAAACAATTTTCCAAATAATTTAAGGCATATAAATAATACTACTTCTTCCACCCAGAGTTGAACATGGTACTTTAGAGATTACATGGCCAAGGACCTTCATTTCTGACTTATAATTATGCTCATACATATAAGAACATTGACTTTAGCTACCATTTGTTGAAGGCTTATTGAGTTGATCACCACACTAGATGCTTTACAAACCTTATCTCCCATTCTCACAATAATCTCATTAAATAAATATTTTGCCCCCATTTTACAGGTGAGAGAATTGAGGCACAAGTCCCTTGCCCTAAACCACACAATTCCTCAGAGGTGTAGCTGAGATCTGAACCTAGAATTAACTGACTCCAATGCTTTGTGTTTATACCATATGAACTCATGAAAAGGAAAGGCAGATACAGGCGCAGGATAATCTTGGCTACATACCTCATACAATTCAATAATGACGTTTCCCATTAGACCTCGGCTGCTCTTAATGTTCTCCATGGCTAAGGTGAAGTAGATCCCACGCGTGTCTGAGATGTAGAGGTTGTATGTGTCATTCTGGTTCCACTCTTGGACTGCTGCAAAGACTTGGTTCTCATCAGTACTGATGATATGCATGTCCTGTGAGAAGATGGAAGGCCTGTGAGGCAGCAGATCTCCATATCTCCCTGCCCACAGGGACCCAGAGTAATTACCATGACTTATGAAATGGTTGAGAAAAGGCTTGATTTATAGGCAACGTTAAACAATTCTATGTTGGAACAAGGCTATAAATTATGAGCTTCATGATTTCTGTTCCTTGCTAAGTGACAGCAAGATGGCTGTGAGGGGCTTTGGTGGGTATCATTTTCCATGGTTTCGAGAGATTTGTCCACTTTCATTTTTTATTTTTATATCTGAAAGTTAGTGTTGGTGCTCACAGAGAGGAAAGTCATACATGCCAAGAACGCAGGGTCTATTCCTTTTTTAGACCTTTACTTATGTTTTCAAACTTTTTAGTGTAATGGTTTTCACACTTTTCTTTCAGCATCATGAGGATTGCAAGAAAGGCAGCACGAAGGCATAGCCAGTGGGTGGGGCTGTGAACGTCCAACCCCCTTTCAACCAGAGCAGAATCACTCAAAATTGTTTCATACCAGAGTCCTGAGTAATATTTTAGGAGTAAAAGGTGAGGGGGGTTCTGCTGCTAATAAAATAATATTTGAAAATCACTGATATCAAGGGAAAGATACTCAACCTAGAATTCAGTGTTCTGGATCATAATATCAGCTCTGCTGTAAGTCAGCTGAATGATGTTGAATGTGTCAGTCTCCTTGAGCTTCAACTTTCTCACCAAAATAGTGATGAGGCTGGGCTACCAATAAAAACAGCTAACATTTGAGCACTGTTCTAAGTTATCTAAGTGTATTATTTTAGTTAAAAATCCAAATAATTCTATAATGGAGGTAGTGTGATTATTCCCATTGTGTTGAGGAGTAAGCTAAGGCAATAGAGGTTCACCGAATTGCTTCAGATTACATAGCTAATAAGTGGCAGAACCACGTTTTGAAACCTAGTGGTATGTCTTTAACCTAATTGTTAGTTTCTAATCATTTGTATATATAGCGTCTTTATTAGAAGTTGTAGACCAATGACCCATGAAATAAATATGAATCACACGTGTTCGATTTGACCACAGCCTTTATGCAATACCTGAACATATCATTTTTTAGGTGGAGTCAGCACTCTTTGGAGTCTCAGTCCTATATATCCAAATGTTCTTACAATTTGCCACTTATATATTGCTGTTAACTTTCTGGTCCCTGAGGTCTCCTTAGTTTGTATTCCTGAAGTGGACCATTTCTAAAATCAAATCTCATAGTTTGGAATTCAAAACAGTTTGCAAAAGCCAGTTTGCATATGTGGCTAGGCACTGTACAAAGATTATCACAAACTCAAGTCCTTACTTAAGGAACTTATATTGTCAGGAGGCAATGTTGACAAGGATAAACATTTGAAAAATATGGGAGTAGTTAAAAAATGCATAACTGTATAGGTATATATGCCAAAGAGTAATAGCATCCCAAGAAAGCAGGAGCAGCCCCCTCATCACTGTGGTGGAAAGCAATGGTAATATGAGCCCAGGCAATTGGAGTTGACAGTAAGTAAATAATCAGGCTGAATTCAGCCTTTACCTTATTTGGCCAACCTTTCCCAGAAATAGTTTCAACAATAAAAGGAGGCAGCAATGTCTATAATGTCAGAACCATGGAGAGCTCCTCCAAGATGATTTCTGAAGAATCAAGACCATTGATTTAGACAACTGGGAGGTGGGCAAAATGCAAAAGCAAGTTCTGGATCTTTGCATTGGGATTCTCTGTCACGTCCCAGCCTCTGGCCTTGAGGTCACCTGGACTGAGACCTCACTTACACATTTTGTAGAATTATAGGTTCCCGCTGAGCTGCTTGAGAATAAAAATAAGGCTTTCTCTTAAAAACCGTGTGACAACACTCCGTTGTGTTGATGTGGATGGAATGAAAGCCCAAGAACCCAGTAGGAGGGGAAATAGCAGCTGCAGGAAATACGGATTAAATTCACTTACCCTGTTAAAAATGCAACAGAAACGCCTAGCTTTCCCCAGATGTTTTGGCCATAAAAATGAATGAGCTAAGTTATTTTAGACTAAACTAATGTAAAAGAAGGGGAAAAACAACTTAAAACACTAGGGTATGGTCAAAATTAGAGGCGGCCAGATTTGCTGTGAAAGCATCCTACTTTAGACCTGCGCTGGGACTGTGTAACCTGGTGAACAGGTACTGCGGGCTCTGGGGTGGGAGACTGCTTTCTAGTATGGAAGATTCTGGGATGTCTACTTGAGAAATTCTTAATTTGCCAAAGTCATTTGGTAAATAAATGATATTACTAAGACCATCCTAATTAAGAAGCTAAGTGACGTGGGGATATAACTTCAATGTGCATCAAAATGACCTGGAGATCTTAAAAGCATGCTTACTCGTGTGTCTCACTTCCTGGGGCTCTGATGCAGTGTGTCTGGTGTGCAGCCTTAGATTCTATCATCTCAACAAGTCCTCCAGATGATTCTGGAGAAAGCCATCTGGGAAATCACTCTTTAAAAACCCCTGAACTCTGTGTCCTCTTTCCTAATAAGTTTTATGGTTGAATAAGGATCAACCAATAATAACCAGAATAATAAGTCTTCATTAGTAAAGACAAGCCTTGTTAGTTAAAAATTGGTGCAATAGGGACCCAAAGGATAATAAAGCTAATTTTTTTAATTCTTCCACCTGAATCTAACTCCAAAGCACGTGTTGCTTTCTTACTGAAATAATTACAAATAACATTCCTCCTGTAATCTCCCAATAGAGTAACTTGAGAGAATCAGAGCTGCTTTTTAAAAACCTAAACCTGTGACTTCCTAGGCACACAATGGTAAAGATAATTCCCTGTTTTTAAAACATTTTCTTGTAATCTGGGCCTAATGTAACTTCATTACAGAAACACCTATGTTGTTAAGCATACACCATACACACACCGTATGTGCCAAATACCATAACATAAATAGAGAGGAGCTAAGTGTAGAACCTAACTTCAAGAAGATGCTCACCGGTGGTGGAGATATCACATGTTCTCATGGCCTTTCATGAATTTGTTCGTGCTACAACGGAGGTACTGAAAATGGTAATAAGAGTAGAAAGGCTTGTATGGGTGAGAGGAAAGGTAGAACATTCAAGGAAACTTGGGAACTTGGACTAGCTTGAAAGCAGAGTTTTCCTCTGAAGACAGTGAGGGTAGAGAATAGCCACATCACAAGGGATTCTGCATGGCACACTTAAGTTTCACCGAGAAGGAAGTACAAAGCTATCACAAGATTTTAAGCAAGAGTAAGAAAAAATTAGAGTTGATCAATGCAGAGATTGGGTTGGAGAAGATGAGCTTCATTGCATGATCATATCCATTGTGGAAGCAGTATAAAGAGTGGATTTAAGTGGGGCAGGGAGGAAGGCTTAAAAGTTCATTGCTACTATCTAGGTAGTAACACATGGGGGTCTGAACTAACGAGTAGGTTTTCTATAAGACCTTATGAAATGGATCGGTGAGATATTAAGGAAGTAGAATCTACAGGAGATAAGAGAGCAGGACATATCTTTACTACTCAGATATCTGACTTACAAAATTCTCTGCTTTTTTAGAGTGTTCATTAAAATCATAACTAAATATTCGCTTGTGTAATTATTTGTTTGATGTCTGTCTCTCTTATTAGACTGTAAACTTCCAGAGGCAGACACTATGCCTCTCTTATGTATCACTTTATCTCTAGTATTTATCAGAGTATCTAGTACATGATAGACATCCAACAAAAGTTTGTTGAATGAATAAATGGAGTAAGTAAATAAACATGGGAGAAGGAGGTGATATAAGAGACATAAGGTAGAGACCTTGAGCTTAGTTGTAGATTGTGAAATGGGACCCTTACGGAGGCGTACTTCAAGCAGGCAGATGGAGAACCTGCCCAGCGTTCAATGGAGAGATATGGGCTGTGGCTGTGGACACAGGAGTCACCAGTATGAAGGAAAAAGACGAAGTCACTCAGGAACCATTCAGAATTCAATAATTTAGGAAAATCAACATTTAAAGGGTGGCAAGAGGAAGGAGATCCAGAAAAGAAAATCAGAATAAAATATTACCAAAAGGAAGAGTATCAAGTACGGATTTTTCCCTTAACAGTGTCAAATGCTACAGAGAAGTATAAAAAGATAAATAGCTAGAGCTATCTATTGTATTCGGCATCTACATGTAAAATCTATATTGTTATGTAGACACTGGTAATGATGGCTAGAAGATTTTTAGTAAAATAGTTGGGGGACAGATGTGGGAGATCAGAGGGCAACTAGCTTTGGGTTGAAGAGTGACTAGCAAGGGAGAAAAGAGGTTAGAATAACAAAGAACTCTTTAAGAAGTATGGCTGTGACACAGCAAAGAAGGATTCATCAGCATTTGGGGAAATGTAAAAATTAAGAAATTTTTTCCTAAAGAAATTGAAGGTTAATATCATTGTCATCATCATTATAACAAATTTCCTAAACCATATTTCCCTCTCCTCTCTTTTATTATTCAGAATGGGATTAACTATATTCTAGTGTCAAATGAAAACAAACCCAGATTTAGGTAAGGAGAGGGACTTTATTTGAAAAGACTGTTGCAACACTCTGTCCATAATATCTGCAAGCGACTCAGAGTGAAGGCAGAAGAGAATTACTTTTATAGGAAGAAGTAAAATAAGGCTACAAAGTATTGAGTGTGAGGAGTGGGGTGAGCAGGTGGTACGATCAAATCTTTAGACAAAAACCTTTTCTCCTTAGAGTCAGTGGTTCTCAGGGCAGTTGTTAAGAGTGGTTGTTCTGAATTCCAATGCTTGTGTAAACTCAAAATGCTCACAGATGCTCAAGAGCAGGTCAAAGTTTAGGGGCTTGAGGGAAGGAGAAAAGCTGAACTTAAGTTGATGTAAAGTCAAATTAGCCAGCATTTTGCCCAGTTTGGTCAGTGGGGACACGTAGTTCGGTTCATCATTTATGAGACAAAGAAGGGAAATCTGGTCTTGTCAAAGGTAGGGACATTGGTGACTTATCAAGGCAACGGGAGAGGGGAGTTCTTTGTAGTAAGCCATGTGCAGGAGCACAACGGGGGGTTGGGGGGAGGGGTGTTGCTGAAATATTGCTGTTTCACAAAAGCACAGGACTCAGATAAAGTCCAACATCATCACTGTCAAACTGAATCCCGTATAGAAACAATAAACAACAACAACAAAAAATAACAATTTTTTTCTTGTAGAAAAATTATTAGAGCAGCAAGTTAAGGATAAATCCAGAATTGAAGAGACAAAAAAGGTCCATTAGCTTCAGAGTCGTGAAATAGGGGCCTCAGGAAACACCCTACAAGGAGCACTGATCTCTACGCCCAGCAGTTTCAGGGCATCTACCATGCTTCCCTGTGGATCACAATCATGCTTTAGACTCACCTAGCACTTTACACTTTATCAACAATGAGCCATTCGTGCGATCCTCACAACTTTGTCAAATAATACAACGATGCCCATTTCACAGATGAGAAGTCCTGGGCTCATGAATAAGTAAGTGGCAGAGCTGGAATGAGAGCTCAGGGATTCTGTTCACAAGATCCATCACCTTTTCTCCAAGGCCGCCACAACTCCCCATCATCTGCCTCCCCGCCCTCTACTGGTTTGTGCTTCTCATGGCTGTTGGACTGAGAGTGCCAACCCGATGCCCAGTGACTGGTTTTGGAGGACTCGTCATGAGATTGCAGCCCCTTAATAATGCTGCTTATTATTAATGGCATTAATTTCATTCTCTGAAAAACCCTCCAAAGCCACAGAGTGCCCCAGGTGAGCAAATTTTGAACAGACAGTCTGGTAGTAGATGTGTGAGGACAGTGATCGCAGGGAGCTTCTCTGTGTTTTTGTTTTTAAGCAAGATGCCCAGCAGCAGCCTCAGAACTACATGACACAGCAATAACTTGCTTAAAAGTCATTTCCATTTTAAAACAATGGGAAGACCCAATCTCTCTTCATCCCTCTGTCTTCGCCTCTTCAGCCTCAGCTATGAAAATCTGGGCCAATGTCAGCTAATAAAGGAGATCAATAACCATCCAGCTATTTTCACAGCAGCCCTCATATTAATGAGGAGATTCTCTGGATGAAGTTTTATAAAAGGGGCCACACAGATGGTATCCCACCACAGTAAATAGCCATGGGGTTGCTAATCGTTAATGGAGTGTTTTAGAGTTGTGATCAATTCCAGGCTTCTTTGTCCCCACTTGCAGCCACACTGCCCACGGGAGCAAACTGTTTGTTTTCTCAAGAAGGTTCAAAATACATAAAATATGCACACATATGCAGACAAAATAGGCCATACATTGGAAAGAGAGTTTGGAAAATTCCCAAAACTCCTTTCCAAGGCTAATACATGAAAATCATCAGATTACTGTGAGGGGTCGTTTTGCTTTAGAAAGAGCATGATTATGAACTTCCCTTTCCTCATTTCTCTAGGCAGAGACACTTATTTCTTGATTGGGTTTAAAGTATCTGATGGGTACATCCTGCATCCACAATACTATACAGTGGTCCTACAAGAGCCAATCGCAGAGAGGGTAGAGAAACTGAGATATTGATTCCCATGGCCCTTGAGACAATTAAATTTGGTCCCTGCCCACCTAATGAGTTTCTTCACCTCTCCCTCTGCAACCCAGTCTCGTGACATGGTTTTTTAGTTTGTTGAATGAACCATACTGTCTCTTAAAACAGAGCCTATGTATGTATTTTTTCTTGACTTCCCAAAACCTTGTTTGGACAGTTAACTTCTTCTTTTTTTATATATATATTAGCTTAAACATCACATTCTTTAGGAGACTTGTCCTTACTACTCATATTTGGCTAGCTCCAATTTTTATGCCACAATGGCCCTTGGGCTTCTATGCCTGTAATACCTTTTATACATAACAATTTATGTATAAATTGTTATACAGAGACACTGTTTGTACAGTGTCTCTCTTCTCTTCCAGAATATAAGCTTCATAAAGGCAGGGTCTGTCTGTGCCTTATTGACTATTTTACCCATAGAACTTAGGTCAATGCCTAGCACAGGGTAAAAATTTAAATGGAAAAAAGAATAGCACAGTGGATGAATAAAAGAAGAAACAAATGAACGAATAGATTGATACATATATACATGAATAAATGAATGAATAAAAACAACCAAAGGGTAAATAATTACTCATAATTATTCCATAACTTCTCTTACCTATGTACTCAGCCTTCCATAACATGTTTACTAGCACCAGCTTTGAGACCCAAGTCCTGGTAACATGACATCTGATACATGTCCAACCTGACAGCTTCTTTGCAGCCTCCCTCATTAGGTTTTACAATTATGTCCTGTCCCTGTTCACACTAAGGTCCTAAGGTCCATCTCCTCCCCAAAGCTATTGTTCTGGGGTCCACAGAGTAAGCTTTATGATTTTCCATCAGAGGAGTTAAAACATCACCATTTGATATTAAAATTATAGTAAATTATTCCTTCCGCCATAGTAAATTATTATTCACAGTGGTAGAAAGAAGTGGAAGCATAGGCAGTACATTTATATTTAGTGTTAAAATGTAGAGAGAAGCAAGAAAACCAGGAGACTCACCTGAGCACCTTTATGCACACAAACATAGCATCTGTGCTCCTGCCTGGGCCTTTCTGAGCCTGTCCCTCTGCTTGGCAGGAGGTCCTTGCAAAAGGAAGGAGTCCTCAGAAGAGATTCCAAAGCTAGTTTTCCTTTCACTACCACTCCTGGGGAATGACCCCGGGTTATGCTAGATGTTTGAGTCATAGGAAATCAAGACTCCTGCCTGTGTGCCCTGCTGAGAGGAGAATACAGAACCCAGGTTCATCTACGCCAGCAAAGGCCAAACCCTGCAGTGGTTAAGTCAGGCTGAACGCCACCTGTCTCCCAGGCAGAAATCAAACCTCCCACATCCCAACAAGGCGGCCTCTCCCTGCCGTTTTGTCTGGCAGGACCCAGGAAGCAGGTGGTGTGTACCTTTGGCAGCGAGTACTTGGGCAGCTTAATCTGAGCGAAGGCCTCTCTTCGATAGGACACATAGTAGCTGGCTCTTCCACCAGTTGTTACCTGGATCATGGGGAAACACAAAGCAGTCAGGTGGGGCCACAGATCATAGCACGGGTTGGAAGGTATTAGCCTCCCCATCAACAGTCACAATAGGTTTGTGACAACCTTTTAGAGAATATCCCCTGCTGGTTTTGAACCTCCAATTCCGTAGCACCCTGAGTTGCTCCCATGTCATTACACTTATGGACAATGACAACCAGTCTTCCTCCATGGCTGGCACTTTCTGTGACAGCGGAGACTCTATATTTGGTCACTGCGTTCTGCATATGAACACACCTCATAAATATTTCGACTGGAAACAGAGAAGTTATTGATGTGGGCTATACTCACGATATATTTATTCTGTCTTTTTTTAATAGTTTTTAATCCATTGTAACCATGACATGATTGCCAAAGAAATTTTTTTCCTGATCTGAATAATTGCTATTGCTTAAAATTCTTATTACTTTGAAATTAATTTTGTTCCTGGTATGAGCACAGTTTTTTCATATTTATAAATTAATGCATTGAACAGATATTTATTGACTCTTTCTATGAGCAAGTTACTTAAAAGCATCAAAAGTTCTTTTAGAGAAAGAACTCTGGATTTGAAAGTCAGCAGTCCTGGGTCTGAGTCCTTATCCTGCTATCTCGTGACTGGAAGAGTCAAGCCTTGTGACCTCACTTGGGAAAGTATGGATCATTAGAGGAACCTGGAAACCACTCCAAAAAATGATCCTCTGGCCTGTGCTTGGTGAAAAGTCCTGCCAACATGGCACAGCTCTGCAGATGGCTGCTCTCAGCCCAATCGTTTTAGCTCAGGGGAAATTAATAATCACAAGAGAAGATAGCATCGCCTGTTCAGAGAAAATAGTGGGATGACAATAGCAACCAGGCTGCTGTGTTGAGGAGGCTATTACTGAAGGTGCATGCTCCATTCTCACCAAGGCCCAAGCACTTGCTGGATATAGGCCAGTCCTCCGACTCTGGCCCAAACCTGGCCCCATCCACAGTGGCTGCTGAGAGCAGGAGGGGTCTAATATCTCTATTGAAATCCACCCATCACTCTTCATTCTGAGAGATGGCATCTCCCATGGCTTCCCCTGGTTCTGCACATATTGGAAGCTCACAAAGCAGGTACCAGAAGTTGCCAGATAGAGCAGATGTTAGAGTCAGCGTGAAGGCAGAACCTTGGAATAAACTTGGTGCAAAGACTTAGGCTCTGAACCAAGATCAGAGACTGGTTTTCTCCCTGATGCTCACCGCCATCCTTACATCTCAATTTTCTAATTAGGATCATTTTTTTGTCTTGTATTCCAGGACTTTTTTTTTTTTTTGATAAGACATCTGTTCTAAATCCATATTGTTCTGCATTGGCTTTGAGGAGGAGTGTTGACATATTAAGATCAATGAGTTGCTGAAAAGTGTTTTTTCTTTTAAAAATAAGTTTCGACTGCATAGAATCAGATTGAAATATAATCCTTGGCTCTAAATGTACACCATTAGTTCTTGCATCACCCTATTTATTTGTTTGTTTAATTTGGCTTTATTCCTTATTATAAAATCAACACATGTAAATATATATGCCAACCAAAAACCTAGATCGGTAGTTTTTAAACTTTAGCGTACTTCAGAATCACCTGGAAAGCTTGTTAAAACTCAGACTGCTGGGCCCCACACACAGTCTCTGATTCAGTCAATCTGGGGTAGGACCTATGAATTATCTTCCTACTAAGTTTCCAGGTGACGCTGATGCTACTGGTCTGGGGACTACACTGGCTGCAGTACAGAACTAGAGCTTTAACAACCGACATATGCCTCTGTGCTTCTGTGCTCCTCACCTCTCCTGACCCCCAGCTCCCTCCCAGATGTAGCTACTTCCTGGATGTTGTGTTTACAGTGACAATAAAGTATATTTTTTAATTGAGGTGAAATTCATATAATATAAAAGCAACAATTTTAAAGGGTATAATTCAGAGGCATTTAGCACATTCACAATGTCGTGCAACCATCACCTCTTATACAGTTCTAAAAAAATTTCTTCATCCTTCCAAAGAGACCATGTACCCAGTGATAAAGATTTAAACCCCAAAGTATATCATCTGGTTACCCATCGTATGCTGAAAAATCCATTCTCTACAGGACACCCTAAACCTCACCAACCCTACCCTTAGTGAATTAGACTGGCATCAGAAAAAACAAGTCCTATCTTTGCTGCCCAGAGCTCAGTAATTAAAAGAAGCATTTCCCCAGAAGACCCAGTCCCCTTCATAGGGGACAAGATGACGACGTCACCAGCCCTCTTATCAGCACCACAAAGCAAGGCTGGGCCCCTTAGGGTTGCCAAATCACTAAGGCTGAAGAAGAATAGAGTGGTCCCCTCAATACGGTGATGAGTCCTGCCAACTTGAGAACTCCGCCATGGCTGTCACAACTCTGTACAAATCACATACACAACTTGCAAGAGTTTGTGGTCAAGTAAATCATAAAAATGGAGGTTACACTTTAGATACATCATGGAATAATCCAAAATATTAAGGGGCTGCATGAAGCCCAAGGCGTTTCTCCTAGTTCCTCTGATATCATAGCAGCTCCCAGCAGTAACAAGTTGGATCCTGGAGCTCTGTCCCTGTTCTGGCCATGTCCCTCTCTATACCAGTGAAAACCAACTGAAGCTTTAAACCTCAGTGTAAGATGCATGGGTTCATGAAAGGGTTTTAGATGCTGCCGATTCATTATAATTTCCTCCTCCTCTAAACTCTGAAAATTTATTTCCATTTCTTCAGCACTTTCAACATTTACTCTTGCGATATACATATTTCTATAATTATTCCTCCATAATCCCTAGGCTGAGCTGGTCTCGTGGCAGGCAATTAGTGGGTACATGATAATAAAAATAATGATAAACTCGTCCTTATTTGAGTTTGTCTACCATGCTCCAGAACTGCAGGTAGCCCTTATATAAACTATGCACTTTAATCCTCATGACAACCCCAAGATAAGACAAATTAGAACCTTGTAAAGTTTTGGCTCTAAGGTTGTTCTTCTCCTTCTGAGACAAGCCCTCCATTCATTGTACTCATCTCAGAGTAACAGCAACACAATATATTTCCTCGATTCCAAAATCTTTAAATTTTTAAATCTCCATAATTTGAATGTGTTTATATGTTTGTGTTTCTTCGTTTTTCCCAGAAAATCTGTCACGGCATTTATGCTGCATCTTAAAAATAACGTCTTCTAAGAGGTGAGGTAATAAAAGAGTAAAAATAACTACCATGCAGTGAAAGTTTATTACACGGAAGATGCTACGATAAGCAGTTTATAAGCCATACTTTATATACATGTATTATGTATTGTGTGTATTATCTTTATATGAGACTGAGAGAGGTCAACTAACTTGCCCAACATCACACAGACTTTCACTGTCACAACCACTGTACGACCCCAGCCTATGCTGGCCCTTTACTAGGAATGATCACATCCCCAAAATGTCAAGCACAGGACAGTAGGTCAAGACTTATTGACTAACTGAATAACAAAACGGAATTAATCTGCTTAACCAGAGAGACCGAGTTTAATTTCCGTCGGTGTTTAGTGACTAAATCATGGAGGTGGAGAACAACTCTCCATTCCTGCCCAGTTCCTGGACAGTCACAGGGACTCATCTTCAAGTAGAAGCTCTGGTGCTCCCCCTCGGGAGCAGAATCTTCACAAGGTTGGGATGAAACCAGGCGAATGCATTTGCTGCCTCTGCTATTTGCGTGATTCTCTGGCAACCACGCAAGGAAGGAATAAAGTTTAGTGACTATTAATCTATTTTGATGAACTTTTCTTTTCCTTACAAGCAAATTTGCTGGCATTGTAAATCCCAGAGATTATTATCGCTTTCCCTTTCGGTGACACCTTTTATCTTACATTTGATGAATGTCATCCAATTATTTGCTCTGGGCCCATCCGTCATGCTAAACACAGAATTAGCTGGGTCTTTTCCTTACTAATGACTGGCTCGTTAATCTGATTTTCTGGATTTCTATTTTACAGGTTTAATTGGGCTCCTGGCCAGTGAAAATGATTCCTTTGGACAAGTGCATTGGCCATTAAATACATCTGTCTCTTCTGTCTTGTTCCCACTCTTGCTGTAACCATGTCTAACCTGACATATCTTTTATTTTTTCATTTCTCCTTGCTTTTGGATGATGGCTTGCCCTGGAGGAAAGAAATCTACCCCCTCAAAAAATGGAACCAGAGGGCTTTGAGTCATATTGAGACTGTTTCTTCCATAGATAGAAGAAAACTTGAAATATCCCTAGAATTCACAAGTGAGAATAAATAATCTAAGAAGAAGAGCAGAAACTAACATTTTCAAGTATCAATTAGGTGATGAGTGCTTGACATTCATAACATTATTTAATCTCCACAGTAATTATTACAATTAATATTATTGTTAAAAACACTATTAGTACTTTACAAGGTAAAAATATTAAAGTATAACATTTTTTGAGTATCTATTATATGCCAAGCACTGCTCCTGTGTGCATACTAGCTTTCACAGTCTTTGAAGACACACCGCAAATAAACGGTGGAGCTGGAATTTGAACCCAAGTTTATCCGACTACAAAGATTATGCTGGTTCCTCAGGCTACATGAGGTTTCCAAACATCTTTGTGGAGGGGAACAACTCCTATGTTACTCAATTTCCAATTTTCCAGAAAAGATGCCCATTAGAAAGGCAAATATTTCTATGTGAAAGTTCATATCACATTCTCAGCCCTGAGAAATCAATGCTCTATTGTTGCACAAGAGTGAATGGTGCTGCTACTGGAATCTGCGAATAAGAGGAACCATAATGTAAATAAATTTGGTTTACACAAGAGCTGTTGCCTTCAGAGAAAATAACACTTAGAAGCTTTTTCAGCTAGAGGACCTTGCTGAGTCCATTATAATGTGGATAATCGGCCTAAGCCAAGAGAAACAATCACCTCTATGGACACATGTTAGTTACTTCTTACACAGCCTCGGCATTGCTTCCTCCTCCTTAAAGAAATAAAAAGGAACAGCCCAGTTGTTATGATGCACAATTAACTTTTCCAATTTCTTTGCTCATTAATTCTATTCAGATTATTTAAAATAAATCTCGACGTCATTAGGCCTTTCTCTTTGCCTCTACATACATAATTTCTTCAAAGATCACATATTTTTTTCAAGAACAAAGAAACAGGCTTCGGACTACTGGGTCTCAAGGGTCAATAAGGAGCCATGGGTCATATTGGGATGTTGCTATAAGTGTCAGGATGACCCTGGGACCTTCTGAGTGGCCAGTTATGTAGCCTCTGCCATCTTAAGCTCATTTTCCAAAAGTCTTCTGCTAAGGTACCAAACTATGTCTCTGAATCAAAACTGTGGTACAGCATTGGGGACAATAAGACACCCTGTCAGCATGCCATCTCCTCTGCTAGACTGTTTGATGCTGAATTTTAGTGTTTGCCAAACTGGTGTTTGCTCATTTTATGTCTTGAAGACTCTGCGATATTAAAGTAATATGCAATTTTATCTGCTTATATCTAGAAAGAGTGGGTCCAATACCTAACACGAAACTCATACTGAGGTTTAAGCTCCTTTGCGACAGATGCACACAAAATTTGTTACTAGAGCCCTAATATAATAACCCCCAAAAAGCTTCACCAAGAACAGATTTGGGATAAGATCATTGTCACTGAAGTCAATATTGCTCTCTCTCTCTCTCTTTGTGGGTGTGTGTGTGCGTGTATGTGTGTGGGGGTGGGGGGTAGAGGAGGTGCCAGAAGGAAGACATGTACTGAGGTTGCCAGCACACTCATTGGCCAAAAAATACTGACAGATAAACTATCACCTTTACCAGCACTTCCAAAAAACTTCTTGAAGCCTTTATTGCCTATTGGGAATGTCATTAAGGCAGAGAAAAGGTGTTGACTTAGAAAAGCATGGGACAAAGACTGTGTGACTATACCTCAAGAGCACTAGGAGAAGAATCAATAAGTCTGATTCACTGTTTTGTTTTGTTTTGTTTTTCAAATACAATAAAGGGGTTAGACTTGATAAGCTTCCAATTATATATTTTCAAAGAGTCTGATTTTTTCCTTTGATTTGTAAGCACTGTAGTGCCTTTGGTTGGGATCCCAGACCTGTGTTTGAATCCCACTTCTGCCACTTGCTGGTTTGGTGACATTGGACAGGTAATTTAATCTTCCTAATTTCTTCTTCCAGAAAAATGGAAATGTTAATATTACCTATTGACATGTTATTATGAGGATTAAACACAACACAGCATGTAAAGAGTTTTAGCCCTGCACATGACACATACTGAGTACTCAATGCATATTGTCTTTCTCTGCTGAACTAGAGGCACAGATGCTTGCATCAGTCAAACATCTTAGAGGCCTTATGGCGACTGAACATAATGACAGTTTATATATGCAAACTGGAGGCTTCAGGAAGTGCTGAAGTAGCTACATGAACCACCTGGTCAGAACTGAGCCTGAAATTCTTGTTGAAGGAGAGAGAACTGAAATTCTTCTTGTTGTCTTCAGCAAGGATAACTTCATGGAGAAGATCACCTATGCAGATCACAAAACCAAAGTGTTTTTGCCAGAGATTTAACCATTAATGGCTGCAAGCCTTATCTTTGCGTTTCAGCTTTTATGATTTAGAAGGAGGGAAAGAAGTTCTTGGGATGCCCACCTAACCCTTTAAAATGGAAGTTCTTTGCTTTTCCTCTCCTAGTTTGTTTGTTGGGTTTTTTTGTTTGTTTGTTTTTGCTTTTGTTTTGGTAGAAGGGGGTTAAAAGGCAAAGTGCAGAAATAAAAAAGGACAGATATGAATTTAAATTGTCATCCTGAAGTACAGAATTTGGGAGCATCTGCATACTCCCAGTTAATATAATAATAGATAAAAAGCTGAAACCTAGACAGTCTACTTTGGGTGGTCTAGACTCAGGATGTCGGAGCTTCACACATGCACATACACAAAACGCTACCCATGGAAATCCCAAAGAGAAATTTTAACACTTACCAGCAAAATACCTTCCCCTTCCTCTTTTAAAATTGGCCCTGTTCCTTATAGACTATGAGTTTAATGTAGCTTTTAAAACATGGAACTGGGAAGACACTTTATAAGGAGTCTGGCTTATAAAGTTTTCCTACACTTCTATAAGCGTTCCTCTTTGATTCGAGACATCACATGGCCTATGTCCTTGATACAGGTGGACATTATGAGGTCATTAATTGGCTGACACTAGTCTCTGTCTTTTCTATAGTATCCCAGAATTTCAGAAAATCAAAACAAAGTGATGAAAAAGGAGAGTAGGCAAGAAGTTGTTCAATATCTAACAGCTGTGATTTTAGTTTGGCTCAATCATTTATCAGACACGCAATCTTAGGCATGGTAATAAATCTCTTGCAGTTTCAGGGTTATTTTTCTTTAAAAATGGAATGAATAATAATTACCGTTCTATTACAGAGAAATAAATGATATGAGATAATAAAATGCTTTCCTTTAACTATAAAGTGTTCTACAAATATAATCATTAGGATGTCATAATTTACTTGTGGTATGTATCCAGGAACCTAAAAATGTGAGAAGTATTTTCATTGACAAATTGCAATAGACTGGATTTTGCTCCCTCCCACCCGCCCCTGCCAAATTCATGCATTCAAACCTAACTCCTAATGTGATGGTATTTGGAGGTGGGGCCTTTGGGAAATGATTAGGTCGTGAGGGTGGAACCCTCAAAAATGGAATTGGGGCCCTTATGAAGAGACCCCAGAGAACTCCCTTACCTCTCTCATGTGAGGACGCAACAACAAGACAGCTATCTATGGACCAGGAAGTGGGCCCTCACCAGACACTAAATCTGCCAGTGCCTTAATCTTAAACTTACCAGCCTTCAGAACTGTGAAAAACAAATTTCTGTTTTTTATAAGCCACTCAGTTTATGGTATTCTTTTATAGCAGCCATAAAACAGAAATCAAGCTGGTGATCCAGATATGCCCACTCTATTGACTGTGTGGGGCACTGAAATTTGCCAGTGAGGCTATAGCTATCCATAGGCTGCACAGTTAGAGGTAATAAAGAATACAAGAGAAGCAGGAAAACGGATGGGCAGAGCTGCAAAACAGAAGTTCTTTAGCCACATGGGACGAATGACAGGTGCATAAAGCTGTTTAGAGAAGGATTAATTTTACGGATATGTTCAAGTTATTTTAAATATCTTAAAAGGGCAAGGCAAAGAAAATCATTAATTTTCTAGAGAAGCAGGGATGCTTCTTTGGGACATGGGCTTTCCAGATGGCCTTGGAGATTTGGCTAGGCTGCTAGATATAACAGCAAAACTTGGCCAACATGGGATTTGCATGCCTCATGGGTGAATTTGGGGACAGCAGTGGACGGATTTAAACCATCTGTCAAGCTGTTACTCAGAAAACACTGCCACCTCCCTGAGAGAGCTATGAATATTTGTAAAATGCCAACTGCTACTTCTCAGAGCTTCCTCATTGCACTGCGTCGCATCTCTCCTGTCTTCCACCAGCAGAAGCATCACTGTTGGAAAGTCGAGCTCTGTGCTCACCCCTTTGTATGCACTGCCTGCTCTCCTGCACAATGACTGTGAAGAGGACATATTATCATTAAAGCAACCCTTCTTTACTGATAAATTAATTAACATGCATAAGGTCACTAACTCCAAAGTGGCAGAGCCTGGTTTTGAACTTGGATCTTTAAATCCTGAAAATGTCCACTAGACCGTGTGACCCTAAAAGAGCCTAAAGCGTCTGCTGCGGAATGTTTTCAAAGACTGGCTAGTTCAGGACCAGTTACATGGAGGGATTGATTCATCCACCCAGATCACTAGAAGGCTCCAGCATCAATGAATTTTATAGTGGCTTATGTCAAAAGCTACCTCCTTAATGAGGCCTCTTGCCACCCTCGTTTCCCAGCTGGAATTTATCTTGTCTTCCTCTGATTCCCAGGGCTCTTTGTTTGTGGTGCTCTTGTTGCATTTACCAACTGCTCTCCTGAATTATTGGAAAGTGTGTACAGCTTAAGTCTCTTGCTGTAGTGTAATATCTTTGAGGGTAAATAATGTATCTTGTTTCTATTTAACCCTCTTTTAGTAACTGGCACCCAAGTCATAAAAACTAATATTTGCAGAGTACTCTATGCCATTAGTTTTTATTACTGGACTAAATCTCATTTGGTCAGCACACGACCCTGAGAGTGAGGTCTAATTACATCCCCATTTTAGAATTAAGGAGCTGAGGCCCATACGGGCCACTTTAGGTCACCTTTTTACTAAAAGGTGAGGTTCAAAGCCAACCTCAGAACTTCTGACTGGAAACTCCAGGCTCTTTTGATGTCGCTAGGCTGCGTCTGTCTGTGTTCCCTAAGTCAAGATCAGAAAAACACAGAGTGGAGATAATTGTATGGATTTTTACAAGTGGGTCATGATTGCACATCAATTACTCCTGTGAGTGGCTGGCAACAACACAACATGGAAAACCAAGGGCAATAAGAGACGGTGTTCTCCTGTGAGAAACAGAGAAGCAGATTATAAGATGTTCTTTCCCACCTACTGCTGAATTCACATATTAACTGAAGGGCTGGCCAAATTCACATCATTCCTGGAACATTAATCATGTTTACACATCCCATTGTGGATACTGGCTCCAATTCTATTATGTGTTACACTTATCGATCCATCAACAAGTACTCCTTCAGAACTTTGTGCCCAGGCTACGTCAGGTACCATGAAAGTCGGGGGACTATGATCTCATGGGGTTTATCATTATTTGTAAAAACAAGCCTAACATATAAGGTGTAACATGCCAGTATAGGATCAGCGATAACACTATGATACCCTGAGCAGGGTAAAGCTAGGTGCTATTAAACAGAGAAATCCCCTCCTTGGAACTATAATAGTTTACTCTATTTTCCTTCTAGAATTATAATAAAATCAGTTCTGGGCACTGTAGATTCCACACTCATCCTATCTCTATTTTACTGATGATGCAACTAAGACATAAATATGGCAGAGTGACCCAGCACAAGACTGAGCTAGAACTGAAAATCATGTTTGTCTAACTCCAGATGTATAGGCATAAACAGTCTCCTATATCACACTCCACAGTGTGACATGCATAACCGCATGTACACATGTTTGCACATGTGCATGCACACACCCTATAATATGTAGTATATACATATTATACATATACAGCTGTTATTTATACTGCCTTAGGAAAAGATTGGGTTCTCAATATTGAAAGATATTCTGCTTGCTAAATGAGATAATGGATTGGAGGTTGAAAGACTAGAGAAACCAGGCCTGGCTGAACTATTCTAAATAACAAAGGGAGAGATATAGAGAAAAGGTGGGGATGAGGTAGGGATGGATCCTGAAGGAAGAAAAAGATCACTAGCAAAGCTAGGGAGGTTGCAGGAAGAGATATTCAGGTGGGTCACTGCATGTGTTGGTCCCAGAAGAGGTACTTCGGGAGACTGGCAAGAAACAGTGGGTATGTAAGGGTTTCGCTAAGTGTTTTTGCTGTGCAGTATCTAACATATACACTGTGATTCATTTTCCCTCGATATGTTCAATAACAGTGTCAGTAATCTTATTATAGTTTTATTTATTTATTTGTTTACCTTTGCAGAGCTGGTCATATCAGGAATATAATTCTGCTTCAAGAAAATGTCCAAGAGATACAGCTGGGTTACCAAGAATTTTATCTTCCTGTACCTTTTGGGATACTTATTCAGTTACTTCTTGTGAAAATTAACAAAGAGTTCTGGAATGGAAGCCTAGCTATGCATTCCAAAACTCCCTTCCCTGTCATCTATTATGGGTCTTTGGGAAAAGCATTTAACTCCTTCCAGACCTTAGTTTCATCTTAAAACAGTTCCACAGGCATTCTCATGACATGAGGTCCGACGTGCGCCTACACAAAGTAGGGACTCAAAAATGTCACATCCCCTATGTTCTCTTTCTTTCACTTGCTGGCTCCCAGCTTCCTCACTGGGAAGATCTTCAACTCCTATATCTGAAGGTTCTATGCTCCCAGTGTCTTTTGTGGTCATACAATGACTCCATACACATGATTTAAGCAGCTACTTTGTGTTAAAGTTTCCCCTCCTACTTACTCCCCTTACACGGTCCTTGACCCAATTTGTCTCAGGCAAATAAAAAAGTGTAGGCTGTGACTCTCCCTCATTTCAAGAGCAGAATAAGTGCAGTGGTTGAGAAAGCAGGCTCTGGTGTTAGACTGTCTAGTCAAAATCTCTGCTCCACTCAGTACTGGCTGTGTGATCTTGGGAAAATGACTTTCCCTCTCTGGGCCTTTTCTGTGCAATGGAGCTAAGAGTAGGAAGTACCTAATACAATGCCATAGATTAAATGTATGAATAATAGGCCTAGCTCATACTAAACACTGGTAAGTCTTAGACATTACTATCACATGTAATTGATTCTCCAAGAATTACAGACTATTCAAAAAGAAAATTAAGCAAAGGGAAAATAGTAGAAGGCTAAGGACAAATCTTAACCAAGAAAATGCTGAGAACTATATACAGAAAAGTTATGTTTAATCCACTTCACGAGGATTCAGTTCCGATGAATTTCACAGGGAGTAAGAAAGCCAACATTTCTATGACTTCTCTCCCACACAGACAGAATACACAGAGCACCTAGACGCAATTACACAGCACAATAAACACAATCATATTTAAAGCACTTTGATTATTTCTCCATACTGCAATCTGCAAGCCATCGCCACCTGAGGTAGGCAGTCAAACTGCAGGTATTTATTGTGGAGAATCAAACAGCAGGCCGTGGGTATGGCAGACTCTCCATTCCAACTGCATCCTTCCCTTCCTTCCCTTCTCTCTCTCTCTCTCTCTCTCTCTCTCTCTCTCTCTCTCTCTCTCTTATGCAATAGATGTTTTGCTGGCAGTTCCAAATCTAATAGTAATTGGTGTAGTAAAGATGAAATGGTAGGAGGAAGGAAGAGAACTAAAAAAGGGAAGGAGGGAGTCGGGTTGTGGACAGGCCACGTGTCCTGCCACCCAGCCTGCCTTACGGTTCTCCCCGGTTCTTCCACACAGCAGTCCGTCCCTTCAGGCATTCTCCACTGGGAAGGCCGGGGGAATCAGGCCCATCCTTTAAACATCTTCATTCTATTACTTTCATAATCAGATTCTAATGTTCCATTCGATAGATGTGGGGCCAACCGGACCAAGCACTTGAACAGCTGCTCGGGCTATGGAACTATTCTCTGTGTCATTGATCACAAAGACAAAAATCAATCCTGGTTAAGGAGAAAGAAGTTAAAAATAAATTGCCACGATTGATTTCTGTTCAGACCTTCTGACTCCCAGTTTAGGAAGAGGGAAGGAAGAGTGTACATGGATCCGCCTGTCATGAAATCACTTCATATGTCCCAGTCTCAAAAGCAAAATCTGGGACTATTTTACACACACACGCGCGCGCGCACACACTTTTCTTAATTTATGATTTTGTTATTTTAGGTTTGTCACCTGATAACTATCAGAGATGAGGACCTTCTACATCGTAAGCTCCCATGAGAAGAGGATTGGGTTTGTCTCGTTCACTACAAAATCTGCAAAGTGAGGCCCCATGCTTTGTGGGTAGTAGTAACTCCAGAAATATTTATTGAGGAACTGATGGAATAAATGAATGAATGAACGTGCTCCCCACTATTGCTGTCTATCACAATTACATTTACTTTTTCATAAATGTGTCACAGTATGCAATTATTTTCTTGGTTTTTGCTTTGCTTATGTGTTCTCTCTTTTATTCCTCTCTCTCACTAGACTATAAACCTTCCTAGAGTAGGAATTCTTTCTTATTTGCATATTAATTTCTTATATGCTGCATGATCTGCAGAGATCATAACTTTCTTATTTTTTTCTTTTTAATTTTGATCTACTGCATTATCTCCATATTGCGCCTTCAGTAGATGTATGTGGGATGAAGGAAGGAAAGAATAATTCAGCAATGCTATTGACAAATTAACTATATCTCAAATATCTTTAAAAAAAAATTCTGACATTAGAGAAATAATTGGGGAAATATTTCTGAATAACAGTCCCCTCCCTGTGTCTAATTAAATGGAGTATCATGTAAAGTGAGCAGACTTTTGGAATTTTAGTGTTAGAAGGGAATTTCTGGAGTCATATAGCCCATTGCCTTCCCAACTGGGTTCTAGAGAGTTCTAGAGTTCTACAGTGATGCTTTGGGGGTGTCCACAAAAGGACAAAGAAGAGGCTAGGTGAATAGGGGTGCCGATACAGCCCTTAACCCTTCTTAAAGTTGTCCCATTCCACCTGTATCTGTTTTATATATTGAAATATCTTGAACAATGTCTGAAAAGCAGGTCCCATTGTTAAGAACAGCAACAAGGAAAGATTCAAAAGCTCTTCCTTATTGCAATCTTTTCATTTTATGATAAGGAAACAGCTCCAGGGAGCGAAGATGATAGCCCAAGGTCACAGAGTGAGTTAATGGTGAAACCAGACTGAAATCTAAGAATGCTGACCTCCCTCTACCTGCCTATCCCATCCTGTGGCACACTCTCTTCTTCCACCAAAGGCTCTCTTGTCCTTGGAGCACTGGCTAGTCCTAAAGTTGAACTCAAGTCAATTTTCTGCTTTGAGAACCAGCTTGAGGCCTGCTTTGTCCAAAAATGTGTCCTTGATCATAGCAAGCTTCATGGATCTCCCTCACTCTGAGAAGGAGCCTAGCATTTTCTTAAATGCTTTTGAACATTGCTCATGGAGAGTGTCAGACCGTAAAGTACCACCTCCTCATCTAGACTGAACACAAAATGAGGACAATCACTTGATCGATCTTATTTACCATTATATCCCCTTCATTTAGAACAGTAACCAGAACATAGTAAGTACTCAGCAAATGATTGTTAAATGAAAAAATAAATGAATGAATGAATCAATCAATACTTCTGTCTCAGGCAGAACCTATCATAGCCCTGGGTATATAATAGGTGCTCAAGCAAATCAAGTTGAGTGATTAGTTACTGGCTCTGCCACTTAAACCCTAAGAAGACCTTATTCTGGCTGACCATGAGGGCTTTCAGAGTCAGATTCTTAAAAGCTGCTTGCAGAAATCCAAAATGTTTGTTTACCCTATTAGTTGGCTATGCAGAGTGTTTAAAATGTTTAAAAGCTGAAACTCTGAAATAAATAGATATATGTCCTAGTTAGAATAGTAACGGGGAGAGAACTGAACTTAATAGTCTACTTCTCAGTCAGCAGCCCAACTGCCTTCATTATCAGCACTGTTGTTTTTACAATAATATAATTATCTTTAATAGGAGAAGGCCCCAGAAAATGGATCCTCCTGGGAGCACGGCTTAGCAGAAAGAATGTGGAGGACTTGCTGGAACTTGGGAGAGAAGGACAATGGTAAAACCTTGCTGTGTCATGATGCCACAGCTCTTCTGTGCCCTGAAATGGGACTCAAGAGAAGCTGTGTCCTGAAACGCATCGTGGAGATTGGATAATGCATGGCAAGAAGATCGAGGAAAGAGAGGAAGGCTGGAGAAGAGCAGAGGGGGGATGGCAACGAAAATCAGCCACACTGCCAGTCAGTCCCCCTGGCACCCCAGTGAAGAGTGTCTGAATAACCCTCCAAGTGTATCCGAGAGACAGCTCTCCACAGCGGGGCACGACTGAATTGTGTTGAATCCCATTAAGCCCTTCTTTGGCTAATGATGCAGAAAGTTCTGATCTGAAACAAAATTAAACAGATCCAGACTAACAGTCCACTGAACAGGCAGTGGAGTGAGGCTTTCCTGCCCCAGTATCTACCAAGATGGGGGCAACCACTACCTATTTCTCTTTTATGGTAACAGAAAAAGTTTCTGGGAACACCAGCGATTCGGTGCTACAGCGAAGATGCTGGCACTGGGAGAATGAATTGAAGAATGGGGCACTCTCCTCTTTTGTCACCTTTGTGAAGGTAGGTGGCCCTGAGTCATATCCTGAACCTACATTTACGGAGCTCTATAACAAAGGGCGATTCTCTAAACTTCTCAGAAATTCAGTTTACTCCATCAAAAAATAATGACAGGATCTACCACACCGAGATCCTATGACAATTAAAGTAGAATTAAATAAAATAAAATGCACATAAGACACACGTAAATTTGACCCAAAATAAATGTGAGATCCTTCTCCAATTATGAAAACAATTATTTCAACTTGCTGATTGGTAGGTAAAAATTAGTGGTGTGGCTAGCTGGAAAGAACCTCTTGAAGAATCACTGTTTTGGAAATAGAAAATTGCATATTTCCAAAGAGTAGAAGAGATTAAGAGTTGTGTAGCTAATCTCACTTCTTTGAGCTAAATATAGAAATTCTTGCTGTCCTCTGGACAACAAGCCTGCCTTCCAGACCAGAACTCACAGGCTGCCTCTAACCATACGAGGCTTGTGGATAATTAAACACTAGGAGTGCTACCCTATTAAATGCTCCACACAGCCTCCATGCCACCACTCCTCCTTCTCATGCCCATGGAGACACCACTAATTAACAATGGCGGTCTCTCCTACTGAACCACAATAGTGCTGCCTTCTATGCAGCTATTACCAATTACTCAGGGCTGATACACAAAATGAAAACAATTTGACACCCCTGAACCAGGCATATGCTGCCCAAGTACTACTAGGAAGCCAAATATGTATAAGGTGAAGTAAATTACAGAACAAGTCTCTGAGATTAAGGGAAAACATTCCTTGCTATTTTAGTCTAGTAAGGAACACGTATTCTAACTGCTGTGGAGCCTCAGAAGATCTCTTGGAAAGGAAAAAATCTTAATAATTTATTCGGGACATGCACAGCAAAGACAGCCCTGTCTGAGGATTGGTGAGCATCTTGTAAATAAGGAGTCTCTCCCTGGAGTCTCTGTCTCAGCTGGAGACACCAGGGACTCTTCAGCATCTGGGTAGTAATTGATGCTGTGCTGTAAGAATTTGTGATGGGATGGAATTGCTCAGAGAGAGAGAAGAAAGTGAACAGAGAAAAGAAACCTAGGAAAGGCTCTGAGAAAAACCCATATTTAAAAGGTGGGCAGAGGAAGAGGTACCTGAGTAAGAGAAGATCCTAGAGGTAGAAGGAGAAGCTAGACTGCACGTTATCAAAGAAGCAAAGGGGAGAGCACACATGCAGAAAGAAGCAGCAGTCAAGATTCAAATGTTGCAGACAGATCAACTAAGTTAACTACTGAGAGACTTAGTCGGGATATAATTCTAAGATACCTTTGGTGAACTTGGCAAAGATAATTTCAGTGGGGTAGCAGAGGCAAAGTCGGTCTTGAGGGGGTTAAAGAAAGAATAAAATGAGAAAATGAATAATGAATGGAGACAGCTCTCAAGAAATCTGGTAGTGAATGGGAGATGAGACATTCATAAAGACAAGTGTAGGGTTCAAAGAAAGTTTTGTTGTTTTCTTTTAATTTAAGAATGATAGGTATTTAAAAACACTTAAAAACCTATTGAAAGTCTGAAATAGAGATGAATAAGCTAAAGACATAGGGGAAAGAAGGATAATTAATAAAGCCTGGTCCCTGAGAAGTTAGAAGGGATGGGATTGGGTGTCAGGAGTGAGGAATTTTATACAGGGATGAAGTCGATTCTTTCTACTTTTCTTGCATAGTTCACTCTATCTATAATACTGGATATATAGTAGGGACTCAATAAATTTGAGTCTTTCAAGGTTGTCTTGAGTTCGGTTCCATATCCCTAAAGTGGAGCCTCAGACAAAGGCTTTTATGTGGGTAGTTTGTTTTTTTGTTTCTTGTTTTCTCCTTTTGCGGAGAGTCGTTTGGTTTTTTTTGAGAAATGATCCAAGGGAACAGGAGTGGCAGAACTAGGAACAGGAGTCAAAGAAGGAGAGAAAGCCATTTCATAGCACGTTACTGAAGTGGCTATTACTATGAGAAACTGGGGCTCGATCCCATTGAGGACTCTATAAAGACTCAGGGAATGAGGCTCAGAATTGCCCTCCTGACACAGGAAGAGAGGAATACTTATCACTGGCTTCCAACTCCAATTGGTCAAATTGTCCCAAAGGGTCTTGACATTTTCCACTTTTGAGGTTTGTATCTGTACCAGAATGGCTAAGGGGTCTCTTGTGAGCATCCTACTTGGGGAGAAATCAGCTCCAGAGCAAAAAGCAAGAGGCTCACCATGCGGCTGAGGCAAGTGATATCAGGCTACCTCTGTGCACAGGTGGTTTCTGGGAAAATATGAGCCAGAAAGATGTGAGATGGGACCTATGAGATGTTAGATATAAAGGTCAACTAAACATCACTACTTCACAATTAGATCACTAATTTGCATTTGTTCATGCAAGTATTTCAAATACAGAAAATTTCACCTCAAGCTACTAAAATCATTATTGTAGAGAAGACACATCCCAGCTACGTGCTATTTAAAAAACTTCCATTAGTGCTGGCTGTTATAAACACTTTTAAGATTCTGAAAGTGCTTCAAGAATATTCACCCGAAGATGTCTTTATTGGATTTTTTTCTGAATATTGTCTCTACAATTCTTTTATTTTCCTTTAAGCTCCTGTGTTGTAAATGTGTCCCTAATGATAAAATTGCTATTTATTTAACATTCAAAATCTCTCCCATTAAGACCAAATTAACATCATTTAAAATATTGCCAAATAGATTTTCTTTGAATAATTACCCTCTATTAATTTCTGCCTCAGGGCTTTTTTTTTTCTTTCAGAAAGATAACAATTTATTAGCTATGCCATAGAGGCTTTCCTACCTTCTGCATTGGTGCATAAAGCAGAATCTTAAATGAAGTATCAAAACCCAGGTGAACTGGGAACCAAGTTGCAACATAAAGGTTCTCAAGAGTCTTGAGAGATAATTAGATACCCCAGAGTATCTACAGTTACATACGTATCATTAGAAATTGGTTACTTTGATAACCAGCACTATGACTGGTATATGGGAAGATTTTATCATGCACATATGTCAATTTGTGAGTTGAATCTATGCATATTAAAAATGAATTTGTAGAAAAGATTTAGTAATCTTTTATGTGATGGGCTTATAAAAACCCTTAAAAGAGAATGTGCATACACAAAATAGTGAGGCTGCTTTCTACATGTGGATTAGTTTCTTGATTCTTGCATTTTATAGGGGAGTGTAGTTTCCAAAGCATTTCAAAGCCATTATTATCTCCCTTGATCCTCATAACAACCTTCCAATTTAGGCAGGGCAGGTAGCATGAGTCCATTGTACAGAGATGAGGAAATTGGTGCCCTCAGAGTCCAAAGGACTTGGCCGGTGTTCCCTGGTTGGTACTTGCCAGATCTCTGATTGCAACCCAGGTTTCTAAGCTCAGGGTTCTTTTGCCCACATCAGACCACTATCTAATTGAATCATAAACTGCTTGAGAGCAGGAACGATGTCTTGTACCTCTGCCATATTCCATGTCACCTGGCATAGTTCTAAGGGCCCGTCAAATATCTGTTAATTGGTTACTAGCACTTATTAATTGCTAACACTCCTAGAACATCTGCCAGTTCTTTAAACCAGTGCTATTTTTCAATATTATACCCAGAATTCTTAAAAACTAACAGCAACTAGTATCCAAACTACAGATTGGCTTCACTGAAGTGCTGGAATTGTCCTAGAACCATTATGCATGCCATTGCTCCATACTCAGAAGGGCGTGGTACAGAAGGGGCTTCTCTTTTGACTATACCGCACGACATTACTAGGAGTTGAAAGTGACATTACTAATCTAATGGTGCTCATGGAGAAGGATTTGGCAGAATTGGGACGGCCTTCCCTCCTTCAAATTGTCTGCTTCCTCTGCCCCTCTAGAGTACTTCATTTGTTCTTTATTATTGACCTGTTTTTCTTCTCTTGTATTTTAGATATTTGAAGATACATCAGTATCATACTTATTTTTTTTTTTTAAATACAATTGCATGCACAACGAAACTTCATTCAATGAGTGAATGAATCCTTATCATATTGATAAGGATTCATTCAATGAGTGAATGAATCCTACCTCCTATGTCATGAAGGGGGGCGTGGCTTTCTGTAGCTCAGTAAAGACATAAACCTCTTGCTACAGCTTACTAAGGCCTGTTCTTGTGTCTCCATCACACTCCTTAATGGCCACGGTATGAATCATATCACGGCGGGGATTTTAGCACTACCACTGCTGAACTACCTGTTCTCTGGAATAATCACTAGAAAAGCTACTCCATAGGAGAAAAGACAAGATTTCCAACCAGCTTGGCTTAGACCACAGAAACAAACTTATCTCTCTCCCCCTGCCCCTACAGAGAAAAGCCGATTTCTCTTTTATCCTGTGGAACGGAGGCATTTCAGGCAGATTCTTTCCCATTAAAACAAGGACTCTTTGGGGAAAAATTTGCTCCTCATGATTTCACTAGGAAATCCTAAGGCCCTGGGCCCCCTGCACAGAAAAGACATTGATAGATTAACAAATGTCCCAGCTTTCTGTACATATCAAGCTCAGCTTCCCCGATAGCAGGTGATCGAACACTAGGTACCCTCAGGCAAAACCTTTGGGGTCTCTCTAAATTATAAGAGCTCTGTGATTAGTATATGGACCTTTCCACCACATAGAAGATACAGGATCAGAAATAAACACATCATATCTAGAGAAAAGAAATTATGTCTGGACATGGGCGCTTTCCTTTACAGGACAAATAGGAGAGGGAGATTTTTTTAATGCAAAATGAATATCATGAGAAGTTTATTAAGAAGAAGTTACCTAGGTTTTTTGGTTATTTAAACTGCATTCTCAAATGCATATACATTTGTACATAATCACTCACCCATGGGTAAATATGCTTTAAATATATACATCACATTTATTAATATGCAGGGAAAGGATATGGGCCTGGATGTCGCCTGAATTTCTAGTGGTTCCGTGGTCCACACACACAAAAAAGTGACCTTTGGCCCATTGGAGCCAGCAGTGCTACAAAATTCAGTGCTTTTCAAACATTTCTTTTAACAAATGAAAAACAGTGTTAAGAACCCTGATATACAGGGCAAACAAAAGCAGAGTTGCTCTATTTAAGGAAGGGCTATGAGACCTGGTGTCCCGCCCTGCCAGACACCCTCCATATTTTGTCAATTCTGGAGAAAAGTTCCCTAAGATTCCATATATAAACAGCCAAGAAACTTGTTTGGCACATAAAGGTAGAAAGGAGTGAGTGAAAGGATAGACCAGTCTCCTTTGTGTGATTTTTCCCCCTCAGTTATATGTCTCTGATGGCACTAAAACAAAATACATCAATGCTTTAAAAAGAGAGAAAATTTAAGTGGATTAGTCCTTTAAATTATAAAACATCAAACCCACCAAAGCCTCTTATGCCCATGCTGTTGTTATTTCTCTTCTCAAACCGTAGGCGAAGAAGAAAATAAACTGTCACTATGAAACTCCCTTTAAAAGTCAAACTATAGAAGGGCAGCCAGCATCTTTCAATGGAATGCATAATCCCCAGTGTCAGCTCTGCCTTAATGGTACTCCCTGGAGAGGGTAACCTAGGACGGCTGGGCTGGACCCAAGCCTTGCTGCACTACAATTTCTTCTCCCAAGATCATTTGTTAGGTGATTTCTGGCAGGGAAGGTAGAATAGGACTCACTCTGATGCCTTGATACCTTGCTCAGATACAAATCTGTGGTTTAAACCCTGGAGGAGAAGCTGAGGGTTTTTCATTCTGACAAGAGTCTTTTGAGGAAGCTTCATTTCCATGAACAGAATGAGGAATTCTAGTTCTTTCCTTGCTTCAGAGGTAGATAGTAATCACTGTAGCATAAATCTCACCTTTTCTCTAAAGCCTTTTCTGATCCCTACTTCAATTTTTAAAACTCATACCCACCAAAAAAATGTTTAAAATTCCCACTAATTTCAGAAATTATTTGAGATGGCTCCAACAATTTTTTTTTTTTAAAGCAACCAACAAACAAACAAGATCGAAAGAAAGCAGCCAAGAAATCAAAAATGACCAATGGTTAGAGAGGAACGAAGGAATAATACAGAGTCGAATGCAGAAAAGCTGCTAAAATCGACACAAAAATTCATTCTGAGCTTTCCAGCAATTGTATAGAGAGAAACACAAAATGACCTAGATTTAATTAAAGGAAATAGAAAAGGTTTACTGCTCCAGGACAATTGTCTATTTGCCTGCCACTTTCCTCCCTCCCGCAACTACGATTTTCCTTAGACCGAGAGATCCGCACGGTGCATTATGCTCTCTCGCTGCCTTCCCCTCTGCCCAGAATGCCCTTTCTCCTTCGCCTATGGGACTGGCACTCACGGTCTCCCTTCCGGGAAGCTGGTGCTGACCCCCCTCCCAGGGTAGGGTGAAGAGCTCTCCGCCCTTCCTCCAAGAGCAACATGTGCTTCCCACTAATACAGCTCTCATCACACTACATTATAATTGTTTAGTTGTCTGTGTTCCCCACTGGGCTGAATGCATTTTAATATATTTAAATGAATGAATATAAAAAAAGGACACAAAATAATATAATGGATAATTCCTGGACAGCAGTTTTATAAAAATGCAGACATTCTACATATGGTGATTTCTTATGCAGTGAGCAATTGCCAATTACCCTAAGCTGTCTTATATTGTGAGTTAGAGAAACAAGATTCTCTCACTTTAAGAAGATAACTAACTGCGCTCTCTGAGAATAAAGACGGTGTCTTATCTTCTCCGTTCAGTTCAACGCACATTTATTGAGCACCAGTCATTATGCTAAGTGCAGGGGAAACGATGATGAATAAGACATAGGCCTGTTCTTCTTAAAGTTCACAGACCCGGCCGGGGAGATATAATGCACATGGCTAAGCGGTCAACAAAGGAATTTGGTCCAGTCTCGACTGAAGATGTCGGAAAAGACTTCCTAGATCAGGCATTGCCTAAGCTGAATCTTAAAGGATGAGTCTGTCTGGTAAAGGGACATTTCAAACAGAAAAAATAAATAAAGAAAGAAAAAAGTAATAAAGACATATTAGCCAAAAAGGACATGGTGTGTGCATGGAAATTTAAAAAGGTTTATTTTTATTGAAGGATAAAATATAACAAGGAAGGTATAAGGGGAGCAGTGGTGGCTGAGGAATTCACATGAGCCTGATAGAGTAGGTAGGATCCAAATCACAGAGGAGATTGTAGGCAATGTTAAAGAAATTGGATTTTAACCAATAGGTGATGAGCGGCCACTGAAGTCAGGAACATTGATTTTTATTTTATATAAATTACTTTGGAAGTAGTGTTGTAAATGGATTGGAGGAGGGAGTGTTGATCCAGGAGCAGGGAAATTGGTTAGCAAGATATTGCAACATTTCGGAAAATGCATGATAAGGGTTTACAAATGGTTTTAAATAGTTAAGTGATAATGGTGATTCCCCCTTTTTCCTCTAATAAATCACCCTAGAGCAACTAGAAAAACAACAAAGAAAAATGGAAACTCTATACTTAATGAAAATATAACCCTGAAACACAATATATGTGGAACAGAAGCCAAATGCAGAAAAAGAATAAGCAGAGTGTCGACATGCACCAGAGCAAAAATGTTTACAGCTACAAATCTTAGATCAAGATAGAAAAATAGGGTTCTCCAAAGGTGACAGTTCCCAAGGAGCAAAACTAACAATCCATTATTTGGAACCAAGGGAGTGTGGTCCAGGAACTGGCAGTTGGAGCATTCCTGGAACTGTTTGGTGACAAGGAGGAGCTGGAGCAGCATGGCTGGATAAAGAACAATTCAGGTGGTTCTTCCTTATGAGAAGAACCCACCCACAGACAATCTTGAGTTATATGGAACCCCACTGAGAACCAAGGAAGATTGTTAAGCTGAAACACAGCTCTGATCTATCAGCAAGATGAATCTTCTAAAATAGTTCATCCAGGAAGAGCTCGTGACATTTAAAAAATAAAATAGTTAATAACATAGAGATAAAAGAAAACAGTAGAAGAATGATAAAATGTAGCAAAATAAAAGAGGAGAAACAAAGAGCAGAAATACAACAACAAAAAAAATGCTTCCATGGAGCAAATAAAAATTGTGGCCATACTGCTATGACTAAAAATAACCTATACAATGAGATAGATCACTTCTATAAGAGAAGAGTTCAAAGCAGAAATACAAGAACTCAGAGGAGATATGTTGAGACAACAAAAAAGTGATAAAATATAAGCTGGCACAGCTCAGGAAAGAAGTTAGACAACAGCAACAAACAGGGCAAAGAGAAACTTGGACATTGCTACTCATTCAAGGATAATGTGGGTAAGAATGTTTTTCTTTTTAAAATTTCATTTGGCTCAGGGAATTAAAAAGAATTAGATTAAAAAAAAATCGATGGCTCTCTTTTGTCTTTCCTGTCTATTGTGTATATCCTAAGTGTCTTGGAGGAAGAGAGCAAAAAACAATGAAACTGAAATAAAAGTATCTCTCAAAATAGAAATCACAGAATCTTTTGAGAAATTAAAAAGGAAAAATGGAAGCAATCGAATGAGACATATTTCAGGGGAAAAAATTGATGCAGAAAGACCAACCACAAAACCTATACCAATAAAGTACATACTATTCAAATATATATTCTAAAAAAGACTTTATGTATTAAGGGAAAAAAATCAAGACACCTAAAAGGGGAAAACATCAGACTGATCTG